>NC_091284.1:635173439-635476469 GCF_032444005.1 Ranitomeya imitator
CACAATCTGGTGAGGAAGGAGAAATGAAAGTAAAAGAGAAGCGCCTGTCAGATCAGTTGTATGTGACGGAGGGTTAACTCTAAACACATGCAAAAGATACCTGAGGCTTTTATAAACTCCCTGCCTGGTTCATTACTCAAAACCCCCATCATGGGTAAGACTAGCGACCTGACAGATGTCAAGAAGGCCATCATTGACACCCTCAAGCAAGAGGGTAAGACCCAGAAAGAAATTTCTCAACAAATAGGCTGTTCCCAGAGTGCTGTATCAAGGCACCTCAATGGTAAGTCTGTTGGAAGGAAACAATGTGGCAGAAAACGCTGTACAACGAGAAGAGGAGACCGGACCCTGAGGAAGATTGTGGAGAAGGACCGATTCCAGACCTTGGGGAACCTGAGGAAGCAGTGGACTGAGTCTGGTGTGGAAACATCCAGAGCCACCGTGCACAGGCGTGTGCAGGAAATGGGCTACAGGTGCCGCATTCCCCAGGTAAAGCCACTTTTGAACCATAAACAGCGGCAGAGGCGCCTGACCTGGGCTACAGAGAAGCAGCACTGGACTGTTGCTAAGTGGTCCCAAGTACTTTTTTCTGATGAAAGCAAATTTTGCATGTCATTCGGAAATCAAGGTGCCAGAGTCTGGAGGAAGACTGGGGAGAAGGAAATGCCAAAATGCCTGAAGTCCAGTGTCAAGTACCCACAGTCTGTGATGGTGTGGGGTGCCATGTCAGCTGCTGGTGTTGGTCCACTGTGTTTCATCAAGGGCAGGGTCAATGCAGCTAGCTATCAGGAGATTTTGGAGCACTTCATGCTTCCATCGGCTGAAATGCTTTATGGAGATGAAGATTTCATTTTTCAGCACGACCTGGCACCTGCTCACAGTGCCAAAACCACTGGTAAATGGTTTACTGACCATGGTATTACTGTGCTCAATTGGCCTGCCAACTCTCCTGACCTGAACCCCATAGAGAATCTGTGGGATATTGTGAAGAGAAAGTTGAGAGACGCAAGACCCAACACTCTGGATGAGCTTAAGGCCGCTATTGAAGCATCCTGGGCCTCCATAACATCTCAGCAGTGTCATAGGCTGATTGCCTCCATGCCACGCCGCATTGAAGCAGTCATTTCTGCCAAAGGATTCCCGACCAAGTATTGAGTGCATAACTGAACATTATTATTTGTTGGTTTTTTTGTTTGATATTAAAAAACACTTTTATTTGATTGGATGGGTGAAATATGCTAATTTATTGAGACAGGTTTTTTGGGTTATCAGGAGTTGTATGCCAAAATCATCAGTATTAAAACAATAAAAGACCTGACAAATTTCAGTTGGTGGATAATGAATCTATAATATATGAAAGTTTAATTGTAATCATTACATTATGGTAAATAATGAAATTTAACACTATATGCTAATTTTTTGAGAAGGACCTGTATATGTGTGTCTCACTGAGATATATATATATATATATATATATATATATATATATATATATATATATACATAGGCTGTATATATGTTTGCATGAAGATTTGAGCCCATGGATCCATTCTATGTCGATTTTGCAAGCCAGAGGGAAAATGTCGCCATACGGATGCCATATGGATGACACACGGATAATTTTTGGAGAAAAAATCGCATCCTTTCATTGAATATGGATCACTGTTCAGGAACTTTTCTGCATATCTTGGCTGTAAAAAATGGACCGTATTTTTATACGTTAGGTCTGACGCCGGCCTTAAGGATCGGGTCTCCTAGACTTGGAATGCCCATACACTAAGTGCATGGACTGACAAACATTTCCCCCTGGGGGTACATATCAACATAGTGTGTAATTTGTTTTTTTAAGGGAATCATAAATACCTTGCAAAACTGTAAAGTGGTTTCCTACACAGTTGCTGCTGGGAAGGTGCAGGTTTTTAGTAAAAATATGGCAAACGAATCGTTGGATGAAGTGATCAGGAAAAGGGGCATGGTGATGACAGGAATGGGAAAGTACATGATTAATAACAGCGGTGGCTATGGGAGGTATGAGATCCAGGATAGAGCCTACAATGATTACTTGTTTAGCCACCACCAATTACCTGAATGTGTTTCATGCCCGTCAGAAGATAGGTGTAACCTAAAAAATGCCCGTCAAAAATATGTTGCCAAAGACGCACGTGTCTGTCTAAAGGGCAAAGTGCAACATGTTTGTGAGGTGCTGAATTGGAGAAAGCAGATTAATGTTAGAGGAAAACCAAACAAGCTGATGGATGTTTGTGAAAAACTAAGTTTAAAGAGGAGTGCACTGTCCGTAACTATAAACACACCCATGGCACAACCTTCTTCATCTTCACCCACACATATTACCAATGGCACAGTCGAAAATTATTTGTTCTATTGTAACGAACACTGTTAAAGGAATGCCACTAAACGTAGATAACCACGACCCTGGGAAACACCAGATTTTTTCTTTACAAGGTATGGATGATGATGGTATTGGATGAAGATCACAGCTGCAAAAAATGTGCAAAAAAGGCCATGAACTTCTGGAAAATCATTTTCTCTTGGGCAAACTTTCCATCTTGCTAAATAGGTACCGAATGATGCATACACAGCTCTCATGTCTATTTAGCGTGAGATGGTTGAAAGATGATGTATTCTGTTTTATCCATGTCCACTTTTTGAAAGCAAGGAGAAAAGAAGGATGAAATAGCGGGAAGACGTGTGATTTTGGTCAGTAACGAGGTGATGTCAGGTACAGATAGATAGATCTGCGTGCATTCTGCATACTGATGATATTGCAAACCGTGCCATTACATCAGCTGTCCCAAGCCGAAGGTGTAGATGGAGAAGAGTAGGGGTCCTAGAACTGAGCCTTGGGGAACACCGAAAGACAGAGGTCGAGGAGAGAAGGTGGTGTGGAAGAGGGAGACACTGAATGTCCCCGTAACACCCTGGTTGTTTTTAAAGACTCTGCCAATAACCCCCAAAAATGTCATTTACACCACCGGCCATGCCCGCATCAGCAGGGGTAGCAAAACTACCAGCCTAGCCACCACCTGCATGATCAGGCACATGGCAGTAAAGCACTCGACATTGTTGGTTGAACACAAGTATCCATGAACAGTGTCTGCAGGTGATACCACTGCTTCTTCCGATGTTATGCGTGCAAGCCACTCCCCTGTCCATGGTGCATGCAAAGATGGCTCCTGCCCTGCATCTGTAGATGCATACAAACTCAACTAGCACCATCAACAAGCACATCTACATCCTTGATCCAGCGCAGCGTTCAGTTGTCCATGCCCCAGTCCTTGGAGCGCAAGTGGAAATACGCAGCCAATGCCACAGTACTAAATTCACACATTTCTCGTCTGCTTGTGCTCAAAATGTTGCATTTTAGACATGTGGGAGATGGAAGCTTTCTGCAACCTGATGGCGGTGACTGTCACAAGGTACTCGGTCCCCAGCTACCTCAATTTCTCCTGGTCTGCCTTCACGACATTACACAAGCAAGCTTGTGTCCCACAACATTACCCTGGCCCTCAACAATGCTGTTGCAGGTAAAGTGCACCTAACCACAGACACGTGGACAAGTGCTTGTGGGCAGGGATGGTACATCTCGCTGACAGCACACTGGGATAGCAAAGAGGAAGCTATGACTCAGTCGGACATTGGGAGACCATGTCACAGATGTATGGAGACTGGTTGTGGAAGGCTTTGTATGTCATAGTTAGGGTTTTGAACTGTAGCCTCTGGGCAATAGGAAGGCATTGAAGGGCCTGGCAGAAAGGAGAGGCTGGGGAATAACAGAGGGACAATTGGATTACTTTGACAGCAGAGTTTAGGAGAGATTGGAGTGGTACAAGAGTGCTAGAGGGGAGGCCAGAGGGTAGAAGGTTGCAATAGTCAAGGCGGGAGATTATGAGTAGGGTTGAGCGACTTTTAGCTTTTTAGGGTCGAGTCGGGTTTCGCGAAACCCGACTATCTCAAAAGTCGAGTCGAGTGAAATCGGCCGATTATCGCGAAAAGTCGGGGATCGACCGAAACACAAAACCCAATGCAAGTCAATGGGGAAGCATAGTCGGCAGTGAGTGGAGGCCAGGAAAACACCTACAGTGCCCATTTTAATGGCAAAAACATCCATTCTTGGTACTGAAGCTTGTCAATCTTAATTTACCTTATAATAATAGTTAGGCATTGGACATTGGGGGTCATTTGGCTAAAGTTGTGGGGGGTATGGCTGGTTCAAGTATTTAGTGGGCCCAGGAAACGTGGACCACGTCACGGCAGTGGAGCAGGGAGAGGTAAGTATTTCAACTTTGCAAGTGCTGTGATCCTGAGCAAGCAGGGGTGGCCCACTCGTTCGCATTGGCACTGGCACAGGGCCCTTCAAAGTAGGGCGGTCTGTTTGCACGGCGGGGGCGCCTCCCTCCGGCAGCGACACTTTTGCGTACTATGAGGGGCCCTGTGCCAGTGATGTAGCCAATGAGTATTCCCCCCCACCTGATGAAGGAACCTGCACTTTCATCTGCACCTTCCTCTTTGTCCCCATGTAAGGTGGTATAGTATGCGGGAAGGGGAACCTCACTTTCAGCAGGGTCAGAATCTGGCTGTGTAGCGTGCAAGGGGAATGTAGCGGTCTGGGTCAATGTACCAGCAGACTCGTCTACCACTGGCTGGCCAATGGGCAGGATGAGGAGGAAACACAGATATAGGCCCAAATAATAAAGTGGGCTAAATGCATTTCAAAATTGGTAACAGGACTAACCAGGCAGCATTGCTTTGTTCAGTGCAGGACAACTGTAATGAGAGGCTGACACAGTGAGTAGGCCCAAATCAGTAAGTAGGCTAAATGCAGTTCAAAATTGGTAACAGTAGTAAACAGGCGGCACTGCTTTGTTCAGTGGAGGAGAACAGCAAGGAGCGGCAGACACCGTTAGTAGGCCCCAACCAAACTAGTAGGCCAAATCCAGTGTTATATTAAAAACTACTTAATGAGAGCCTGAAAATCGAAGCTCAGGGCAGGAAACCAGGAGAACACCTTGGAGCGGCAGACACCGTTAGTAGGCCCCAACCCAACTAGTAGGCCAAATGCAGTCTTATATTAACAACTACTTAATGAGAGCCTGAAAATGGAAGCTCAGGACAGGAAACCAGGAGAACACCTTGGAGTGGCAGACACCGTTAGTAGGCCCCAACCAAACTAGTAGGCCAAATGCAGTGTTATGTTAACAACTTCTTAATGAGAGCCAGAAGATCGAAGCTCAGGACAGGAAACCAGGAGAACAGCAAGGAGCAGCAGACACCGTTAGTAAACCCCAACCAAACTAGTAGGCCAAATCCAGTGTTATATTAACAACTACTTAATGAGAGCCTGAAGATCGAAGCTCAGGACAGGAGACCGGGAAAACAGCAAGGAGCGTCAGACACTGTTAGTAGGCCCTAACCAAACTAGTAGGCCAAATCCAGTGTTATATTAACAACTACTTAATGAGAGCCTGAAGATCGAAGCTCAGGGCAGGAAACCAGGAGAACACCTTGAGGCGGCAGACACCGTTAGTAGGCCCCAACCCAACTAGTAGGCCAAATGCAGTCTTATATTAACAACTACTTAATGAGAGCCTGAAAATGGAAGCTCAGGACAGGAAACCAGGAGAACACCTTGGAGTGGCAGACACCGTTAGTAGGCCCCAACCAAACTAGTAGGCCAAATGTAGTGTTATGTTAACAACTACTTAATGAGAGCCAGAAGATCGAACCTCAGGACAGGAAACCAGGAGAACAGCAAGGAGCGGCAGACACCGTTAGTAGGCCCCAACCAAACTAGTAGGCCAAATCCAGTGTTATATTAACAACTAATTAATGAGAGCCTGAAGATCAAAGCTCAGGGCAGGATACCAGGAGAACACCTTGGAGCGTCAGACACCGTTAGTAGGCCCCAACCCAACTAGTAGGCCAAATGCAGTGTTATATTAACAACTACTTAATGAAAGCCTGAAAATGGAAGCTCAGGACAGGAAACCAGGAGAACACCTTGGAGTGGCAGACACCGTTAGTAGGTCCCAACCAAACTAGTAGGCCAAATGCAGTGTTATATTAAAACTACCTACTGAGAGCCTGAAGATCGAAGCTCAGGACAGGAAACCAGGAGAACAGCAAGGAGCGGCAGACACCGTTAGTAGGCCCTCACCAAACTAGTAGGCCAAATCCAGTGTTACGTATATTAACAACTACTTAATGAGAGCCTGAAAATGGAAGCTCAGAACAGGAAACCAGGAGAACACCTTGGAGCGGCAGGCACTGTTAGTAGGCCCCAACCAAACTAGTAGCCCCACTGCAGTTTTAAAATTCCGATAGGCTGAAAAACTCACAATTGCAGGTCATTTTTTTTAAGAGGACAGCTGTATTGAGTGGCGCAGCCAGACACTGCTAGTAGGCCTTACACCACAAAGTTGGCTCGATGCAGGTTTAAAAAAGGTTACATGGGTACACGGTCAGCATTGGTGTGGTCAGTGGAGGACAATTGGAAGGAGGGACCGCAGACAGACTTACTAGACCTAAAATAAAAAATTAGGCTCTATGCACTTTTAATTAGGTTACAGGGGTACACAGGCAGCATTGGTGTGGTCATTGGAGGACAATTGGAAGGAGGGACCGCAGACAGACTTAGTAGGCCTAAAATAAAAAAGTAGGCTCTATGCACTTTTAAATAGGTTCCAGGGGTACACAGGCAGCATTGGTGTGGTCAGTGGAGGACAATTGGAAGGAGGGACCGCAGACAGACTTAGTAGGCTGTTATGATCTGGTGGTTTAGGAACAACATGAGACAAGCTCTGAAGGAGGTGGTATCGGTACTGACCGCAAACCCTGAACCTAGCAGCGCAACTAAAAATAGCCATGGGGGGTATCTGACGCTCCCTAGACCCCTCGACACAGCCTAAGATCTAACTTCCCCTAAAGATGGAAACAGGAAACCTATCTTGCCTCAGAGAAAATCCCCAAAAGAAAGATAGCCCCCCACAAATATTGACGGTGAGAGGAGGGGAAAATAACATACGCAGAAATGAAATTAGATTTTAGCACAGGAGGCCAGTGTAGCTTGATAGACAGGACAGGAAAGGATACTGTGCGTTCAGTATAAAAACTACAAAAACAATCCACACAGAGTTTACAAAATCTCCACACCTGACTAAAGGTGTGGAGGGTAAATCTGCTTCCCAGAGCTTCCAGCTAACAGAAAAAATCCATACTGACAACTAGACAAATATAGAATGCACAGAACAATAAGTCCACAACATGTGGACTGAAATGAGCAAAGCCAGAACTTATCTTTGCAGAACTGGTCAGGAAACCAGGAGAATCCAAGCAGAGATGTGAATCCAGCTAGGAATATTGGCAAGTGGCACAGGCTGAATAAAGAGCCAGACTTAAATAGCGGACCATAAGTGGAGGCAGCTGATGACAGCTAACTCCAAGGAGCAGCCATACCACTAGAAACCACAAGAGGGAGCCCAAGAGCAGAACTCACAAAAGTGCCACTTACAACCACCGGAGGGAGCCCAAGAGTGGAATTCACAACAGTACCCCCCCTTGAGGAGGGGTCACCGAACCCTCACCAGAGTCCCCAGGCCGATCAGGACGAGCCAAGTGAAAAGCATGAATCAAATCGGTAGCATGAACATCGGAGGCAACAACCCAAGAATTATCCTCCTGGCCATATCCCTTCCACTTGACAAGATACTGAAGCCTCCGCCTCGAAAAACGAGAATCCAAAATCTTCTCAACCTCATATTCCAACTCTCCCTCAACCAACACCGGGGCAGGAGGGTCAACCGAGGGAACAACGGGCACCACATATCTCCGCAACAAAGATCTATGGAAAACATCATGAATAGCAAAAGAGGTAGGAAGAGCCAAACGAAAAGACACCGGATTAATAATTTCAGAAATTTTATAAGGACCAATAAACCGAGGCTTAAACTTAGGAGAAGAAACCTTCATAGGAACATGACGAGAAGACAACCAAACCAAATCCCCCACACGAAGCCGGGGACCAACACGCCGACGGCGGTTAGCAAATCGTTGAGCCCTTTCCTGAGACATTGTCAAATTGTCCACCACATGAGACCAAATCTGCTGCAGCCTGTCCACCACAGAATTAACACCAGGACAATCAGAAGGCTCAACCTGCCCAGAAGAAAAACGAGGATGAAAAACAAAATTACAAAAGAAAGGTGAAACCAAAGTAGCCGAACTAGCCCGATTATTAAGGGCAAACGGCAAGAAAGACACCCAATCATCCTGATCAGCAGACACAAAGCATCTCAAATAGGTCTCCAAGGTCTGATTAGTTCGCTCAGTTTGGCCATTAGTCTGAGGATGAAACGCCGAAGAAAAAGACAAATCAATGCCCATCCTAGCACAAAAGGCCCGCCAAAATCTAGAGACAAACTCAGAACCTCTGTCGGACACAATATTCTCCGGAATGCCATGCAAACGAACCACATGCTGAAAAAACAATGGAACCAGATCTGAGGAGGAAGGAAACTTAGGCAAAGGTACCAGATGGACCATTTTAGAGAACCGGTCACAAACAACCCAGATAACAGACATCTTCTGGGAAACAGGAAGATCCGAAATAAAATCCATGGAAATACGCGTCCAGGGCCTCTCAGGGACCGGCAAAGGCAAAAGCAACCCACTAGCGCGGGAACAGCAAGGCTTGGCCCGGGCGCAAGTCCCACAGGACTGCACAAAAGCACGCACATCGCGAGACATGGAAGGCCACCAAAAGGACCTAGCAACCAAATCTCTGGTACCAAAAATCCCAGGATGACCAGCCAACACTGAACAATGAACCTCAGAAATTACCTTACTTGTCCATCTATCAGGAACAAACAGCTTCCCCACTGGACAGCGGTCAGGCCTATCAGCCTGAAATTCCTGAAGCACCCGCTGCAAATCAGGGGAGATAGCAGAAAGAATCACCCCCTCCTTAAGAATGCCAACCGGCTCCAGGACTCCTGGAGAATCAGGCGAAAAACTCCTAGAGAGGGCATCAGCCTTAACATTCTTAGATCCCGGAAGATACGAGACCACAAAATCAAAATGGGAGAAAAACAGGGACCATCGAGCCTGTCTAGGATTCAGCCGCTTGGCCGACTCAAGGTAAATCAGATTCTTATGATCGGTCAGGACCACAACACGGTGTTTAGCTCCCTCAAGCCAATGTCGCCACTCCTCAAACGCCCACTTCATAGCCAACAACTTCCGATTGCCGACATCATAATTGCGTTCCGCAGGCGAAAACTTTCTGGAAAAAAAAGCACACTGTTTCATCAAAGAACCATCAGACTCCCTCTGAGACAAAACGGCCACTGCCCCAATCTCAGAAGCGTCGACCTCAACCTGAAAAGGAAGAGAAACATCCGGTTGACGCAATACAGGGGCAGAAGTAAATCGGCGTTTAAGCTCCTGAAAGGCCTCAACAGCCTCAGAGGACCAATTAGTCACATCAGCGCCTTTCTTCGTCAAATCAGTAAGAGGCTTAACCACACTGGAAAAGTTGGCAATGAAACGGCGATAGAAATTAGAAAAGCCCAAAAATTTTTGAAGTCCCTTCACAGATGTGGGTTGGATCCAGTCATGAATAGCTTGGACCTTAACAGGATCCATTTCTATAGACGAGGGAGAAAAAATAAAACCCAAAAAAGAGATCTTCTGAAATCCGAATAGGCACTTAGACCCCTCCACAAATAAAGCATTATCACGAAGGATCTGGAACACCATCCTGACCTGCTTCACATGAGACTCCCAATCATTGGAAAAAATCAAAATATCATCCAAATATACGAGCATGAATTTATCAAGATAATTGCGGAAAATATCATGCATGAAAGACTGAAACACAGATGGAGCATTAGAGAGCCCAAATGGCATCACAAGGTATTCAAAATGGCCTTCGGGCGTATTAAATGCAGTTTTCCATTCGTCACCCTGTTTAATACGAACAAGATTATATGCCCCTCGGAGGTCAATTTTAGTAAACCAACTAGCCCCCTTAATCTGAGCAAACAAATCAGTAAGCAGAGGCAAGGGGTATTGGAATTTAACCGTGATCTTATTAAGAAGACGATAATCAATACAGGGTCTCAAGGAGCCATCCTTCTTAGCAACAAAAAAGAAACCCGCTCCCAATGGTGACGAAGAGGGCCGAATATGCCCTTTCTCCAAAGATTCCTTAACATAGCTCCGCATGGCGGCATGCTCTGGCACAGACAGATTGAAAAGTCGGCCCTTAGGGAACTTACAACCAGGAATCAAGTTCATAGCACAATCACAGTCCCTATGTGGAGGAAGGGAACTGGACTTGGGCTTATCAAATACATCCTGGAAACCCGACAAAAACTCAGGGACCTCAGAAGAGGGGGAAGAGGAAATTGACATCAAAGGAACGTCACTATGTACTCCTCGACAACCCCAACTAGTCACCGACATAGTTTTCCAATCCAGCACCGGATTATGTTCCTGTAACCATGGAAATCCCAGTACAACAACATCATGCAGGTTATGCAACACCAGAAAACGGCAATCTTCCTGATGTGCAGGAGCCATGTACATAGTCATCTGTGTCCATTACTGAGGTTTATCCTTGGCCAAGGGTGTAGCATCAATGCCCCTCAAAGTAATAGGGCTCTGCAAAGGCTGCAAGGAAGAACCACAGCGCCTGGCGAATTCTATGTCCATTAAGTTCAGGGCAGAGCCTGAATCCACAAATGCCATGACAGAAAAGGACGACAATGAGCAAATCAGGGTCACAGATAAAAGAAATTTAGGCTGTATTGTACTAATGGTAACAGACCTAGCGACTCTCTTAGTACGCTTAGGGCAATCAGAGATAACATGAGCCGAATCACCACAGTAAAAGCACAGCCTATTCTGACGTCTGAATTCCTGCCGTTCTATTCTAGTCAAAATCCTATCACATTGCATAGATTCAGGACTATGCTCAGAGGATACTGCCATATGGTGCACAGCTTTGCGCTCGCGCAGACGCCAATCAATCTGAATGGCTAGAGACATAGATTCGCTCAAACCAGCAGGTGTAGGAAAGCCCACCATAACATCTTTAAGGGTTTCAGAAAGACCTTTTCTGAAAATAGCAGCCAGAGCCTCTTCATTCCGTTTAGTGAGCACAGACCATTTTCTAAATTTCTGGCAGTATGACTCTGCCGCTTCCTGACCTTGACACAAGGCCAACAGGGTCTTTTCTGCATGTTCCACAGAATTAGGTTCGTCGTACAATAATCCGAGCTCTTGAAAAAATGCATCTACATTCAATAATGCCGGATCCCCTGTTTCAAGAGAAAAAGCCCAGTCTTGAGGATCACCACGCAGCAAGGATATGATGATTTTCACCTGCTGAATGGGATCACCAGAAGAACGGGGTTTCAAAGCAAAAAACAATCTGCAGTTATTTTTAAAGTTCAAAAACTTAGATCTGTCCCCAAAAAACAAATCAGGAGTAGGAATTCTGGGCTCTAAAGCCGGGGTCTGGACAACATAGTCCTGGATATTCTGTACTCTTGCAGCAAGTTGATCCACACGAGAAAACAAACCCTGAACATCCATGCCAAAACATATATCCTGAACCACCCAGATATCAAGAGGAAAAAAAAAAGACAAACCAAAGCACAGAAAAAAAAAATGGTTCAGAACTTTCTTTTCCTTCTTTTCAGATGCATTTAATTCATTTTTGGCCACTTGTACTGTTATGATCTGGTGGTTTAGGAACAACATGAGACAAGCTCTGAAGGAGGTGGTATCTGTACTGACCGCAAACCCTGAACCTAGCAGCGCAACTAAAAATAGCCATGGGGGGTACCTGACGCTCCCTAGACCCCTCGACACAGCCTAAGATCTAACTTCCCCTAAAGATGGAAACAAGAAACCTATCTTGCCTCAGAGAAAATCCCCAAAGGAAAGATAGCCCCCCACAAATATTGACGGTGAGAGGAGGGGAAAATAACATACGCAGAAATGAAATTAGATTTTAGCACAGGAGGCCAGTCTAGCTTGATAGACAGGACAGGAAAGGATACTGTGCGGTCAGTATAAAAACTACAAAAACAATCCACACAGAGTTTACAAAATCTCCACACCTGACTAAAGGTTTGGAGGGTAAATCTGCTTCCCAGAGCTTCCAGCTAACAGAAAAAATCCATACTGACAACTGGACAAATATAGAATGCACAGAACAATAAGTCCACAACATGTGGACTGAAATGAGCAAAGCCAGAACTTATCTTTGCAGAACTGGTCAGGAAACCAGGAGAATCCAAGCAGAGATGTGAATCCAGCTAGGAACATTGACAAGTGGCACAGGCTGAGTAAAGAGCCAGACTTAAATAGCGGACCATAAGTGGAGGCAGCTGATGACAGCTAACTCCAAGGAGCAGCCATACCACTAGAAACCACAAGAGGGAGCCCAAGAGCAGAACTCACAAAAGTGCCACTTACAACCACCGGAGGGAGCCCAAGAGCGGAATTCACAACAGTAGGCCTAAAATAAAAAAGTAGGCTCTATGCACTTTTAATTAGGTTCCAGGGGTACAGGCAGCATTGGAGTGGTCAGCGAGGACTATTGGAAGGAGGGACCGCAGACAGACTTAGTAGGCTTAAAATAACAAAAAGGTAGGCTCTATGCACTTTTAATTACGTTCCGGGGTACACAGGCAGCATTGGTGTGGTCAGTGGAGGACAATTGGAAGGAGGGACCGGAGACGGACTTAGTAGGCCTAAAATAAAAAAAGTAGGCTCTATGCACTTTTAAATAGGTTCCAGGGGTACACAGGCAGCATTGGTGTGTTCAGTGGAGGACAATTGGAAGGAAGGACCGCAGACAGACTTAGTAGGCCTAAAATAAAAAAAGTAGGGTCTATGCACTTTTAATTAGGTTCCAGTGGTACACAGGCAGCATTGGTGTGGTCAGCAGAGGACAATTGGAAGGAGTGTCTGACACAGTTAGTAGTCCAAAATAATAAATTGATGTTAATGTGTGGCAAAAAAAAAATTAACAAATAAACAAGTAGCATACCTAGGTACAGGGGTGGGCTCCTCTGCTGACTTGCAGACATTGTTATTTGGTGCAAAGTATTTACTGGTGTAAATGTAATACAGGGCCACTGAATATTTTAACTAGCATCATACATGTCAACAAATTGGTATTGTCAGTGCCAGGCATTGAAGGATTTCACCGCATAGACTAAACAGCGGTGGAGCAGTGAGAGATAATTTTGCAAGTGGTAGAGCACAGTTTTAGGGGGCACTCTCACGTGCACAGTGGTACTGGCCCAGGGCTCCTCATGTTACAACGGTGTGTCTGACGTTGGGTGCGCGGCACCACCGCCAGAGACACTTCATTGTACTATGAGGGACCCAGTGCCGTCGAGCAAAAGTGGGCACACCCACCTCTTCAGACAAACGGCACTCTCACGGGTGCTTGCGCCAAGTGGTGAGACCACAGCCCCGTGGGGGGAGTCAGCCCATTTAGGGAGGTGTAAACATGTCGTATGCTGGACATACAGCAGCTGTAAATTAAGAGATTGGAACAGTCAGTAAGACCAGTCCAAAAGCAAGACCTTTTTACAGGAAAGCTAGGTGTCAGCCGGGAAAGGTGGGGCAAAAAAATTAGAAATCCATGAGTGGTTCATTTTAATGAAGGTTAGATCATCAACATTTTGGGTAGCCAGAGTCCTTTTTTCGGTCAGTATTGAACCAGCAGCACTGAATACTCTTTCTGATAGCACACTAGCTGCTGGGCAAGCGAGCTCCTGCAATGCATATTCGGACAATTCAGGCCAGGTGTCTATTTTGGATTCCCAATAATCAAATGGGCATGACAGGTGAGGGAGAACATCGATAGGGGAGGAAAAATAGTTAGTAACCATACTGGACAAATGTTGTCTCCTGTCACTTTGAATTGATGCTGCAGTACCTGTCCTGTCTGCGGTCATTGCAAAATCACTCCACAACCTGGTCAGAAAACCCCTCTGTCCAACGCCACTTCTGATTTGTGCACCTCTAACACCTCTGCCCTGTTGCCCCCTGCAGCTCGTGTGAGAACCATCACCAGCGCTGTGTGCTGGGGAATGCCTGAATCAAATCGTCTACAAGAGTTGCTTGTTTGGTTGCCAATATTTGTTCAAGGTTCTCATGTGGCATGATATTTTGCAATTTCCCTTTATAGCGTGGATCCAGGAGGCAGGCCAACCAGTAATCGTCATCGGTCATTATTTTTATAATGCGGGGGTCCCTTTTTAGGATACGCAAGGCATAATCCGCCATGTGGGCCAATGTTCCAGTTGTAAATTCACTGCTTGTGCTGGGTTGAGAAGCACTTTCGGGCAAATCAACGTCACTTGTCTCCCTCAAAAACCCTGAACCTGGCCTTGCAATGCCACCAGTTTCTATTGCCCCCTGAGAAGCTTCCTCATCCAAAAAATATTCATTCCTCCTCGTCCTCCTCCTCTTTGCCCGCCTCCTTGTCCAGTAGACTTCCCTGACCAGACAATGGCTGACTGTCATCAAGGCTTCCCTTGTCCTCGGCTGCAGACGCCTGCTCCTTTATGTGTGTCAAACTTTGCATCAGCAGACGCATTAGGGGGATGCTCATGCTTAATATGGTGTTGTCTGCACTAACCAGCCGTGTGCATTCCTCAAAACACTGAAGGACTTGACACAGGTCTTGTAGCTTCGACCACTGCACACCTGACAACTCCATGTCTGCCATCCAACTGCCTGCCCGTGTATGTGTATACTCCCACAAATACATAACAGCACGCCTCTGTTCGCACAGTCTCTGAAGCATGTGCAGTGTGGAGTTCCACCTTGTTGCAACGTCGATGATTAGGCGATGCTGGGGAAGGTTCAAAGATCGCTGATGGTTGTGCATATGGCTAGAGTGTACGGGCGAATGGCGGATGTGCGAGCAAAGTCTGCGCACCTTCAGGAGCAGGCAGGTAACCCCGGATAACTTTTCAGGAAGCACTGCACCACCAGGTTTAAGGTGTGAGCCAGGCAAGGAATGTGTTTCAGTTGTGAAAGGGCTATGGCAGCCATAAAATTCCTTCCATTATCACTCACTACCTTGCCTGCCTCAAGGTGTACACTGCCCAGCCATGACTAAGTTTCTTGCTGCAAGAACTTGGACAGAACTTCCGCGGTGTGTCTGTTGTCGCCCAAACACTTCATTGCCAATACAGCCTGCTGACGCTTGCCACTAGCTGTTCCATAATGGGACACCTCGTGTGAAACAGTGGCAGCTGTGGATGGAGTGGTCGTTCGACTGCGGTCTGTGGACGAGCTCTCGCTTCTGCTAGAGGATGAAAAGGAGGAGGAGGGGGGGTCGAACGCCTACAGCCAACTGTTTCCTAGACCGTGGGCTAGGCAGAACTGTCCAAATATTGCTGTCCCCTGTGGACCCTGCATCCACCACATTAACCCAGTGTGCCGTGATGGACGCCCCTGGCCATGCCTACTGGTCCATGCATCTGTTGTCAGGTGCACCTTTCTACTCACAGATTGCCTGAGTGCATGGACAATGCGGTCTTTTAAATGCTGGTGGAGGGCTGGGATGGCTTTTCTCGAAAAGAAGTGTCAACTGGGTAGCTCGTAGCGTGGTACAGCGTAGTCCATCAGGGCTTTGAAAGCTTCACTTTCAACTAATCGGTAGGGCATCATCTCTAACGAGATTAGTCTAGCAATGTGGGTGTTCAAACCCTGTGTACGCGGATGAGAGGATGAGTACTTCCTTTTCCTAGCGAGAGATTCTTGTAGGGTGAGCTGTACTGGAGAGCTGCATATGGTGGAACTAGCGGGGGTGCCGGTGGACATGGCAGACTGAGAGAGGGTTGGTGATGGTATTCTTGCTGTTGGCCTGCATACAGTATTTCCTACCAAGAACCTGGTGATTCCCTGACTGCTTTGGCCTTGCAACAAAACCTCCACATTTGCTGCAGCTGGTGTGGTAAACGGTGGGCTTACAGTGAGGGAATGGATGTAGCGTTGCTGACAAGCTTCATTGTGAGAGGGTGCAACAATGTTAAGGGATGTTTGGTGGTTAGTTCAGGCTTGCAAGTGCATGGTCGTTAAATGTCTACGCATGCAACTTGTATTTAGATTTTTAACATTCTGACCTTTGCTGAAGGTCCTTGAGCATTTCTTACAGATGACTTTGCACTGATCATTTGGATCTTTGTTAAAAAAATGCCAGACTGCACTCTTCCTACTATCGGATACCTTTTCAGGCATTGCACACTGAGCTACTTTAACCGGATGGCCACGCTGTCCTCCAACTGGTTTTAGTTTTGCCACACATTTTTTGGCCAGATACGGGCCTGCCAGATGGAACCTGTTGCGATGTTGATGCCTGCTGCGGCTCCTCCTCCGTTTCAGAGCTACTGCCGGCTGCACCCTGTTCCCCCAATGGCTGCCAATCGGGGTCAACAACTGGGTCATCTATAACCTCCTCTTCTATGTCCTGGGCACCTTCCTCTGTGTCACCGTGTAAGCCGGTGCTATAGCGTTCGTGACGGGGCTCAATAGTCTCATCAGGGTCAGATTCTGGATTAGTACACTGCGAGGGCAATGTTGTGATCTGAGTCAAAGGAACAGCATAATAATCTGGCTGTGGCTGTGCATCTGTGCACTCCATGTCCGATTCATCTTGTAATGTTCATGGCCTGTTAACAATTTCCCTTTCTAACCCAGGAACGGTATGTGTAAAGAGCTCCATGGATTAACCCGTTGTGTCGCCTGACGCATCCTTCTCTGTTGTTCTGGGTGAAGAACACAAGGAAGCAACTTGTCCCTGACCGGGAACATCCACTGACGACGCGCTGCATTTACATTTTGCACTTTCCGAAGAGGAGGCAAAAGAGCTAGAGGCAGAGTCAGCAAGGAAAGCCAAAACTTGTTCCTGCTGCTCCGGCTTTAAAAGCGGTTTTCCTAGCCAGACGATGACGGTGGCTGAACAACTTGAGACTTAGGTGCTATATTGCTTTTCCCATGACCACCTGATGCTCCACCACCACTACCATCATTACCAGCTGGCAATGACCGCCCACCGCCACGACCTCTTCCACCAGACTTCCTCATTCTTGGAAATTATTATTATTATTATTATTATTATTTATTGTTATAGCGCCATTTATTCCATGGCGCTTTACATGTGAGGAGGGGTATACATAAAAACAAGTACAATAATCTTAAACAATACAAGTCATAACTGGTACAGGAGGAATGAGGACCCTGCCCGCGAAGGCTCACAATCTACAAGGGATGGGTGAGAATACAGTAGGTGAGGGTAGAGATGGTCATGCAGCGGTTTGGTCGATCGGTGGTTACTGCAGGTTGTAGGCTTGTCGGAAGAGGTGGGTCTTCAGGTTCTTTTTGAAGGTTTCGATGGTAGTCGAGAGTCTGATGTGTTGTGGTAGAGGGTTCCAGAGTAGGGGTGAAATATGTAACCAAACTAACAAACGGTATTTGGTACTGTAAAACCAGTTACAAGGAGGACGCAAACTTGTTGTGAATTTAAATCTCCATTTATAGGTGTGTGAGACTGCAGGGAAAATCAGGCCCACTGTATTACAGTACACAGCTTCAGTGGCAGACAGTGGCTGACAGATATGCCACTAACAGGACTGATGCAAATGCACACACTGGAAGTAAAAATCTCCCCTTCTTTTTTTATATGGAAGACTAGTGAATAAATCTGGCCCACTGTATTACAGTATATTTTCTGTGGCAGAAAATGACTGACAGATACCACAGACTGGACTGGCACAGATGCACAGATTTGCCAATATTAATATCCCCTTCTTTTTTTTAATGGGAGACTAGTGAATAAATCTGGCCCACTGTTTTACAGTATAGTTTCTGTGGCAGAAAATGACTGAGAGATAACACAGACTGGACTGGCACAGATGCACAGATTTACCAATATTAATCTCCCCTTTTTGTTTTTATATGGAAGACTAGTGAATAAATCTGGCCCACTGTTTTACAGTATAGTTTCTGTGGCAGAAAATGACTGACAGATAACACAGACTGGACTGGCACAGATGCACAGATTTGCCAATATTAATCTCCCCTTTTTGTTTTTATATGGAAGACTAGTGAATAAATCTGGCCCACTGTTTTACAGTATAGTTTCTGTGGCAGAAAATGACTGACAGATAACACAGACTGGACTGGCACAGATGCACAGATTTACCAATATTAATCTCCCCTTTTTGTTTTTATATGGAAGACTAGTGAATAAATCTGGCCCACTGTTTTACAGTATAGTTTCTGTGGCAGAAAATGACTGACAGATAACACAGACTGGACTGGCACAGATGCACAGATTTGCCAATATTAATCTCCCCTTTTTGTTTTTATATGGAAGACTAGTGAATAAATCTGGCCCACTGTTTTACAGTATAGTTTCTGTGGCAGAAAATGTCTGACAGATAACACAGACTGGACTGGCACAGATGCACAGATTTGCCAATATTAATCTCCCCTTCTTTTTTTTATGGGAGACTAGTGAATAAGGGCTATGGCAGCCATAAAATTCCTTCCATTATCACTCACTACCTTGCCTGCCTCAAGGTGTACACTGCACAGCCATGACTGAGTTTCTTGCTGCAAGAACTTGGACAGAACTTCCGCGGTGTGTCTGTTGTCGCCCAAACACTTCATTGCCAATACAGCCTGCTGACGCTTGCCACTAGCTGTTCCATAATGGGACACCTCGTGTGAAACAGTGGCAGCTGTGGATGGAGTGGTCGTTCGACTGCGGTCTGTGGACGAGCTCTCGCTTCTGCTAGAGGATGAAAAGGAGGAGGAGGGGGGGTCGAACGCCTACAGCCAACTGTTTCCTAGACCGTGGGCTAGGCAGAACTGTCCAAATATTGCTGTCCCCTGTGGACCCTGCATCCACCACATTAACCCAGTGTGCCGTGATGGACGCCCCTGGCCATGCCTACTGGTCCATGCATCTGTTGTCAGGTGCACCTTTCTACTCACAGATTGCCTGAGTGCATGGACAATGCGGTCTTTTAAATGCTGGTGGAGGGCTGGGATGGCTTTTCTCGAAAAGAAGTGTCAACTTGGTAGCTCGTAGCGTGGTACAGCGTAGTCCATCAGGGCTTTGAAAGCTTCACTTTCAACTAATCGGTAGGGCATCATCTCTAACGAGATTAGTCTAGCAATGTGGGTGTTCAAACCCTGTGTACGCGGATGAGAGGATGAGTACTTCCTTTTCCTAGCGAGAGATTCTTGTAGGGTGAGCTGTACTGGAGAGCTGCATATGGTGGAACTAGCGGGGGTGCCGGTGGACATGGCAGACTGAGAGAGGGTTGGTGATGGTATTCTTGCTGTTGGCCTCCATACAGTATTTCCTACCAAGAACCTGGTGATTCCCTGACTGCTTTGGCCTTGCAACAAAACCTCCACATTTGCTGCAGCTGGTGTGGTAAACGGTGGGCTTACAGTGAGGGAATGGATGTAGCGTTGCTGACAAGCTTCATTGTGAGAGGGTGCAACAATGTTAAGGGATGTTTGGTGGTTAGTTCAGGCTTGCAAGTGCATGGTCGTTAAATGTCTACGCATGCAACTTGTATTTAGATTTTTAACATTCTGACCTTTGCTGAAGGTCCTTGAGCATTTCTTACAGATGACTTTGCACTGATCATTTGGATCTTTGTTAAAAAAATGCCAGACTGCACTCTTCCTACTATCGGATACCTTTTCAGGCATTGCACACTGAGCTACTTTAACCGGATGGCCACGCTGTCCTCCAACTGGTTTTAGTTTTGCCACACATTTTTTGGCCAGATACGGGCCTGCCAGATGGAACCTGTTGCGATGTTGATGCCTGCTGCGGCTCCTCCTCCGCTTCAGAGCTACTGCCGGCTTCACCCTGTTCCCCCAATGGCTGCCAATCGGGGTCAACAACTGGGTCATCTATAACCTCCTCTTCTATGTCCTGGGCACCTTCCTCTGTGTCACCGTGTAAGCCGGTGCTATAGCGTTCGTGACGGGGCTCAATAGTCTCATCAGGGTCAGATTCTGGATTAGTACACTGCGAGGGCAATGTTGTGATCTGAGTCAAAGGAACAGCATAATAATCTGGCTGTGGCTGTGCATCTGTGCACTCCATGTCCGATTCATCTTGTAATGTTCATGGCCTGTTAACAATTTCCCTTTCTAACCCAGGAACGGTATGTGTAAAGAGCTCCATGGAGTAACCCGTTGTGTCGCCTGACGCATCCTTCTCTGTTGTTCTGGGTGAAGAACACAAGGAAGCAACTTGTCCCTGACCGGGAACATCCACTGACGACGCGCTGCATTTACATTTTGCACTTTCCGAAGAGGAGGCAAAAGAGCTAGAGGCAGAGTCAGCAAGGAAAGCCAAAACTTGTTCCTGCTGCTCCGGCTTTAAAAGCGGTTTTCCTAGCCAGACGATGACGGTGGCTGAACAACTTGAGACTTAGGTGCTATATCGCTTTTCCCATGACCACCTGATGCTCCACCACCACTACCATCATTACCAGCTGGCAATGACCGCCCACCGCCACGACCTCTTCCACCAGACTTCCTCATTCTTAGAAATTATTATTATTATTATTATTTATTGTTATAGCGCCATTTATTCCATGGCGCTTTACATGTGAGGAGGGGTATACATAAAAACAAGTACAATAATCTTAAACAATACAAGTCATAACTGGTACAGGAGGAATGAGGACCCTGCCCGTGAAGGCTCACAATCTACAAGGGATGGGTGAGAATACAGTAGGTGAGGGTAGAGATGGTCATGCAGCGGTTTGGTCGATCGGTGGTTACTGCAGGTTGTAGGCTTGTCGGAAGAGGTGGGTCTTCAGGTTCTTTTTGAAGGTTTCGATGGTAGTCGAGAGTCTGATGTGTTGTGGTAGAGGGTTCCAGAGTAGGGGTGAAATATGTAACCAAACTAACAAACGGTATTTGGTACTGTAAAACCAGTTACAAGGAGGACGCAAACTTGTTGTGAATTTAAATCTCCATTTATAGGTGTGTGAGACTGCAGGGAAAATCAGGCCCACTGTATTACAGTACACAGCTTCAGTGGCAGACAGTGGCTGACAGATATGCCACTAACAGGACTGATGCAAATGCACACACTGGAAGTAAAAATCTCCCCTTCTTTTTTTATATGGAAGACTAGTGAATAAATCTGGCCCACTGTATTACAGTATATTTTCTGTGGCAGAAAATGACTGACAGATACCACAGACTGGACTGGCACAGATGCACAGATTTGCCAATATTAATCTCCCCTTCTTTTTTTTAATGGGAGACTAGTGAATAAATCTGGCCCACTGTTTTACAGTATAGTTTCTGTGGCAGAAAATGACTGAGAGATAACACAGACTGGACTGGCACAGATGCACAGATTTGCCAATATTAATCTCCCCTTCTTTTTTTTAATGGGAGACTAGTGAATAAATCTGGCCCACTGTTTTACAGTATAGTTTCTGTGGCAGAAAATGACTGAGAGATAACACAGACTGGACTGGCACAGATGCACAGATTTGCCAATATTAATCTCCCCTTTTTGTTTTTATATGGAAGACTAGTGAATAAATCTGGCCCACTGTTTTACAGTATAGTTTCTGTGGCAGAAAATGACTGACAGATAACACAGACTGGACTGGCACAGATGCACATATTTGCCAATATTAATCTCCCCTTTTTGTTTTTATATGGAAGACTAGTGAATAAATCTGGCCCACTGTTTTACAGTATAGTTTCTGTGGCAGAAAATGACTGACAGATAACACAGACTGGACTGGCACAGATGCACAGATTTGCCAATATTAATCTCCCCTTTTTGTTTTTATATGGAAGACTAGTGAATAAATCTGGCCCACTGTTTTACAGTATAGTTTCTGTGGCAGAAAATGTCTGACAGATAACACAGACTGGACTGGCACAGATGCACAGATTTGCCAATATTAATCTCCCCTTCTTTTTTTTATTGGAGACTAGTGAATAAATCTGGCCCACTGTTTTACAGTATAGTTTCTGTGGCAGAAAATGACTGACAGATACAACAGGCTGGACTGGCACAGATGCACTGATTGGCAATATAAATTTCCCTTGTTAGGTGTGGGACAGTGCAGAAAAATACAGGCCCACTGTTTCACACTACACAATTTCAGGGCCAGAAAGTGGCTTGAAGATAAAAAAAAAGGACTGTACCACAATTACTACTAAAAAGGACTGCTGCACCCAAAGGTGTGGACAAACAAACAAGATAGCTGTGCAGAAAGGAAGGAGCAACATGATTTGTGCTTGAAAAAAGCAGTTGGTTTGCACAGCGGCTTACAAACAGCAATGCAGCTATCAGGCAGCCTTATAAGCTACAGAGCTGATGCACAGAAATCTAGCCTCCACTGTCCCTGCAAGGAAAAGGTGGTGTTGGACAGTGGAAATCGCTACAGCACAAGCGGTTTGGGGGTTTATATTCCCTGCCTAACGCTATCCCTGCTTCTGATGAAGCAGCAGCAACCTCTCCCTATGCTCAGATCAGCAGCAGTAAGATGGCGGTCGGCGTGCACGGCCCTTTATAGCCCCTGTGACGCCGCAGAAAGCAAGCCAATAACTGCCATGTCCTTCTCTAAGATGGTGGGGACCGAGAACTATGTCATCACGCTGCCCACACTCTGCGTCCTCCTTCATTGGCTGAGAAATGGCACTGAAAGCGTCATATGAAACGCGACTTGGGCGCGAAGGTCGCCTACCGCGTGGCTGACCCCACACAGGGATCGGGTCAGGTTTCATGAAACCCGACTTTGCCAAAAGTCGGTGACTTATGAAAATGACCGATCCGTTTTGCTCAACCCTAATCAAGAGGGCATGAACAAACATATTTGCAGTTTCTTGGAATGTACGGATCCTGGAAATGTTTTTGAGTTGTAGTGGGCAGGAGGAGGCAAGGGCTTGGGTATGTAGCTTGAAAGAGAGGGCAGAGACGAGGATCACCCCAAGGCCCCGAACATGTGGGATTATTTGTCCTGGTATGCTGTCTCGACATTACACAGGCATGTGTTCCACAACATTACCCATGCCCTCTACAATGCTGCTACTGGGAAAGTCCACCTAACCACAGACACGTGGACAAGTGCTTGTGGTCAGGTACAGTACAGCTCGCTGACGGCACACTGGGTTAGCATAGTAGAAGTCAAAACCCAGTCCGACCTTGGGATGGTGCACGTCCTCCCAACCTCGAGTATTGCGGGCCCTATGTCAATCTGGTTGCCCCCACAGTCTACAGCTCCTGCACCTCCTCCTCCTTTGCATCCTCTTCAGCCTCCATCTCTGAAAGTCACAAGCTGGAAGCACTGCCTCATCCAAGCATCAACAGGCTGTGCTGAACCTAATATGCTTATGTGACAAACCGCACAATAATGAAGAGTTGTGGACAGCTCTGAAAGAGCAGTCAGATCTGTGGCTGACACCGCTGAACCTACAGCCAGGCATGGTCGTGTGTGACAATGGCTGGAACCAGGTGGTTCCTCTGTGGTGAGGCAAGCTTACACACGTGCCATGCCTGGCCCATGTGCTTAACCTCATTGTTTAACATTTTCTGAAAAGCGACACGGAGGTGCCAGATGTTCTTGGAAAAGTACGAGGCTTTGCTTACCCATTTAAGAAAGTCAGCTAGAGCTTCATCCGCCCTTGCCATGCTTCAGCAGCGTTTGCAGCTTCTGGCTCACCGACTGGTGTGTGATGTCCCCACGCATTGGAACTCTACACTGCAGATGTTGGAAAGGATTTGTGAGCAGAAGAGGGCAGTTGGTGACTACCATCATTAACAAGGCTGTCAGTATTCAGTTCTGACTTCACACATAAGATCTCAGGACTGGACATGGATGTCAGGCATATGTACCATCCTCCAAAACTTTGTGGAATCTACCAAGATGGTGAGCAGCAATGACGCCATAATTAACATCTCCATCCTGCTTCTCTGTGTTATAATAATAATATTTGTATTTATTTATATAGTGCCAACATATTTACCATTTATTAGTTTCAAGCAAACAGTCCTAAGTAACAACGATAGCAATAATACAATAATTAAACAAAAATAAAGCAACCCTGCTCACGACAGCTTAAGATCTACACTAACAATGATAACAATAATTAAACAAAAAAAATTGATCCTGCTCGTGACAACTTAAAATCTACAATGAGGTGGAGGAGATAAAAACTACAGTTGTGTATTTACAATGATGTATTTAGAGTAATGTATTTACAATAGTTAGTCAAAGGAGGCCTGAGGACAAGGAGGAGGAGGAAAGCATGGTCACTCATCCCCTTGGTGAGGACACAGAAATACTGACTTACCAGTCTTGCGCACATGGCTGAGTTTATGTTACGCTACCTATCCCGTCACCCTGCGTTCTCAAAATTTTGGCTGAAAGGCAATACTGGTTGGTGACACGTCTAGACCTATGCTCCAAGGAGAACTTTATATCTCTTATTCCAGATGCAGACAGGTGAACTAAAATGTTGGAGGACTAGAGAGTCTTTCTTGCAGAATTATTTAAAAAATCCCATCTAAAAACATTGGCAGCAGAGGTCACAAACACAGTTCGGTGGCAAAGCAAGTAGTACAGCTGAGAGAGACATAACTCCTATCCAGCAGAGGCAGTGGAACACTGACAAAGTTGTAGGAGAGTTTTCTCAGACCCTCCCATCGCCCTGGACCTGAGGCACGGGTGACTCTCACAAGGAGTGCAAAGTTTGGGAAGATGCTGAGGGAGTACCTTGTAAACCATACCAACATCTTCTGTCATTCCTCTTTGCCTTATAATTATTGGTTAGCAAAGTTGAACACGTGGCATGAACTGGCTCTTTCTACTGCGCACGTGCGCTGTACTCATGGTCATGGGCAAATGGAGCCTCGCTCTCTGGCACTTTTGGTGGCAGGAGCCAACGGGAACAGTCATTTGTGGTGCCAGTGCTCTAAGGGTGGAGCACTCTGCTCAGCTTCCAATGCGCTACTTGTCCACTCCAAAAATCTCTGCTGTCATGCTCTCTTCCACACGGTCAAGTCTGAATAGCCATGAGTGTGGACCGGATATTCTTCACCCTCATCCTCCTTCCTCCCACCATGCTGAGTGCCCTGAGACAACTGATCCCACACTTGTACACTCCAAATAGCGGTTCAGTTTTCCCTTTCAAGATTCTGTACTCTCGGGCCAGATGAGATCGCATGTAGCGATGCACAAAGCTTTGACCTGCCACGGTCACATGAAGGCGATGGTGGGAAAGTGTCTCAAGAGGTGGACAATGATGAGACACAATTTCCAGATATATAGAAAGTGTTCAGCACAGCCAAAGTGAGGAGGTGCATGGTCATAGGTTCCCAAGCCTTAATGTGTAAGTTACAAGTGACTGGCACACTCCAGACGTGTTGTGATTCAAAATGGGGGTTTATTATACATACAGTAAACAAACATTTCGGTCGTTACTGGACCTTCATCAGTGTGCTAAAGGGAAATATATACAAAGAAAGTGACATCCAAAGCATAAAGCAAAAGGAACACAATATAGAAAATAAACATAAACAGAACACAATAAAATAAACAAAAGTATATACAACACATAGGGAGATAAAATCATGATTGCAGGTACGAGCAATAACCCCATTAGAGGACCATCAAACAAGAATGCCGAAATATTTATGCTGGAAAAATCCGAACGTGTACGTGAATTGGTATGGTGATGCGCCAAGAAGGGAGAGGGAACTAGGGGATTGAGGTATGTCAATGTGGTAAGGTGTAGATGAGAGACACAATCTACCATGAGGTATGAGTGAAAAGGTAAACCTACCTAAATTACTAGTATGTTGGAGGAACCCCAAAAGTTAGAACTGACTTGCATCTGAAGGGAGAAGTAAAGTGCATGTTGAAATAAATGTGTACGTGCACATACGGACCACACGTAAAACTATTGGGGCTTATGGTGCCATATTGAATTGTTACATACCAGAAAAAAGCCTGAAGATATATAAATTTCAAGGCTTAGTCCGCGCCGACATAGGCCCTACACAACCCCATATTACTCAGCGGTTTTTGAGTAACCCCAAAACAGGAACTTTCCCCTGTCTCAGTTGGAACCAGTGCAATAACGTTCTCAAGGGCAATATCATCCACCACCCACACACAGGCAAGAGATATCCCATTAATGTTTTTATCACCTGCGACACCAATTTCACGGTATATCTGATTAAATGCCCCTGCGGTCTTCTGTATATTGGGGAAACCACCCAATCAGTCAAATCTAGGATATCCAAACACAAATCGACAATAAAATGCAAAAATCTCCTACTTCCTTTACTATCACATTTTGTCGAAAAAGGCCACAGTGTATCCCAGCTCAAATTTCAGATAATAGAACAAATCACACCACTCCACCGCGGCGGAGACCGCGTTTCAATTCTCAAACGCGGGGAGGCTTATTGGATACACGAGCTCAACACTTTGAACCCCAGGGGACTTAACAGGGACTACGAGCTATCATCATTTATTTAAGGTCCCTGCCATAATATCATTTTTTACACAAAATCCATGGGGTCAGCCGAGCTATACCGTTCTCTAATTATGTGACTTTGTATTATATTTGTTGATTTATTTTTCCATGACTGTTTATCATTTTTCAGCTCAAAACCTCCTTGACTAAATGTATCATTGCGGTCCTATATGTGATGCCTAACAGCCAGGTGTTCTTTATCTATTATGCTAATGCACTTCTGCTTATTTTTATCTGTTATTTAATCAGCAAACATGTTTTTACAAGCTGTAGCTAATAATAAGGTTAGATGCTCTACCTTCTCCTCAAATCACGTTTAATGTGATTTCTCATGGGTAGATATATACACCTGCCTTATCGGCACTAGTCTCATTTAGCACATATAGTATACACAGGATCTTTATTCATTCATGTATTATGCTGTTGGTTGGTTTCTTGCTAATCCTTTCCCTCTCCTTTACAGAATCGGCCGCTTTGAATCCACCCTTCTGTGATACTCTGGGGCCACCGTACTGCACCTCTGCACCAGCCAATCCACTGCTTTGGAACGCACTTCCACCTCTTTTTCCTTACAGTGGAATACATTGCACACCGCCCCCTGCGGTCATGTGACACTCACGTCACCCTAGCCCCGCCCCTTCCGGCCTCACTTGCCGGCAATTCTATGTGCACACCATTCCCCTTCCCCACTATATAGGGAGGTCCCGGGCGCATCGTTCCCCAGCCTGCACTTGTGGTGGATAGCGCGTGCTTCCTTATTCATCAGGGTGGGTAAGTCCTAGGTACGCACGCTCTCCAGCATAGCGGTGCAGGGTGGCATCTATTATACACTTTTCTTTTTATACTCTCCTCATGCAGATAGCGCGCACTTCCCTTTAGCCCATACCAGTGGTGATACCGCGTGGCTCCTGATTTACTGGTCGGGTAAGTCCTGTGCACCATACACCTGCATTACCTAGTAGCTCACTGGTGCAATCTATGTCATAGCCAATCTCTCCTGCAGATAGTGTCACTCGTGACACACTACCCTGCATATGCAGACTGTTTCTACAACCTGAAATTTATATATCTTCAGGCTTTTTTCTGGTATGTAACTATTCAATATGGCACCATAAGCACCAATAGTTTTACGTGTAGTCCATATATGCACGTACACATTTATTTCAACATGCACTTTACTTCTCCCTTCAGATGCAAGTCAGTTCTAACTTTTGGGGTTCCTCCAACATACTAGAAATTTAGGTAGGTTTACCTTTTCACTCATACCTCACGGTAGATTGTGTCTCTCATCTACACCTTACCACCTTGACATACCTCAATCCCCTAGTTCCCTCTCACTTCTTGGTGCATCACCATACCTATTCACGTACATGTTCGGATTTTTCCAGAATAAATATTTCGGCAATCTTGTTTGATGGTCCTCTAATGGGGTTATTGCTCATACCTGAGATCATGACTTTATCTCCCAATGTGTTGTATATACTTTTGTTTATTTTATTGTGTTCTGTTTGTTTATTTTCTATATTGTGTTCCTTTTGCTTTATGCTTTGGATGTCACGTTCTTTGTATATATTTCCCTTTAGCACACTGATGAAGGTCCAGTAACGACCGAAATGTTTGTTTACTGTATGTATAATAAACCCCCATTTTGCATCACAACACGTCTGGAGTGTGCCAGTCACTTGTAACTTACACAATTGCCAGATATTCAGGAGGAGGAGCAAGGTGCGGATGTGGAAGATGAGGTGGTGGATGACATAGTGACTGACCCAACCTGGTAGGAGGACATGAAGAGCAAGGACAGCAGCACACATGGGGAAGGAGGCATATCACCCCAACAGGCAAGAAGAAGCGGTGTGGTGTGCACAAACAGTAGGCTCGCATCCATTCCCCGTAACACCAACATGAGGGAAGTTTCCATTCCAACTGTTAGATCTTCCCTAGTCTGGTTATTTTTTAAAGACTCTGCTAATAACATCAAACAGGCCATTTGCAGCACTTGCCATGCCCGCATCAGCAGGGGTAGCAAAACTATCAGCCTGACCACCACCATGATCAGGCACATGGCAGCAAAGCACCCGACTTTGTGGGCCGACCCCCTGGCTCCAGGAACATTGTGTGCAGGTGACACCACTGCTTCTTTCACTGTTTTGCGTAGAAGACAATCCCCAGTCCACCATGCATGTAAAGGTGCCTCTAGCCCTGCACCTGTGTTGCCCACAGTCAAGCAGCATCATCAGTGCTGTCCTTGTCCCAGCACAGCCATCAGTTGTCTATACCTCAGTCATTGGGTCATTGGAACGCAAGCGGAAATACCCAGCCAATGCCCCACAGGCCACAGTGCTAAATTCTAACATTTCTCTTCTGCTTGCGCTCGAACTGTAGCCTTTTAGGCTTGTTGAGATGGAAGCTTTCTGCAACCTGATGGCAGCTCCGGCCCAAGGAACTCAGTCCCTAGTCGCCACTATTTCTCCCGATGTGCCGTACCGGCATTACACCAGCATGTGTCCAACAACATTACCCGTGCCCTCAACAATACTGTTACTGGGAAAGTCCACCTAAACACGGACACGTGGACAAGTGCTTGTGGCCAGGGATGGTACATCTTACTGATGGCCCACTGGGTTAACACAATGGAAGCCGGGACCCAGTTGGACCTTGGAATGGAACACGTCCTCCCCACACCGAGGATACGCCATACGCCAATCAGGGTCGCCCTCACAGTCTACAGCTCCTGCACCTTCTCCATCTCTGAAATCAACACATCAGTTAGAAGCTGGAAGCACTGCAGCACTGCCTCAGCCTAGTGGCAACAGGCTGTGCTGAAGCTAATCTGCATAGGCCACAAACCGCACAATACAGAAGATTTGTGGACAGCGCTGAAAGAGCAGTCAGATATTTGGATGACACCGCTAAATCTACAGCCAAGCATGGTCATGTGTGACAATGGCCGGAACATGGTGGCAGCACTGAGGCAGGGTAAGCTCACACACGTACCTTGCTTGGCCCATGTGCCTAACCTCGTGGTTCAACATTTTCTGAAAAGCTACCCAGAGCTGCCGGATCTGCTAGTGAAAGTACGCCATCTGTCTGCCCATTTTAGAAAGTCAGATACAGCTTCAGCCGCCCTTGCCGTGCTTCAGCAGCATTTGCATCTTCCGGCTCACTGACCGGTGTGTGATGTCCACACCCGCTGGAAGTCTACGCTGCATATATTGGAAAGGATTTTTGAGCAGAAGAGGGCAGTTGTTGACTACCAACATCAACAAGGCCATCAATATTCAGTTCAGACTCCACACATAAGACCTCAGGAGTGGACATGGATGTCAGACATATATACCATCCTACAAAATTTTGAAAACTGCACCAAGATGGTGAGCGGCGATTACAGCATATTTAGAGTCACCATCCCGCTTCTCAGCATTCTGAAAACCTCTCTGCTCACAATTAAAGAGAATGCATTGCTGGCAGAGCACGAGGACATGGATCAAGGAACCATACAGGGAGATTACACTCAGCCCAGCCTCATGTCTTCCCAACGTGGATTGGTAGGCAATGAGGAGGAGGAAGAACAGGAAATACTTTCATGCTCTATTAACTGTACTACAAGCACAGCTATCATACCGTCTGTTCAGTGGGGATGGCCTGAGGACAGGGAAGAGAATGAGGATGAGTATGAGGAGGACAGCATGGTCAGTCATCCTGTTGGTGAGGACACGGAAGTCTTGCCTGTTAGCAGTCTGGCACGCATGGCTGACTTTATGTTGCACTGTGTTTTACGTGGCCCTCGCATTGTAAAAATTTTTGGTGACACTCATTACTGGTTGGTGACACTTCTAGACCCACGCTTCAATGAGAACTTTCAATCTCTTCTGCCAGAGGCAGAAAGGTGTAGTAAAATGTTGCAGTACCAAAGGGCCCTTGTAGCAAAATTACTTAGAAAATTCCTATGTGAGAGCACTGGCAGCAGACGTCAGAGTTTGTTGTGCAACCAAGGAGTCCAAGAGAGAGTGAGACATAAGTATAATCCAGCTCAGGCAGGGGAACAGTTGCAAAGTTCTGGTACAGTTTTCTCAGACCCTCCCATATTGCCGGCACAGAGGCATGGGGTGCTGTCACAAGAAGAGCAATGTTTGGGAAGATGCTGAGGTAGCACCTTGCAGATTGTACAAATGTCCTCCGTGCCTTTTAATTATTGGGTATCCAAGCTGGACACGTGGCATGAACTGGCCCTCTACACCTTGGAGGCCCTGGCCTTCTCTGCTGCTAGCATTCTGTCAGAGCTGGTTTTTAGTGCCGCTGGTGGAATTATAACAGATAAGCGTCTCCGCCTGTCAACTGAAAATGCTGACAGGCTGACTCTTATAAAAATGAATTAGGGCTGGATGGGGAAAGACTTCTGTACACTACCAAGTGAAAACAGCGAAACATAACCTCTAATACATTCTCTTTCTTGGGAAGGTGTATTCTCATGGACCTCTTCACAACTACACATGGGGATACGCTTCCAGATTTAATCTGTTTGTTGTTATCCTCCTCCTGATGATCATCCTCATCATCCACAACCAGTAGAACACCAGGGTGAACAGATTCCGTGATACCAAAGTCACAATTTTTTGTGCAAAGGTGTTTTTATGATGCCCCATTACTAATTGGAAACCAAAACAAATGTTTCTCCCACATGAGGAAATGTCATAGAAAAGAGATGTTCCATCTATTATTCCCATTTATTCTTATATTTTCCATTTTCCCTATCTCTGGACAGTTCTGTAATGAGGTAGTGTATACCTCTACAATTGAAAATAATTCAAAGACTTTTATATTATATTTTTATTTATAGCCCTGTCTCTGAGCTGTTGCTAGGGACAAACATATCTCGTTAGACACATTCTGGCTTCAAATCTATGAACCTGTGTTCGCCCCTGCCTTTTGTTATTTACTTTCATCGGTGGATTAACATTTTTTATTTATTTGTTTTATTTCATTATGATTTATAGGTTTTCCTGTGGCTATCCAGTACCTGGGTTCAAAGGCTTATTGGCTGCATATAAATTGATAGCAGGGCAGGCCTTGCATTCAATGCAACATTTTTTCAGGAAGCCCTCCTGTACCTCTCGTGAAAGGGGTATTGTGGTGCATTGTAATTGTTGGCAGCCCAGCCACTCACTTCCTAGGCAATAACAGCATAGGAGACCCACTGTTTAATAATGGCCCTTTAAATATATTAATGCCACCTGATGCCCCTCTAAAGATAGGCTTTGTGACTTTAAGAGTCCCTTCTTCATAAATGAAGCAAGATGTGTCTCTTTATGTGTCACACTCCACATGGCCAGCTAGGGTTGTTAAATGTTACAATGACATTTCCTAGTGAATGCATTTGTATTGGTTGAAAGCAATGTTTTAGCTGAAAAACACATAAAAAATGCTGCGTGTGAGCATAGCCCAAGTGGTGGAGGAACATTTTGGTCTGGGGTTAATTATTTTGCCTTATATACAAGTCATTACCCTGGAAAGGATGTACCTTAACATTTTTACCAGCAAAATCCATTTTGGTTTCGTATTTGTACAGTCATGGCCAAAAGTATTAACACCCCTGCAATTCTGTCAGATAATACTCAGTTTCATCCTGAAAATGATTGCAATCACAAATTATTTGGTATTATTATCTTCATTTAACTTGTCTTAAATGAAAAAACACAAAAAGATTTGTCCTAAAGCCAAATTGGATATAATTCCACACCAAACATAAAAAAGGGGGTGGACAAAAGTATTAGCACCATTCGAAAAATCATGTGATGCTTCTCTAATTTGTGTAATTAACAGCACCTGTAACTTACCTGTGGCACCTAACAGGTGTTGGCAATAACTAAATCACACTTGCAGCCAGTTGACATGGATTAAAGTTGACTCAACCTCTGTCCTGTGTCCTTGTGTACCACATTGAGCATGGAGAAAAGAAAGAAGACCAAAGAACTGTCTGAGGACTTGGGAAACCAAATTGTGAGGAAGCATGAGCAATCTCAAGGCTACAAGTCCATCTCCAAAGACCTGAATGTTCCTGTGTCTACTGTGCACAGTGTCATCAAGAAATTTAAAGCCCATGGCACTGTGGCTAACCTCCCTAGATGTTAATGGAAAAGTAAAATTGACAAGAGATTTCAGCTCAAGATTGTGCAGATGTTGAATAAAGAACCTAGACTAACATCCAAACAAGTTCAAGCTGCCCTGCAGTCCGAGGGTACAACAGTGTCAACCCGTACTATCCGTCGGCATCTGAATGAAAAGGGACTGTATGGTAGGAGACCCAGGAAGACCCCACTTCTTACCTCGAGACATAAAAAAGCCAGGCTGGAGTTTGCCAAAACTTACCTGGAAAAGCCTAAAACGTTTTGGAAGAATGTTCTCTGGTCAGATGAGACAAAAGTAGAGCTTTTTGGGCAACGGCATCAACATAGAGTTTACAGGAGAAAAAAAGAGGCATTCAAAGAAAAGAACACGGTCCCTACAGTCAAACATGGTGTAGGTTCCCTGATGTTTTGGGGTTGCTTTGCTGCCTCTGGCACTGGACTGCTTGAAGACTACCAGCAAATTTTGCAGCATAATGTAGTGCCCAGTGTGAGAAAGCTGGGTCTCCCTCAGAGGTCATGTGTCTTCCAGCAGGACAATGACCCAAAACACACTTTAAAAAGCACTAGAAAATGGTTTGAGAGAAAGCACTGGAGACTTCTAAGGTGGCCAGCAATGAGCCCAGACCTGAATCCCATAGAACACCTGTGGAGAGATCTAAAAATGGCAGTTTGGAGACGGCACCCTTCAAATATCAGGGACCTGGAGCAGTTTGCCAAAGAAGAATGGTCTAAAATTCCAGCAGAGCATTGTAAGAAACTCATTGATGGTTACCGGAAGCAGTTGGTCGCAGTTATTTTGGCTAAAGGTTGTGCAACCAAGTATTAGGCTGAGGGTGTCAATACTTTTGTCTGGCACATTTGTGGAGTTTTGTGTAAAATGATCAATATTTTGCTTTTTGCTTCATTCTCTATTGTGTTTTTCTTTTAAGACCAATTAAATGAAGATAATAATACCAAAGAATTTGTGATTGCAATCATTTTCAAGAAGAAACTGAGTATTATCTGACAGAATTGCAGGGGTGTTAATACTTTTGGCCATGACTGTATGTTTTTTGGTGCACCTAGAAAAATGTCATGAAACTCTGACAACATTGCTTACAGCTGTGACATGGAGTCATAAATGTTTCAAAGGGGTGGTCCCCATGATGTTCCCATGTCATTTGAGCAATGTTTCCATCATTTTCAGATGTTTTTAGACCTTAAAAGGACCCCCCGGGGTGGATCACGGTAAAAATACTCGGGTTTCCCATAGACTTACATTGGGCTCGTTGCTCAGGTCGAGTACCCAAGTATTCCAATTTGCTCGACCCAAGCAACGAGCACCCGAACATTTTAGTGCTCGCTCATCACTAGTGCAGAAGTCTCATTGACAGGAATTGTTTAATTGGAGTGATTGCCTCAAAAGGTTGTGCAACAAAATATTAAGTTAAGGGTACCATCACTTTTGTCCAGGCCTATTTCATAGGCTTTTATGCTTTTAAATTCTGTGGAAGTAAGGTTGAAAAGCAATGTCTGACTTTCATTTGTTCATTGTCATAGATCTGTTATTTATTATTACTTTTGTCAGATTCAATTTATTTCTGTGACCATTGTGAATTTTTCCATAAGTACAGAAGGGGTACCAATAATTTTAACCACATGCACATACGTATATATATATATATATATATATATATATATATATATATATATATATATATATAATGAATAAAGCTGAATGTGTGTGTGTGTATGAATGTATGAGTATGTGTATGTCCAGGATTGGCATCTGTACAGCCACAAAAGTTTGCACAGTCACACGTCTGGACCCTGAGAGCATTATAGGCTATGTTGTGAGGCGAAATTTTAACTCCGCGCATTCCAATTCACCAAACAATTTTGCCCCTATCCACATAATTGGGAAAAAGTGAAAGGAAAAGTGTTGGAGGCAAATTGACAGCTGCCAGATGTGAACAAGGGGGACTTAAAGAATAAGAGCGATGGCGCCAAAGAGTATATACCGTACAGTTGCTAGGGTGGGGCCCCGAAATGGGATACTCACCACACACGGGGATATGAACACACACAAAATGCGCCACACACTTCCACGTGCTTGAACACATATACCACCCTCAGCACACATTTCGCCACACATACACCAACCTCGCCGCATAAAAGTTAAAACACAAAAGTCGCCATTCAAAACTCACCACACGCAAAATTTGCCACATGCAAAACTCGCCACATGCAAAACTAGGCTCACGCAAAACTCGCCACATGTGCAAAACTCACCTCATGGAAAACTCGGCACACGCAAAACTTGCACATGTGGAGAAATTGCCACATTCACAGAAGTTACAACACATGCAAAATTTGCCTCACACAAAACTTGCACATGCTCAAAACGCACCACACATAAAAGTCCCCATGCACAAAACTCGCCATACGCAAAACTTGCTGCACACAACTTGCCACACTAACCTGTAACATGCAACTCGACACACAAAAAGTCGCTACATGCATGTCGCCACACGCAACTCAACATACACAACTTGACACATGAAACTCGCCCTAAAACACACACAAGTCTGGTATTATCCTTCAAAAATAAAAATCTATCTATATAATCATCTAAGGGGGACTTCCGTCTGTTTGTCTGTTTGTCGGTCATGGAAATTCCACATCGCTCAGCGATTGGCACAGTCCGGCCGTGAATTGGCTCCTCCCTACTCTCCTCCACTCAGTGCCTCCTCCCTGCTCCCCTCCAGCCAGTGCCAGTGTGTCGCCCCATCCCGGACCAACTTTTTACTATTGATGCTGCCTATACAGCATCAATAGTAAAAATATGTAATGTTAAAAATAATAGAAAAATAAAAAATTGTGCTATTCTCTCGATACCACTAAATCATCTGGGTAATTTTGCAATGCATCACTGGGAACAGAAGCTGGCGGCAGCATCACGCGCATCGGGACAGCTTCAGTGGACGCCTGAGGGTGAGTATATAATGGTACCCTCACTGCAATATACTACGTGGGCTGTGTTATATACTGCGTGGGCTGTGCTATATACTGCGTGGGCTGCATTATATAATAGGTGGGCTGTTATATACTATGTGGGCTGTGTTATATACTGCATGGGCTGTGTTACATACTGAGTGGGCTGTGTTATATACTGCGTGGCCTGTGTTATATACTACATGGGCTGTGTTATATATTGCATGGGCTGTGTTATATTCTGCCTGGCTGCTATATACTATGTGGGCAGTGTTATATACTGCATGGGATGTGTTATATACTGTGTGGTACAAAGAAAAGAAAAACCCCCGCACCGCTGCTATATAGTTGGATTCTAAAAAAGCAACAACCCAAACTGATCGGAGAGCCAAATACCTTACGGGGTGCAGCTTCCAAAGTGCAACATAATAGTCCAACAGAAGAAGAAAAAATGAAGTGCACTTACCCGTATATGCTGGTCACAATACTTTTTTCGGACATAGTACAAAAAATGTGCAGGGAGGGATGTAAAATAAGCGGATAACGGCCGTTTCGTGCCTCAGCACTTCAACGGGTCCTCACACTGAGTTGGAAGTGAGGGAGATCTATATCCAAGTCCAGAAAGATCTCCTGACCCTCCCCCTACTTCCATCAGTGAGGCGATTCAATCACCTGTTATTCAATGTGAACAGTGAACAAATAAATACAAAATAATCATAAAAACACGTTAAAAAAACAAAAACTATCATAGCAAATATACAGCAAAACTCTGATGACTATCATTTTATCAACCCCTAAATTTCTAAAGAAACACCGTCATATCAATCCTTTCATTAAGGCCAAGCAGACCTAGTGCATCTGCACGCAAGATCCACCTCCCTTCTCTCTCTGCAACAGCAAGCGTTGTAAATCTCCGCCCTGCTGTGATAGCGTGACTTTTTCCAAGCCTGCAAAACGCAATGTCTGCACATTGCCATCATGGTGAGTTCTAACATGATTGATAAATCTAGGGACCCCCTTACCTGTTTTGACAAAATGGAAATATTCCCTTATTCTGATAAAAAGTGGACGGATTGTCTTGCCAATATAAAAGAACCCGCAGGGGCACAAAATCACATACACTACATGGGTTGATCTGCAAGAAATGAATTCCCTTACTACATGCTGAATGGGACCGACTCTAATGTGCTTGCCTACCAAATGATAATCGCAAAAATTACACTGGCCACATTTGAAGTTTCCTTTTGGGGTACCTGTCATAAGCCAGTTATCTTGAACCGATGTAAACCTATTGCGTACCAAACAATCCCTGATATTTTTGGTCCTGCGACATGCACACAAGGGACCTCTTTCGACAACCTCTTTTAAGTCCGCATCTTGTTTTAGGATCTGCCAATTCTTACGAATCGCCGTCCTAATGGCAGCGTCCAAACCGCACAATACAGAAGATTTGTGGACAGCGCTGAAAGAGCAGTCAGATATTTGGATGACACCGCTAAATCTACAGCCAAGCATGGTCATGTGTGACAATGGCCGGAACATGGTGGCAGCACTGAGGCAGGGTAAGCTCACACACGTACCTTGCTTGGCCCATGTGCCTAACCTCGTGGTTCAACATTTTCTGAAAAGCTACCCAGAGCTGCCGGATCTGCTAGTGAAAGTACGCCATCTGTCTGCCCATTTTAGAAAGTCAGATACAGCTTCAGCCGCCCTTGCCGTGCTTCAGCAGCATTTGCATCTTCCGGCTCACTGACCGGTGTGTGATGTCCACACCCGCTGGAAGTCTACGCTGCATATGTTGGAAAGGATTTTTGAGCAGAAGAGGGCAGTTGTTGACTACCAACATCAACAAGGCCATCAATATTCAGTTCAGACTCCACACATAAGACCTCAGGAGTGGACATGGATGTCAGACATATATACCATCCTACAAAATTTTGAAAACTGCACCAAGATGGTGAGCGGCGATTACAGCATATTTAGAGTCACCATCCCGCTTCTCAGCATTCTGAAAACCTCTCTGCTCACAATTAAAGAGAATGCATTGCTGGCAGAGCACGAGGACATGGATCAAGGAACCATACAGGGAGATTACACTCAGCCCAGCCTCATGTCTTCCCAACGTGGATTGGTAGGCAATGAGGAGGAGGAAGAACAGGAAATACTTTCATGCTCTATTAACTGTACTACAAGCACAGCTATCATACCGTCTGTTCAGTGGGGATGGCCTGAGGACAGGGAAGAGAATGAGGATGAGTATGAGGAGGACAGCATGGTCAGTCATCCTGTTGGTGAGGACACGGAAGTCTTGCCTGTTAGCAGTCTGGCACGCATGGCTGACTTTATGTTGCACTGTGTTTTACGTGGCCCTCGCATTGTAAAAATTTTTGGTGACACTCATTACTGGTTGGTGACACTTCTAGACCCACGCTTCAATGAGAACTTTCAATCTCTTCTGCCAGAGGCAGAAAGGTGTAGTAAAATGTTGCAGTACCAAAGGGCCCTTGTAGCAAAATTACTTAGAAAATTCCTATGTGAGAGCACTGGCAGCAGACGTCAGAGTTTGTTGTGCAACCAAGGAGTCCAAGAGAGAGTGAGACATAAGTATAATCCAGCTCAGGCAGGGGAACAGTTGCAAAGTTCTGGTACAGTTTTCTCAGACCCTCCCATATTGCTGGCACAGAGGCATGGGGTGCTGTCACAAGAAGAGCAATGTTTGGGAAGATGCTGAGGTAGCACCTTGCAGATTGTACAAATGTCCTCCGTGCCTTTTAATTATTGGGTATCCAAGCTGGACACGTGGCATGAACTGGCCCTCTACACCTTGGAGGCCCTGGCCTTCTCTGCTGCTAGCATTCTGTCAGAGCTGGTTTTTAGTGCCGCTGGTGGAATTATAACAGATAAGCGTCTCCGCCTGTCAACTGAAAATGCTGACAGGCTGACTCTTATAAAAATGAATTAGGGCTGGATGGGGAAAGACTTCTGTACACTACCAAGTGAAAACAGCGAAACATAACCTCTAATACATTCTCTTTCTTGGGAAGGTGTATTCTCATGGACCTCTTCACAACTACACATGGGGATACGCTTCCAGATTTAATCTGTTTGTTGTTATCCTCCTCCTGATGATCATCCTCATCATCCACAACCAGTAGAACACCAGGGTGAACAGATTCCGTGATACCAAAGTCACAATTTTTTGTGCAAAGGTGTTTTTATGATGCCCCATTACTAATTGGAAACCAAAACAAATGTTTCTCCCACATGAGGAAATGTCATAGAAAAGAGATGTTCCATCTATTATTCCCATTTATTCTTATATTTTCCATTTTCCCTATCTCTGGACAGTTCTGTAATGAGGTAGTGTATACCTCTACAATTGAAAATAATTCAAAGACTTTTATATTATATTTTTATTTATAGCCCTGTCTCTGAGCTGTTGCTAGGGACAAACATATCTCGTTAGACACATTCTGGCTTCAAATATATGAACCTGTGTTCGCCCCTGCCTTTTGTTATTTACTTTCATCGGTGGATTAACATTTTTTATTTATTTGTTTTATTTCATTATGATTTATAGGTTTTCCTGTGGCTATCCAGTACCTGGGTTCAAAGGCTTATTGGCTGCATATAAATTGATAGCAGGGCAGGCCTTGCATTCAATGCAACATTTTTTCAGGAAGCCCTCCTGTACCTCTCGTGAAAGGGGTATTGTGGTGCATTGTAATTGTTGGCAGCCCAGCCACTCACTTCCTAGGCAATAACAGCATAGGAGACCCACTGTTTAATAATGGCCCTTTAAATATATTAATGCCACCTGATGCCCCTCTAAAGATAGGCTTTGTGACTTTAAGAGTCCCTTCTTCATAAATGAAGCAAGATGTGTCTCTTTATGTGTCACACTCCACATGGCCAGCTAGGGTTGTTAAATGTTACAATGACATTTCCTAGTGAATGCATTTGTATTGGTTGAAAGCAATGTTTTAGCTGAAAAACACATAAAAAATGCTGCGTGTGAGCATAGCCCAAGTGGTGGAGGAACATTTTGGTCTGGGGTTAATTATTTTGCCTTATATACAAGTCATTACCCTGGAAAGGATGTACCTTAACATTTTTACCAGCAAAATCCATTTTGGTTTCGTATTTGTACAGTCATGGCCAAAAGTATTAACACCCCTGCAATTCTGTCGGATAATACTCAGTTTCATCCTGAAAATGATTGCAATCACAAATTATTTGGTATTATTATCTTCATTTAACTTGTCTTAAATGAAAAAACACAAAAAGATTTGTCCTAAAGCCAAATTGGATATAATTCCACACCAAACATAAAAAAGGGGGTGGACAAAAGTATTAGCACCATTCGAAAAATCATGTGATGCTTCTCTAATTTGTGTAATTAACAGCACCTGTAACTTACCTGTGGCACCTAACAGGTGTTGGCAATAACTAAATCACACTTGCAGCCAGTTGACATGGATTAAAGTTGACTCAACCTCTGTCCTGTGTCCTTGTGTACCACATTGAGCATGGAGAAAAGAAAGAAGACCAAAGAACTGTCTGAGGACTTGGGAAACCAAATTGTGAGGAAGCATGAGCAATCTCAAGGCTACAAGTCCATCTCCAAAGACCTGAATGTTCCTGTGTCTACTGTGCACAGTGTCATCAAGAAATTTAAAGCCCATGGCACTGTGGCTAACCTCCCTAGATGTTAATGGAAAAGTAAAATTGACAAGAGATTTCAGCTCAAGATTGTGCAGATGTTGAATAAAGAACCTAGACTAACATCCAAACAAGTTCAAGCTGCCCTGCAGTCCGAGGGTACAACAGTGTCAACCCGTACTATCCGTCGGCATCTGAATGAAAAGGGACTGTATGGTAGGAGACCCAGGAAGACCCCACTTCTTACCTCGAGACATAAAAAAGCCAGGCTGGAGTTTGCCAAAACTTACCTGGAAAAGCCTAAAACGTTTTGGAAGAATGTTCTCTGGTCAGATGAGACAAAAGTAGAGCTTTTTGGGCAACGGCATCAACATAGAGTTTACAGGAGAAAAAAAGAGGCATTCAAAGAAAAGAACACGGTCCCTACAGTCAAACATGGTGTAGGTTCCCTGATGTTTTGGGGTTGCTTTGCTGCCTCTGGCACTGGACTGCTTGAAGACTACCAGCAAATTTTGCAGCATAATGTAGTGCCCAGTGTGAGAAAGCTGGGTCTCCCTCAGAGGTCATGTGTCTTCCAGCAGGACAATGACCCAAAACACACTTCAAAAAGCACTAGAAAATGGTTTGAGAGAAAGCACTGGAGACTTCTAAGGTGGCCAGCAATGAGCCCAGACCTGAATCCCATAGAACACCTGTGGAGAGATCTAAAAATGGCAGTTTGGAGACGGCACCCTTCAAATATCAGGGACCTGGAGCAGTTTGCCAAAGAAGAATGGTCTAAAATTCCAGCAGAGCATTGTAAGAAACTCATTGATGGTTACCGGAAGCAGTTGGTCGCAGTTATTTTGGCTAAAGGTTGTGCAACCAAGTATTAGGCTGAGGGTGTCAATACTTTTGTCTGGCACATTTGTGGAGTTTTGTGTAAAATGATCAATATTTTGCTTTTTGCTTCATTCTCTATTGTGTTTTTCATTTAAGACCAATTAAATGAAGATAATAATACCAAAGAATTTGTGATTGCAATCATTTTCAAGAAGAAACTGAGTATTATCTGACAGAATTGCAGGGGTGTTAATACTTTTGGCCATGACTGTATGTTTTTTGGTGCACCTAGAAAAATGTCATGAAACTCTGACAACATTGCTTACAGCTGTGACATGGAGTCATAAATGTTTCAAAGGGGTGGTCCCCATGATGTTCCCATGTCATTTGAGCAATGTTTCCATCATTTTCAGATGTTTTTAGACCTTAAAAGGACCCCCCGGGGTGGATCACGGTAAAAATACTCGGGTTTCCCATAGACTTACATTGGGCTCGTTGCTCAGGTCGAGTACCCAAGTATTACAATTTGCTTGACCCAAGCAACGAGCACCCGAACATTTTAGTGCTCGCTCATCACTAGTGCAGAAGTCTCATTGACAGGAATTGTTTAATTGGAGTGATTGCCTCAAAAGGTTGTGCAACAAAATATTAAGTTAAGGGTACCATCACTTTTGTCCAGGCCTATTTCATAGGCTTTTATGCTTTTAAATTCTGTGGAAGTAAGGTTGAAAAGCAATGTCTGACTTTCATTTGTTCATTGTCATAGATCTGTTATTTATTATTACTTTTGTCAGATTCAATTTATTTCTGTGACCATTGTGAATTTTTCCATAAGTACAGAAGGGGTACCAATAATTTTAACCACATGCACATACGTATATATATATATATATATATATATATATATATATATATATATATATATATATATATATATATATATATATATATATAATGAATAAAGCTGAATGTGTGTGTGTGTATGAATGTATGAGTATGTGTATGTCCAGGATTGGCATCTGTACAGCCACAAAAGTTTGCACAGTCACACGTCTGGACCCTGAGAGCATTATAGGCTATGTTGTGAGGCGAAATTTTAACTCCGCGCATTCCAATTCACCAAACAATTTTGCCCCTATCCACATAATTGGGAAAAAGTGAAAGGAAAAGTGTTGGAGGCAAATTGACAGCTGCCAGATGTGAACAAGGGGGACTTAAAGAATAAGAGCGATGGCGCCAAAGAGTATATACCGTACAGTTGCTAGGGTGGGGCCCCGAAATGGGATACTCACCACACACGGGGATATGAACACACACAAAATGCGCCACACACTTCCACGTGCTTGAACACATATACCACCCTCAGCACACATTTCGCCACACATACACCAACCTCGCCGCATAAAAGTTAAAACACAAAAGTCGCCATTCAAAACTCACCACACGCAAAATTTGCCACATGCAAAACTCGCCACATGCAAAACTAGGCTCACGCAAAACTCGCCACATGTGCAAAACTCACCTCATGGAAAACTCGGCACACGCAAAACTTGCACATGTGGAGAAATTGCCACATTCACAGAAGTTACAACACATGCAAAATTTGCCTCACACAAAACTTGCACATGCTCAAAACGCACCACACATAAAAGTCCCCATGCACAAAACTCGCCATACGCAAAACTTGCTGCACACAACTTGCCACACTAACCTGTAACATGCAACTCGACACACAAAAAGTCGCTACATGCATGTCGCCACACGCAACTCAACATACACAACTTGACACATGAAACTCGCCCTAAAACACACACAAGTCTGGTATTATCCTTCAAAAATAAAAATCTATCTATATAATCATCTAAGGGGGACTTCCGTCTGTTTGTCTGTTTGTCGGTCATGGAAATTCCACATCGCTCAGCGATTGGCACAGTCCGGCCGTGAATTGGCTCCTCCCTACTCTCCTCCACTCAGTGCCTCCTCCCTGCTCCCCTCCAGCCAGTGCCAGTGTGTCGCCCCATCCCGGACCAACTTTTTACTATTGATGCTGCCTATACAGCATCAATAGTAAAAATATGTAATGTTAAAAATAATAGAAAAATAAAAAATTGTGCTATTCTCTCGATACCACTAAATCATCTGGGTAATTTTGCAATGCATCACTGGGAACAGAAGCTGGCGGCAGCATCACGCGCATCGGGACAGCTTCAGTGGACGCCTGAGGGTGAGTATATAATGGTACCCTCACTGCAATATACTACGTGGGCTGTGTTATATACTGCGTGGGCTGTGCTATATACTGCGTGGGCTGCATTATATAATAGGTGGGCTGTTATATACTATGTGGGCTGTGTTATATACTGCATGGGCTGTGTTACATACTGAGTGGGCTGTGTTATATACTGCGTGGCCTGTGCTATATACTACATGGGCTGTGTTATATATTGCATGGGCTGTGTTATATTCTGCCTGGCTGCTATATACTATGTGGGCAGTGTTATATACTGCATGGGCTGTGTTATATACTGTGTGGTACAAAGAAAAGAAAAACCCCCGCACCGCTGCTATATAGTTGGATTCTAAAAAAGCAACAACCCAAACTGATCGGAGAGCCAAATACCTTACGGGGTGCAGCTTCCAAAGTGCAACATAATAGTCCAACAGAAGAAGAAAAAATGAAGTGCACTTACCCGTATATGCTGGTCACAATACTTTTTTCGGACATAGTACAAAAAATGTGCAGGGAGGGATGTGAAATAAGCGGACAACGGCCGTTTCGTGCCTCAGCACTTCAACGGGTCCTCACACTGAGTTGGAAGTGAGGGAGATCTATATCCAAGTCCAGAAAGATCTCCTGACCCTCCCCCTACTTCCATCAGTGAGGCGATTCAATCACCTGTTATTCAATGTGAACAGTGAACAAATAAATACAAAATAATCATAAAAACACGTTAAAAAAACAAAAACTATCATAGCAAATATACAGCAAAACTCTGATGACTATCATTTTATCAACCCCTAAATTTCTAAAGAAACACCGTCATATCAATCCTTTCATTAAGGCCAAGCAGACCTAGTGCATCTGCGCGCAAGATCCACCTCCCTTCTCTCTCTGCAACAGCAAGCGTTGTAAATCTCCGCCCTGCTGTGATAGCGTGACTTTTTCCAAGCCTGCAAAACGCAATGTCTGCACATTGCCATCATGGTGAGTTCTAACATGATTGATAAATCTAGGGACCCCCTTACCTGTTTTGACAGAATGGAAATATTCCCTTATTCTGATAAAAAGTGGACGGATTGTCTTGCCAATATAAAAGAACCCGCAGGGGCACAAAATCACATACACTACATGGGTTGATCTGCAAGAAATGAATTCCCTTACTACATGCTGAATGGGACCGACTCTAATGTGCTTGCCTACCAAATGATAATCGCAAAAATTACACTGGCCACATTTGAAGTTTCCTTTTGGGGTACCTGTCATAAGCCAGTTATCTTGAACCGATGTAAACCTATTGCGTACCAAACAATCCCTGATATTTTTGGTCCTGCGACATGCACACAAGGGACCTCTTTCGACAACCTCTTTTAAGTCCGCATCTTGTTTTAGGATCTGCCAATTCTTACGAATCGCCGTCCTAATGGCAGCGTCCATAGGACCAAATTCAAAGCAAAAAGCAAACCTTTTATCTTTTTTCTTGAGTCTATTACTGGATTTTTCTTTCAGATCAGTTGCTCTTTTTAAAGCCCTATCTAAGACTGGCTGTGGATAACCTCGTTTTGTAAATCTCATATATAACTCGTCAGATTGCTGTTTAAATCCTGCTTGGTTACTATTGATTCTTTTTACGCGTAAAAACTGACTAAACGGTAACGCCTGCTTTGTGTAGATAGGATGGTCACTCTGGTAATGCAACAGGGAATTTGTGGATGATGGCTTTCGATATACTTCAGTATGAATAATACCCTCAATTATCTGCAATTTGACATCTAAGAAAACTAGCTCATTACCCCCGAACTGGGACATGAATCGCATGTTCATAGTATTGGAGGTATCCAGGTACTCCACAAAATGTGTGAAAGATTCCTGGGGTCCCTCCCACACTATGAGGATGTCGTCCACGAATCTGGCGAAGAATTTTATGTGTTTGAGAAAAGGGTTTTTCACCGAATACACAAATTCTTCCTCAAATTGTGCCAGAAATAAATTCGCTAGAGTACAAGCTACTGGAGTGCCCATAGCTACTCCCTCAATTTGTTTAAACCATTTATTATCAAATTGAAATGCGTTATGTTCCAGGATAAAGGACAAACCTTCACAAATGAAGGCAATCGTATTGGTGTCCGTAGGGGTATTTTCTAAGATTTTTTTAATTGTGTCTACACTTAATTTTTGAGGGATTCTGGTGTATAGACTTTCAATGTCGATTGATGCCAAATAAAAATCTTCCTGCCATACAAAGTTTTTCAATGTGCCCAAAAAATCTCCTGTATCCCTAACATACGAGGGTATATCCTGCAGAAGCGGGCGTAACAGCCAATCAAGATAGGCGGACAATGGTTCAGTGATAGACCCCACACCGGATACGATAGGACGACCGGGAGGGTAAACTAAAGATTTGTGTACCTTTGGAATATGGTACCAATGAGGTTTCATAGGGTATTCTGGTAATAGTTTATTAGCCTGCTTTTCTGAAAAAAACTCTCTTTTCCACATTACGCCTCAGGAGGGAACGTAAGGTACCCTTAAATTTAGATGTCGGATCTCCTTTTAATCTTTCGTACGTATTAGGTTCAGACAATTGCCTTAATGCCTCTTCTTCATAATACTCCCTTGTTAAAAGGACTATATTCCCCCCTTTGTCAGCGGAACGTATGATCGTGTCTGACCACTCCTGTATCTCCCTCAAAGCCCGAAGTTCCCCTGAAGATAAATTATCGGGGGATTTCTTATATACCAGGGCTTCAACATCTTTTAAAACCTGTGTTTCGAAAATATCTACAAGATTGCCCGGAGATGTCTGCGGCATATAAGTCGATTTTACTCCTCCGGTAAAGGGGAGACTAGGAGTTTCTTTTTGGGGGGCAATAGAAATTGTAGGGTCCGTAAGGCTGAGGAGTAATAAGGCGTCCTCTTGTGTATTTTCTTCATCCCCTCCGACTGTAAAGCCCAAAGGTCCTATGTGACATGGTACTTCACCAGAAAAATTCTCTGGCTGGACCGGTCTTCCTGTATTGATTTTTTTTTTTTTTTATGGGAATTAAATGACTTAAACAGATGAATCTTCCTGGTAGCTTTAAATAAGTCAATTCTGAAATCTACCAAATTAAATTCTGCCGGCAAACAAAAACTGAGGCCTTTAGGTAGAACCGAACAATGTCTTTCATCCAGAACATGGTCCGTTAGATTTATAATCGTGTTTTTTTCTATTGCATCGGTCTCCAAGAGACCTGCTTCCTTTTTCGCTGATTTCCTTCCGCCATTTCTTCTACCCCCACGGCACGTCCTGCGTCTAAAGGGGACGCCGCATTGTCCCTGTAATGTGGGGCAGGATGGGTTCTGGATGTATTACTTAAATCTTCAGCAGCACTAGAGTCGGAGTCAGTAGTCAAATAGTCTTTTTTATTTTGAAAACGATTTTTCCTTGTAAAGCCTTTTTTCTGGTATTGTTTTCTTTGAAATTTACGATGACCGCTGGGATAGTTTCCTTTATTCCATGTAAAAACTCTTCCACTCTCAAAATCATTTTTATCACGTATAAATTTGTCACTTTTTTTGTTTTAAGTCATTTTGCAGATTTATTAATTTTGTATCCAATTTCTTATCGGTGGCCATCCATTGGGTTTCAGATAGTCTGGCTTTTAATTCATCTTTGGTTTTGCTTAGCTCTATTTTAACGAGCTCATAATTAGCCATGTTTTGTTTTAATACAAGCCGTTCACATTGAATAGCAGGTGATTGAATCGCCTCACTGATGGAAGTAGGGGGAGGGTCAGGAGATCTTTCTGGACTTGGATATAGATCCCCCTCACTTCCAACTCAGGGTGAGGACCTGTTGAAGTGCTGAGGCACGAAACGGCCGTTGTCCGCTTGTTTCACATCCTCCCTGCACATTTTTTGTACTATGTCCGAATAAAGTATTGTGACCAGCATATACGGGTAAGTGCACTTCATTTTTTCTTCTTCTGTTGGACTATATACTGTGTGGGCTGTGTTATATACTGAGTGGCCTGTGTTATATACTACGTGGGCTGTGCTATATATTACATGGGCTGGGTTATATACTACCTGGCTGCTACATACTACTTGGGCAGTGTTATATACTGCATGGGCTGTGTTATATACTACGTGGCCTGTGTTATATACTGCATGGGCTGTGCTATATATTACATGGGCTGTGCTCTATACTATGTGGCTGCTATATATATGTGGCTGTGCTATATACTATGTGGCTGTCTGTGTCATATACTAAGTGGCTGTGTTACATACTACGTGGCTGTGTAATATACTATGTGGCTGTGCTATATACTATGTAGCTGTCTATGCTATGTACTATGTGGCTGTGTTATATACTACATGGCCGTGTTATATACTATGTGGCTGTGCTATACAGTATACTACGTGGCTGTCTGTGTTATATACTACGTGCCTGTGCTATATACTACGTGGCTGTTTGTGTTATATACTACGCGGCTGTGCTATATACTACGTGGCTGTCTGTGTTATATACTACGTGGCTGTGTTATATACTACGTGGCTGTGCTAAGCGCAACATAGATACATACATACATATTCTAGAATACCTGATGCATTAGAATCGGGCCACCATTTAGAATATATATATAAACATTCTGGTAGATGGGCTCACTTGAATGTACACAGAGATAAACACAGGAACACTGCCTCTTTAAGAACTTTCTTTGGTATATTATATGCAGCATAAACCAGGGTGTAGTAAAACAAATACAGCCCTCTGGACAAAATAAGAAAACTAAAAAAATGGTAGCACAGAGCACAGTCCTTCTGAGAATGGGGTTCCTCCCGCTCACTGCTAGCAGAACACACACGGTTCAGGATGGTTCCAGCAAAACAACTTCTCTGGAGTTTTCCTCTCCAGACACTGAACATTTCTGCCTCTGAAGGGCAGCGACTTAAGCCAAAGACAACGCAATGGGGTGTGGATAAGGTGGACATCCTCCCACCCACTCTATGGATGTCCACATAAAACTCAGCCCATTATGCAAATTAGCTGTTAACCTGTTACTGCACTTAGTGGGCTGGAGGAAAATCTCTGAGTTTTATATCACTCATGCCATGAAGTGCCTTGAAACATATCTCCCCTCCAGTACTTTACCAGTGATTTTGTATTGGATGTGTGTATGTCAAATATTAGCATGTAGCATTATCTATTTAGGTATACAACAATCTTTCATTCTAATCTAAGATACATTTGGCTCGGTTGAGTAGTTTCCAGAAGTGCGTAGGCTTGTGCATATTTGTGAATAGCACTCTCTTTTCATTTAGGAGGCTGCTTCCAAGTACCGTATGTACTCGAGTATAAGCCGACCCGAGTATAAGCCGACCCCCCCTAATTTTGCCACAAAAAACTGGGAAAACCTATTGACTCGAGTATAAGCCTAAGGTGGAAATGCAGCATTTACCGGTGAATTTGAAAAATAAAAATAGATCATTATTTCCCCATAGCTGTGCCATATAGTGCTCTGCACCGTTCATTATTTCCCCATAGCTGTGCCATATAGTGCTCTGCACCGTTCATTATTTCCCCATAGCTGTGCCATATAGTGCTCTGCACCGTTCATACTGCCCCATATCTGTGCCATATAGTGCTGTGCACCATTCATACTGCCCCATATCTGTGCCATATAGTGCTGTGCACCGTTCATACTGTCCCATATCTGTGCCCCATATAGTGCTCTGCACCGTTCATACTGCCCCATATCTGTGCCCCATATAGTGCTCTGCACCGTTCATACTGTCCCATATCTGTTCCCCATATAGTGCTGTGCACCGTTCATACTGTGCCATATCTGTGCCCCATATAGTGCTCTGCACCGTTCATACTGCCCCATATCTGTGCCCCATATAGTGCTCTGCACCGTTCATACTGCCCCATATCTGTGCCCCATATAGTGCTGTGCACCGTTCATACTGTCCCATATCTGTGCCCCATATAATGCTCTGCACCGTTCATACTGTCCCATATCTGTGCCCCATATAGTGCTCTGCACTGTTCATACTGTCCCATATCTGTGCCCCATATAGTGCTCTGCACCGTTCATACTGCCCCATATCTGTGCCCCATATAGTGCTCTGCAAAGTTCATACTGTCCCATATCTGTGCCCCATATAGTGCTCTGCACCGTTCATACTGTCCCATATCTGTGCCCCATATAGTGCTCTGCACTAGGGTTGAGCGAAACGGATCGCTCATTTTCAAAAGTCGCCGACTGTGTGGGGTCGGCCATGCGGTACGCGACTTTCGCGCCAAAGTCGAGTTTGAATGACGCTAAAAGCGCCATTTCTCAGCCAATGAAGGTGGACGCAGAGTGTGGGCAGCGTGACGACATAGGTCCTGGTCCCCACCATCTTAGAGAAGGGCATTGCAGTGATTGGCTTGCTGTCTGCGGCGTAACAGGGGCTATAAAGAGGCGTTCCCGCCGACCGCCATCTTACTGCTGCTGATCTGAGCATAGGGAGAGGTTGCTGCCGCTTCGTCAGAAGCAGGGATAGCGTTAGGCAGGGTCCATTAACCACCAAACCGCTTGTGCTGTAGCGATTTCCACTGTCCAACACCACCTTTTGTTTGCAGGGACAGTGGAAGCTACATTTGTTTTCCTCAGCGCTGTAGCTCATTGGGCTGCCCTAGAAGGCTCCCTGATAGCTGCATTGCTGTGTGTACGTCGCTGTGCAAACCAACTGCTTTTTTCAAAGCACAAATCCTGTTGTTCCTTCCTTTCTGCACAGCTATCTTTTTTGTTTGTCCACACTTTTGATGTAATTTGTGCAGCAGTCCACTCCTTCTTATTGCTGCCTGCCATACCTGGCTGAGATTACTGCAGGGAGATAGCAATTGTAGGACAGTCCCTTTTTTTTTTTTTTTTAATTCTCTCTAAAAAAATAAGTTGTGGGAGATTAAGATTGGCATTTCTGCTAGAGTGCCAGTCCTGTGTGTGCCATTTCTCTTAAATAGTGGGCAATAGAAAGCCTTTTATTTTTTTTTTAATTTGGTATCTAAATTCTCCCTGAAAAAATAAAAAAAAAACGTGGGAGATTAATATTGGCCTTTCTGCTTGTCTGCCAGTCCTGATTGTGCCATCTCTCTTAAATAGTGGGCCATAGAAAGCCTAGTGGTTTTTTAAAAAAAATTTGGTATCTAAATTCTCCCTGAAAAAATAAAAAAAAACGTGGGAGATTAATATTGGCCTTTCTGCTTGTCTGCCGGTCCTGATTGTGCCATCTCTCTTAAATAGTGGGCCATAGAAAGCCTAGTTTTTTTTTTTAAATTTGGTATCTAAATTCTCCCTGAAAAAATAAAAAAAACGTGGGAGATTAATATTTAACTTTCTGCTTGTCTGCCAGTCCTGAGTGTGCCATCTCTCTTAAATAGTGGGCCATAGAAAGCCTATTTTTTTTTTTTAAATTTGGTATCTAAATTCTCCCTGAAAAAAAAAACCTGTGGGAGATTAATATTGGCCTTTCTGCTTGTCTGCCAGTCCTGAGTGTGCCATCTCTCTTAAATAGTGGGCCATAGAAAGCCTAGTGTTTTTTTTTTTTAAATTTGGTATCTAAATTCTCCCTGAAAAAATAAAAAAAAACGTGGGAGATTAATATTGGCCTTTCTGCTTGTCTGCCAGTCCTGATTGTGCTATCTCTCTTAAATAGTGGGCCAAAGAAAGCCTAGTTGTTTTTTTTTAAATTTGGTATCTAAATTCTCCCTGAGAAAAAAAAAACTGTGGGAGATTAATATCGGCCTTTCTGCTTGTCTGCCAGTCCTGAGTGTGCCATCTCTCTTAAATAGTGGGCCATAGAAAGCCTAGTTTTTTTTGTTATAAAAATTTGGTATCTAAATTCTCCCTGAAAAAAAAAAAAAACAGTGGGAGATTAATATTGGCCTTTGTGCTTGAGGGACAGTCCTGCGTGTGTGGCATCTCTCTCATTTGGTGCCACAGAAAACAGTGTGTAACATCGTGCCTGATTTTCCTTGCGGTCTCACCCACCTATAAAGGGATATCTAAATCATACAGAAGTTAGAGTTCACCTTGTAAGTTGTTTGACAGTAACAAATACTGTTAGTTTGGTGACATTTTTAAAACAATGAGGAAGTCTGGTGGAAGAGGTCGTGGCCGTGGGCGTTCATTGCCAGCTGGTAATGATGGTAGTGGTAGTGGAGCATCGGGTGGTCATGGGAAAAACAATATAGCACCTAAGTCTCGAGCTGTGGAGCCAGGTTCGTCATCTGGCTACACAAGGCCTCGAACGCTCCCTTTTCTGGGAGTAGGAAAACCGCTTTTAAAGCCGGAGCAGCAAGAGCAAGTTTTGGCTTACCTTGCTGACTCAGCCTCTAGCTCTTTTGCCTCCTCTTCTGAAACTGGTAAATGTAAAAGCAGCGCGTCGTTAGTGGATGTTCACGGTCAGGGACAAGTCGCTTCCTTGTCCTCTTCAGCAAAAACAGCAACAGAGAAGGATGCAGCAGGCGACACAACGGGTTACTCCATGGAGCTCTTTACACATACCTGTTATGAAAGGCAATTCAGTACCACAATGGACATAGCGGTCAGAGCACATACAGTGATCTGACAATAACCCAAAATCATAGAACGAGCTCTGAGACGTGGGAACTCTGCAGACCGCAATCCCTAATCCTCTCCAAACAACACTAGAGGCAGCCGTGGATTGCGCCTAACTCTGCCTATGCAACTCGGCACAGCCTGAGAAACTAACTAGCCTGAAGATAGAAAATAAGCCTTCCTTGCCTCAGAGAAATACCCCAAAGGAAAAGGCAGCCCCCCACATATAATGACTGTGAGTTAAGATGAAAAGACAAACGTAGAGATGAAATAGATTCAGCAAAGTGAGGCCCGACATTCTTAACAGAGCGAGGATAGAAAAGGCAACTTTGCGGTCTACACAAAACCCTAAAGAAAACCACGCAAAGGGGGGCAAAAAGACCCTCCGTACCGAACTAACGGCACGGAGGTACACCCTTTGCGTCCCAGAGCTTCCAGCAACAAATTAGACAAGCTGGACAGAAAAAATAGCAAACAAATAGCAAAGAAGAACTTAGCTATGCAGAGCAGCAGGCCACAGGAATGATCCAGGGAAAAGCAAGTCCAACACTGGAACATTGACAGGGAGCCAGGATCAAAGCATTAGGTGGAGTTAAGTAGAGAAGCACCTAACGACCTCACCAGATCACCTGAGGGAGGAAACTCAGAAGCCGCAGTACCACTTCCCTCCACCAACAGAAGCTCACAGAGAGAATCAGCCGAAGTACCACTTGTGACCACAGGAGGGAGCTCTGCCACAGAATTCACAACAGTACCCCCCTTGAGGAGGGGTCACCGAACCCTCACCAGAGCCCCCAGGCCGACCAGGATGAGCCACATGAAAGGCACGAACAAGATCGGGAGCATGGACATCAGAGGCAAAAACCCAGGAATTATCTTCCTGAGCACAACCCTTCCATTTAAACAGATACTGGAGTTTCCGTTTAGAAACACGAGAATCCAAAATCTTCTCCACAATATACTCCAATTCCCCTTCCACCAAAACCGGGGCAGGAGGATCAACAGATGAAACCATAGGTGCCACGTATCTCCGCAACAATGACCTATAGAATACGTTATGTATGGAAAAAGAATCTGGAAGGGTCAGACGAAAAGACACAGGATTAAGAATCTCAGAAATCCTATACGGACCAATGAAACGAGGTTTAAACTTAGGAGAGGAAACCTTCATAGGAATATGACGAGAAGATAACCAAACCAGATCCCCAACACGAAGTCGGGGACCCACACGGCGTCTGCGATTAGCGAAACGTTGAGCCTTCTCCTGGAACAAGGCCAAATTGTCCACTACATGAGTCCAAATCTGCTGCAACCTGTCCACCACAGTATCCACACCAGGACAGTCCGAAGACTCAACCTGTCCTGAAGAGAAACGAGGATGGAACCCAGAATTGCAGAAAAATGGCGAAACCAAGGTAGCCGAGCTGGCCCGATTATTAAGGGCGAACTCAGCCAAAGGCAAAAAGGACACCCAGTCATCCTGATCGGCAGAAACAAAGCATCTCAGATATGTTTCCAAGGTCTGATTGGTTCGTTCGGTCTGGCCATTAGTCTGAGGATGGAAAGCCGAGGAAAAAGACAAGTCAATGCCCATCCTACCACAAAAAGCTCACCAAAACCTTGAAACAAACTGGGAACCTCTGTCAGAAGCGATATTCTCTGGAATGCCATGTAAACGAACCACATGCTGGAAGAACAATGGCACCAAATCAGAGGAGGAAGGCAATTTAGACAAGGGTACCAGATGGACCATCTTAGAAAAGCGATCACAGACCACCCAAATGACTGACATCTTTTGAGAAACGGGAAGATCAGAAATAAAATCCATAGAGATATGTGTCCAAGGCCTCTTCGGGACCGGCAAGGGCAAAAGCAACCCACTGGCACGAGAACAGCAGGGCTTAGCCCGAGCACAAATCCCACAGGACTGCACAAAAGCACGCACATCCCGCGACAGAGACGGCCACCAAAAGGATCTAGCCACTAACTCTCTGGTACCAAAAATTCCAGGATGACCAGCCAACACCGAACAATGAACCTCAGAGATAACTTTATTGGTCCACCTATCAGGGACAAACAGTCTCTCCGCTGGACAACGATCAGGTTTATTAGCCTGAAATTTTTGCAGCACCCGCCGCAAATCAGGGGAGATGGCAGACACAATTACTCCATCCTTGAGGATACCCGCCGGCTCAGACAAACCCAGAGAGTCGGGCACAAAACTCCTAGACAGAGCATCCGCCTTCACATTTTTAGAGCCCGGAAGGTACGAAATCACAAAGTCAAAACGGGCAAAAAACAGCGACCAACGAGCCTGTCTAGGATTCAACCGCTTAGCAGACTCAAGATAAGTCAAGTTCTTATGATCAGTCAATACCACCACGCGATGCTTAGCTCCTTCAAGCCAATGACGCCACTCCTCGAATGCCCACTTCATGGCCAGCAACTCTCGGTTGCCCACATCATAATTTCGCTCAGCAGGCGAAAACTTCCTGGAAAAAAAAGCGCATGGTTTCTTCACTGAGCAATCAGAACCTCTCTGCGACAAAACAGCCCCTGCTCCAATCTCAGAAGCATCAACCTCGACCTGGAACGGAAGAGAAACATCTGGTTGACACAACACAGGGGCAAAAGAAAAACGACGCTTCAACTCTTGAAAAGCTTCCACAGCAGCAGAAGACCAATTGACCAAATCAGCACCCTTCTTGGTCAAATCGGTCAATGGTTTGGCAATACTAGAAAAATTGCAGATGAAGCAACGATAAAAATTAGCAAAGCCCAGGAACTTTTGCAGACTTTTCAGAGATGTCGGCTGAGTCCAATCATGGATGGCTTGGACCTTAACAGGATCCATCTCGATAGTAGAAGGGGAAAAGATGAACCCCAAAAATGAAACCTTCTGCACACCAAAGAGACACTTTGATCCCTTCACAAACAAAGAATTAGCACGCAGGACCTGAAAAACTGTTCTGACCTGCTTCACATGAGACTCCCAATCATCCGAGAAGATCAAAATGTCATCCAAGTACACAATCAGGAATTTATCCAGGTACTCTCGGAAGATGTCATGCATAAAGGACTGAAACACTGATGGAGCATTGGCAAGTCCGAATGGCATCACTAGATACTCAAAATGACCCTCGGGCATATTAAATGCAGTTTTCCATTCATCTCCTCGCCTGATTCGCACCAGATTATACGCACCACGAAGATCTATCTTGGTGAACCAACTAGCCCCCTTAATCCGAGCAAACAAATCAGATAACAATGGCAAGGGGTACTGAAATTTAACCGTTATCTTATTTAGAAGGCGGTAATCTATTCAAGGTCTCAGCGAACCATCCTTCTTGGCCACAAAAAAGAACCCTGCTCCCAATGGTGACGACGACGGGCGAATATGCCCCTTCTCCAGGGATTCCTTCACATAACTGCGCATAGCGGCGTGCTCAGGCACGGATAAATTAAACAGTCGACCTTTTGGGAATTTACTACCAGGAATCAAATTGATAGCACAATCACAATCCCTATGCGGAGGTAGGGCATCGGACTTGGGCTCATCAAATACATCCCGGTAATCAGACAAGAACTCTCGAACCTCAGAAGGGGTGGATGACGAAATTGACAGAAATGGAACATCACCATGTAACCTCTGACAACCCCAGCTGGACACCGACATGGATTTCCAATCTAATACTGGATTATGGGCTTGTAGCCATGGCAACCCCAACACGACCACATCATGCAGATTATGCAACACCAGAAAGCGAATAACCTCCTGATGTGCAGGAGCCACGCACATGGTCAGCTGGGTCCAGTATTGAGGCTTATTCTTGGCCAAAGGCGTGGCATCAATTCCTCTCAATGGAATAGGACACTGCAAGGGCTCTAAGAGAAACCCACAACGCTTAGCATACTCCAAGTCCATCAAATTCAGGGCAGCGCCTGAATCCACAAATGCCATGACAGAATACGATGACAAAGAACAGATCAAGGTAACGGACAGAAGAAATTTTGACTGTACTGTACCAATGGTGGCAGACCTAGCGAACCGCTTAGTGCGCTTAGGACAATCAGAGATAGCATGAGTGGAATCACCACAGTAGAAACACAGCCCATTCAGACGTCTGTGTTCTTGCCATTCAACTCTGGTCAAAGTCCTATCGCACTGCATAGGCTCAGGTTTAAGCTCAGGTAATACCGCCAAATGGTGCACAGATTTACGCTTACGCAAGCGTCGACCGATCTGAATGGCCAAAGACATAGACTCATTCAAACCAGCAGGCATAGGAAATCCCACCATGACATCCTTAAGGGCTTCAGAGAGACCCTTTCTGAACATAGCTGCCAGCGCAGATTCATTCCATTGAGTGAGCACGGACCACTTTCTAAATTTCTGACAATATACCTCTATCTCATCCTGACCCTGACAAAGAGCCAGCAAATTTTTCTCTGCCTGATCCACTGAATTAGGTTCATCGTACAGCAATCCGAGCGCCAGGAAAAACGCATCGATATTACTCAATGCAGGATCTCCTGGCGCAAGAGAAAATGCACAGTCCTGAGGGTCGCCGCGCAAAAAAGAAATAACAATCAAAACCTGTTGAACTGGATCACCAGAGGAGCGAGGTTTCAAGGCCAGAAATAATTTACAATTATTTTTGAAACTCAGAAACTTAGTTCTATCTCCAAAAAACAAATCAGGAATAGGAATTCTTGGTTCTAACATAGATTTCTGATCAATAGTGTCTTGAATCTTTTGTACTCTTGCCGAGAGCTGATCCACAAATGAAGACAGACTTCCAATGTCCATCGCTACACCTGTGTACTGAACCACCCAAATGTCTAGGGGAAAAAACAGGCAAAACACAGTGCAAAGAAAAAAACATGGTCTCAGAACTTCTTTTTTCCCTCTATTGAGAATCATTAGTACTTTTGGCTCCCTGTACTGTTATGAAAGCCAATTCAGTACCACAATGGACATAGCGGTCAGAGCACATACAGTGATCTGACAATAACCCAAAATCATAGAACGAGCTCTGAGACGTGGGAACTCTGCAGACCGCGATCCCTAATCCTCTCCAAACAACACTAGAGGCAGCCGTGGATTGCGCCTAACTCTGCCTATGCAACTCGGCACAGCCTGAGAAACTAGCTAGCCTGAAGATAGAAAATAAGCCTACCTTGCCTCAGAGAAATACCCCAAAGGAAAAGGCAGCCCCCCACATATAATGACTGTGAGTTAAGATGAAAAGACAAACGTAGAGATGAAATAGATTCAGCAAAGTGAGGCCCGACTTTCTTAACAGAGCGAGGATAGAAAAGGCAACTTTGCGGTCTACACAAAACCCTAAAGAAAACCAAGCAAAGGGGGCAAAAAGACCCTCCGTACCGAACTAACGGCACGGAGGTACACCCTTTGCGTCCCAGAGCTTCCAGCAACAAATTAGACAAGCTGGACAGAAAAAATAGCAAACAAATAGCAAAGAAGAACTTAGCTATGCAGAGCAGCAGGCCACAAGAATGATCCAGGGAAAAACAAGTCCAACACTGGAACATTGACAGGAAGCCAGGATCAAAGCATTAGGTGGAGTTAAGTAGAGCAGTACCTAACGACCTCACCAGATCACCTGAGGGAGGAAACTCAGAAGCCGCAGTACCACTTCCCTCCACCAACAGAAGCTCACAGAGAGAATCAGCCGAAGTACCACTTGTGACCACAGGAGGGAGCTCTGCCACAGAATTCACAACACATACCGTCCCTGGCTTAGAAAGTGAAACAGTTAACAGGCCATGCCCATTACAAGTTGAATCTGACATGGAGTGCACTGATGCACATCCACAGCCAGACTACTATGCTGGTCCTTTGACTCAGACCACAACATTGCCCTCGCAGGGTACTGATCCAGAATCAGACCCTGATGAGACTATGTTGCCCCGTCACGAACGCTATACCACCGACTTACACGGTGACACAGACGAAGTTGCACACGAGCTAGAAGAGGAGTTTATAGATGACCCAGTTGTTGACCCCGATTGGCAGCCATTGGGGGAACAGGGTGCAGGCAGCAGTAGTTCTGAAGCGGAGGAGGAGGGGCCGCAGCAGGCATCAACATCGCAACAGGTTCCATCTGCCGGGCCCGTAGATGGCCCAAAACGCGTGGCAAAGCCAAAACCTGTTGGAGGACTGCGTGGCCATCCGGTTAAAGCTCAGTCTGCAATGCCTGAAAAGGGATCCGATGCTAGAAAGAGGGCAGTCTGGCATTTTTTTAAACAACATCCAATTGATCAGCGCAAAGTCATCTGTCAAAAATGTTCAACTATCTTAAGCAGAGGTCAGAATCTGAAAAGTCTAAATAGAAGTTGCATGCATAGACATTTAACCACCATGCATTTGCAAGCCTGGACTAACTACCAAACATCCCTTAAGGTTGTAGCACCCTCGGCCAATGAAGCTAGTCAGCAACGCTACATCCCTTCCGTCAGTGTAAGGCCAAAGCAGTCAGGGTCAGGGAATCACCAGTTTCGTAGTAGGAAACAATGCATCTAGGGCACCGGCGGCAACAATACCGTCTCCAACCGTCTCTCAGTCTGCCATGTCCACCGGCACCCCCGCTAGTTCCACGATCTCCAGCTCTCCAGTCCAGCTCACCCTACATGAGACTCTGGTTAGAAAAAGGAAGTACTTAGCCTTGCATCCGCGTACACAGGGTTTGAACGCCCACATAGCAAGACTAATCTCGTTAGAAATGATGCCCTACCGGTTAGTTGAAAGCGAAGCTTTCAAAGCCCTGATGGACTGCGCTGTACCACGCTACGAGCTACCCAGTCGACACTTCTTTTCGTGAAAAGCCATCCCAGCCCTCCACCAGCATGTTAAAGAGCGCATCGTCCATGCACTCAGGCAATCTGTGAGTACAAAGGTGCACCTGACAACAGATGCATGGACCAGTAGGCATGGCCAGGGATGTTACGTGTCCATCACGGCACACTGGGTGAATGTGGTGGATGCAGGGTCCACAGGGGACAGCAATTTTGGGACAGTTCTGCTTAGCCCACGGTCTAGGAAACAGTTGGCTGTAGCCGTTCACACCCCCTCCTCCTCTTCCTCCTGCAGAAGCGAGAGCTCGTCCACAGACCGCAGTCGCCCAACCACTCCATCCGCAGCTGCCACAGTTGCACACCAGTTGTCTCATTATGGGGCAGCTACTGGCAAGCGTCGGCAGGCTGTATTGGCTATGAAGTGTTTGGGCGACAACAGACACACCGCGGAAGTTCTGTCCGAGTTCTTGCAGCAAGAAACGCAGTCGCGGCTGGGCACTGTAGATCTTGAGGCAGGCAAGGTAGTGAGTGATAACGGAAGGAATTTCATGGCTGCCATCTCCCTTTCCCAACTGAAACACACTCCTTGCCTGGCTCACACCTTAAACCTGTTGGTGCAGTGCTTCCTGAAAAGTTATCCGGGGTTATCCGACCTGCTCCTCAAAGTGTGCGGACTTTGCTCGCATATCCGCCGTTCGCCCGTACACTCCAGCCGTATGCAGACCTATCAGCGGTCTTTGAACCTTCCCCAGCATCGCCTAATCATAGACGTTGCAACAAGGTGGAACTCAACACTGCACATGCTTCAGAGACTGTGCGAACAGAGGCGTGCTGTTATGTATTTGTGGGAGGATAGACATACATGGGCAGGCAGTAGGATGGCAGACATGGAGTTGTCAGGTGTGCAGTGGTCGAAGATACAAGACATGTGTCAAGTCCTTCAGTGTTTTGAGGAATGCACACGGCTGATTAGTGCCATAATAAGCATGAGCATCCCCCTAATGCGTCTGCTGATGCAAAGTTTGACGCACATAAAGGAGCAGGCGTCTTCAACAGAGGAAGAGGAAAGCCTTGATGATAGTCAGCCATTGTCTGGTCAGGGCAGTGTACAGGACGAGGTAGCGGGCGAACAGGAGGAGGAGGATGAGGAGGATGATGGGGATGAGTATTTTTTTAATGAGGAAGCTTTTCCGGGGCCACGTGAAATTGGTGGCGTGGCAAGGCCGGGTTCTGGTTTTTTGAGGGACACAAGTGACGTAGATTTGTCTGAAACACCCCCTCAACCCAGCACAACCGCAGATTTGACAACTGGAACTTTGGCCCACATGGCGGATTATGCCTTACGTATCCTCAAAAGGTACACACGCATTACTAAAATGATGAACGATGACGATTACTGGTTGGCCTGCCTCCTTGATCCTCGCTATAAAGGCAAATTGCAAAATATTATGCCACATGGGAACTCGGAACTAATATTAGCAACCAAACAATCAACTCTTGTTGACCGTTTGCTTCAGGCATTCCCAGCACACAGCGCCCATGATCGTTCTCACACGAGCTACAGGGGCCAGCAGACCAGAGGTGTTAGAGGTGCAGAAATCAGAAGTGGCGTTGGACAGAGGGGTTTTCTGACCAGGTTGTGGAGTGATTTTGCTATGACCACAGACAGGACAGGTACTGCAGCATCAATTCAAAGTGACAGGAGACAACATTTGTCCAGTATGGTTACTAACTATTTTTCATCCCTTATCGATGTTCACCCTCAACCGTCATTCCCATTTGATTACTGGGCATCCAAATTAGACACCTGGCCAGAATTGGCAGAATATGCATTGCAGGAGCTTGCTTGCCCGGCAGCTAGTGTCCTATCAGAAAGAGTATTCAGTGCTGCAGGTTGAATATTAACCGAAAAAAGGACTCGTCTGGCTACCCAAAATGTTGATGATCTAACATTCATTAAAATGAACCACAACTGGATTTCGAATTATTTTGCCCCACCTTTCCCGGCTGACACCTAGCTTTCCTATGAAAAGGTCTTGCTTGTGGACTACTCTGACTGACTTTTCCAATCGCGTAATTTGCAGCAGCTGATTGTCCAGCATACGATATGTTTACACCTCCCTAAATGGCCAAAATCCCCCCCACGGGGCCGTGGTCTCGCCACTTGGCGCAAGCACCCGTGAGAGTGCCGTTTGTCTGAAGAGGTGGGTGTGCCCGCTTTTGGTCGACGGCACTGCCACTGGGTCCCTCATAGTACAATAAAGTGTCTCTGGCGGTGGTGGTGCGCACCCAACGTCAGACACACTGTTGTAACATGAGGGGCCCTGGGCCTGTACCGCCGGCCACAAGAGAGTTCCCCCCCAGCTCAAACATTGCTCTACCACTTGCACAATTATCTCTCACAGTTCCACCGATGTTTAGTCTATGCGCTGACATCATTCAATGCCTGGCACTGACAATACCAATGTGTTGACATGTATGATGGTACTTAACATAATCAGGGGCAGTGTCCTATATTTACACCAGTAAATAATTAGCGCCAAATTACTAGGTCTAAAACTCAGTAGAGGAGCCCACCCCTGTACCTAAGTATTCCACCCTTTTGTGTTTTGGTTTTGTTGTAATGCGAGACATTAAAGGGAACCTGTCACCTGAATTTGGCGGGACTGGTTTTGGGTCATATGGGCGGAGTTTTCGGGTGTTTGATTCACCCTTTCCTTACCTGCTGGCTGCATGCTGGCCGAAATATTGGATTGAAGTTCATTCTCTGTCCTCTGTAGTACATGCCTGCGCAAAGTAATCTTACCTTGCGCAGGCGTGTACTATGGAAGATAGAGAATGAACTTCAATCCAATATTTCGGCCAGCATGCAGCCAGCAGGTAAGGAAAGGGTGAATCAAACACCCGAAAACTCCGCCCATATGACCCAAAACCAGTCCCGCCAAATTCAGGTGACAGGTTCCCTTTAACATCTATTTATTTTTTTGGAGTACTAACTGGCAGACACTTATTATAATCGGCCTCCGCTGACAACACCAATGCTGCCTGCGTACCCCTGCAAGAGAATTGCAAGTGCCTACAGCCAAATTTTGTTATGTTAGGCATACTACGCCTGTCTGCGGTCCCTCCTGCCACTAGTCCTCAAGTGACCTGTCTACTGCTGCCCGTGTACCCCTGGAACCAATTTAAAAGTGCCTACAGCCAAATTTTGTTATGTTAGGCCTACTACGCCTGTCTGTGGTCCCTCCTTCCACTAGTCCTCCAGTGACCTGTCTACTGCTGCCCGTGTACCCCTGGAACCAATTTAAAAGTGCCTACATCCAAATTTTGCTATGTTAGGCCTACTACGCCTGTCTGCGGTCCCTCCTTCCACTAGTCCTCCAGTGACCTGTCTACTGCTGCCCGTGTACCCGTGGAACCAATTTAAAAGTGCCTACAGCCAAATTTTGTTATGTTAGGCCTCCTACGCCTGTCTGCAGTCCCTCCTGCCACTAGTCCTCAAGTGACCTGTCTACTGCTGCCCGTGTACCCCTGGAACCAATTTAAAAGTGCCTACAGCCAAATTTTGTTATGTTAGGCCTACTACGCCTGTCTGCGGTCCCTCCTTCCACTAGTCCTCCAGTGACCTGTCTACTGCTGCCCGTGTACCCCTGGAACCAATTTAAAAGTGCCTACAGCCAAATTTTGTTATGTTAGGCCTACTACGCCTGTCTGCGGTCCCTCCTGCCACTAGTCCTCAAGTGACCTGTCTACTGCTGCCCGTGTACCACTGGAACCAATTTAAAAGTGCCTACAGCCAAATTTTGTTATGTTAGGCCTACTACGCCTGTCTGCGGTCCCTCCTTCCACTAGTCCTCCAGTGACCTGTCTACTGCTGCCCGTGTACCCCTGGAACCAATTTAAAAGTGCCTACAGCCAAATTTTGTTATGTTAGGCCTACTACGCCTGTCTGCGGTCCCTCCTGCCACTAGTCCTCAAGTGACCTGTCTACTGCTGTCCGTGTACCCCTGGAACCAATTTAAAAGTGCCTACAGCCAAATTTTGTTATGTTAGGCCTACTACGCCTGTCTGCGGTCCCTCCTGCCACTAGTCCTCCAGTGACCTGTCTACTGCTGCCCATGTACCCCTGGAACCAATGTAAAAGTGCCTACAGCCAATTTTTGTTATGTTAGGCCTACTACGCCTGTCTGCGGTCCCTCCTTCCACTAGTCCTCCAGTGACCTGTCTACTGCTGCCCATGTACCCCTGGAACCAATTTAAAAGTGCCTACAGCCAAATTTTGTTATGTTAGGCCTACTACGCCTGTCTGCGGTCCCTCCTGCCACTAGTCCTCAAGTGACCTGTCTACTGCTGTCCGTGTACCCCTGGAACCAATTTAAAAGTGCCTACAGCCAAATTTTGTTATGTTAGGCCTACTACGCCTGTCTGCGGTCCCTCCTGCCACTAGTCCTCCAGTGACCTGTCTACTGCTGCCCATGTACCCCTGGAACCAATGTAAAAGTGCCTACAGCCAATTTTTGTTATGTTAGGCCTACTACGCCTGTCTGCGGTCCCTCCTTCCACTAGTCCTCCAGTGACCTGTCTACTGCTGCCCATGTACCCCTGGAACCAATTTAAAAGTGCCTACAGCCAAATTTTGTTATGTTAGGCCTACTACGCCTGTCTGCGGTCCCTCCTTCCACTAGTCCTCCAGTGACCTGTCTACTGCTGCCCGTGTACCCCTGGAACCAATTTAAAAGTGCCTACAGCCAAATTTTGTTATGTTAGGCCTACTACGCCTGTCTGCGGTCCCTCCTTCCACTAGTCCTCCACTGACCAGACCACTGCTGCCCGTGGACCCCTGGAACCTATTTTAAATTGCATAGAGCATCCTTTTTTTAATAGTAGGCATACAAACTCTGTCTGTGGCCCATAATTGAAATTGTCCTCCACTAAACAGACCAATGCTGCCTGTGTACCCCTGTAACCTTTTTCAAACTGCATTGAGCCAAATGTTGTGTTTAAGGCCTACTACCTGTGTCTGTCTGCACCACTCAATACAGCTGTCCTCCTTTTAAAAAAGCTGAGCGTCAATAGTCTGGTTTTCAGCCTATAGGAATTTGAAAACTGCATTGGGGCTACTACTACTACTTCGGTAGGGCCTACTAACGGTGTCTGCCGCTCCAAGGTGTTCCACAGGTTTCGTCTCCATAGCTTAGAGCTTCTAGCTCTCGTTTAGTAGTTGTTGAAAACAACACTGCATTCGGCCTACAAGTTGGGTCTGGGGTGTAGAGACGGTGTGTTCCACTCCAAGTTGTTCCCCAGGTTTCCTCTCCATTGCTTCAATCTTAAAGCTTTTCTTAAGTCGTTGTTGAAAACAACACTGCATTCGGCCTACAAGTTGGGTCTGGGGTGTAGAGACGGTGTCTTCCACTCCAAGGTGTTCCCCAGGTTTCCTCTCCATTGCTTCGATCTTCTGGCTCTCGTTTAGTAGTTGTTGAATACAACACTGCATTCGGCCTACAAGTTGGGTCTGGGGTGTAGAGACGGTGTGTTCCACTCCAAGGTGTTCCCCAGGTTTCCTCTCCATTGCTTCAATCTTAAAGCTCTTCTTAAGTAGTTGTTGAAAACAACACTGCATTCGGCCTACAAGCTGGGTCTCGGGTGTAGAGACGGTGTGTTCCACTCCAAGGTGTTCCCCAGGTTGCCTCTCAATTGCTTCAATCTTAAAGCTCTTGTTTAGTAGTTGTTGAAAACAACACTGCATTCGGCCTACAAGTTGGGTCTGGGTTGTAGAGACGGTGTGTTCCGCTCCAAGGTGTTCTCCAGGTTTCCTCTCCATTGCTTCAATCTTAAAGCTCTTCTTAAGTAGTTGTTGAAAACAACACTGCATTCGGCCTACAATTTGGGTCTGGGGTGTAGAGACGGTGTGTTCCACTCCAAGGTGTTCCCCAGGTTGCCTCTCCATTGCTTCAATCTTAAAGCTCTTGTTTAGTAGTTGTTGAAAACAACACTGCATTTGTCCTACAAGTTGGGTCTGGGGTGTAGAGACGGTGTGTTCCACTCCAAGGTGTTCCCCAGGTTGCCTCTCCATTGCTTCAATCTTAAAGCTCTTGTTTAGTAGTTGTTGAAAACAACACTGCATTCGGCCTACAAGTTGGGTCTGGGGTGTAGAGACGGTGTCTTCCGCTCCAAGGTGTTCCCCAGGTTGCCTCTCCATTGCTTCAATCTTCTGGCTCTCGTTTAGTAGTTGTTGAAAACAACACTGCATTCGGCCTACAAGTTGGGTCTGGGGTGTAGAGACGGTGTCTTCCACTCCAAGGTGTTCCCCACGTTTCCTCTCCATTGCTTCGATCTTCTGGCTCTTCTTAAGTAGTTGTTGAAAACAACACTGCATTAGGCCTACTAGTTGGGTTGGGGCCTACTATCGGTGTCTGCCGCTCCTTGCTGTTCTCCTACAGTGAACAAAGCTGTGCCGCCGGTTTACTACTGTTGCCAATTTTGAACTGCATTTAGAATGCTTACTGATTTGGGCCTACTCTCTGTTTCAGCCTCTCATTCCAGTTGTCCTCCACTGAACAAAACAATGCCCCCTGGTTAGTCCTGTTACCAATTTTGAACTGCATTTAGCCCACTTTATTCTTTGGGCCCATATCTGTTTCCCCCTCATGCTGCCCATTGCCCAGCCAGTGATAGATGAGTCTGCTGGTACATTGACCCATAACGCAACATTCCCCGTGCACGCTACACAACAACATTGTGACCCTGCTGAAAGTCAGGTTGCTCTTCCCGCATACCATACCACCTTACACGGGGACAAAGAGGAAGGTGCAGATGAAAGTGCAGGTTCCTTCATCAGGTGGGGGGAGGAATACTCGTTGGCGACGTCACTGGCACAGGGCCCCTCATAGTACGCAAAAGTGTTGCTGCCGGTGGGAGGCGCCCCAGCCGTGCAAACACTGCTGTACTTTGAGGGGCCCTGTGCCAGTGCCAATGCCAACGAGTGGGCCCCCCCTGCTTGCTCAGGATCACAGCACTTGCAAAGTTGAAATACTTACCTCTCCCTGCTCCACTGCCGTGACGTGATCCAGATTTACTGGGCACACTAATTACTTGAACCAGCCCTACGCCCCACAACTTTAGCCAAATGACCCCCAATTTCAAATGCCTTACAATTATTATAAGCTAAATTAAGATTGACAAGCTTCAGTAACAAGAATGGATGTTTTTGCCATTAACATGGGCTCTGTACATGTTTTCCTGGCCTCTACTCACTGCCGACTATGCTCCCCCATTGACTTGCATTGGGTTTCGTGTTTCGGTCGATCCCCGACTTTTCGCGATAATCGGCCGATTCCACTCGACTCGACTTTTGAGATAGTCGGGTTTTGCGAAACCCGACTCGACTCTAAAAAGGTCAAGGTCGCTCAACCCTACTCTGCACCGTTGATACTGTCCCATATCTGTGCCCCATATAGTGCTCTGCACCGTTCATACTGTCCCATATCTGTGCCCCATATAGTGCTCTGCACCGTTCATACTGTCCCATATCTGTGCCCCATATAGTGCTCTGCACCTTTCATACTGTCCCATATCTGTGCCCCATATAGTGCTCTGCACCGTTCATACTGCCCCATATCTGTGCCCCATATAGTGCTCTGCACCGTTCATACTGCCCCATAGATGCTCCACATAAATCTGTGCCACTGCTGCAATAAAAAAAAAGACATACTCACCTCTCTTAATTGCAGCTCTCGGCGTCTCGTTCCGGCGTCCGGTCCCGGCGTCTCTCTCCGCTCTGACTGATCAGGCAGAGAGCACCGCGCACACTATATGCGTCATCACGCCCTCTGACCTGAACAGTCACAGCGCAGAGACGCCGGGAAGATGGAGCGGCGCCGGGAAGATGGAGCGGTGCCCGGCGGCTGGAACGGGGACAGGTGAATATTACATACTTACCTGGTCCCGACGTCCGGCTCCCTCTGCCTGTCACAGCTGGTCTTCATTGCCGCAGCTTCTTCCTCTATCAGCGGTCACCCGCAACGCTGATTAGAGAAATGAATAGGCGGCTCCACCCCTATGGGAGGTGGAGCCGCCTATTCATTTCTCTAATGAGCGGTCCCACGTGACCGCTGAAGAGGGAAAGAGCTGCAGCACAGAAGACCGTGGGACGGCAGGGGGAGCGCCAGGATCGCTGGGACTAGGTAAGTATGCCTCAGCGCCCTCACCCCCTCACCCGCCGACCCTGCCACCCACCTTGACTCGAGTATAAGCCGAGAGGGGCACTTTCAGCCCAAAAATTTGGGCTGAAAATCTCGGCTTATACTCGAGCATATACGGTAAAATGAGGCTTGTACATGTTCCTGACATGGGTATCAGGCCTGTCAGACTGACCACAATACAGGCCCTCATTTGCATACACTGTATTCAGAATTTAATTCTAATGCTTTTGGTGTCTGGTAGGATACAATTTACTGACATTGATCATACAGCTCCTCCAACTCTGGTATTATATTCACCTAACAGCGGCTTCACCTGCTATGACAGTGGTTCCTTTGGAAACCGGTGTCCAAAGTTAACTGTGGAAATCACAAAACTCAGATTTCACGGCAACTGTTGACCCTCTTAAAATGTGAAGTGAGGGCCTCATAATGACATGGTGATGGACATGGTGGTGACTGGCGAAGCCCAAAATTCAAATGGGCATGTTTTATCTGGCATTGTAAAGTGATGGGGAATACAGTATGTATTCCACTATCTAGCTAATAATTTGGAATGATGGAGGGGCTTCCCAGCTGTAGGAGTGGGAGCCCTCACAAATATTAAAGAAAAACCTGAAACCAAATAGCTCTGTGTGAACATATGCTAAAGGGAGGTATGCTTTTTTAATTATTTTTTTTTTTTTTTATTTTGTCTTATATATATGTTATATGAAGGAAAAAATGCTACCTAGCATGTTTCACTTTAAAAAAAATGTAGGATTGATTCTTATAAATCTGTAAAAACCGATGCAATAGTCTGACACCATCATTCCCAGATACCATATGTGAGTCAAAAAGGCATGCAGGCATCATCTCCATGCTGCTCGCATTTAGTTTTAGCTCTTTCCCATCCATTTCAGCTTTTTTCCTTGTCTCTAGACCTGTTTGTTGGGTCCAGCAGAAAAATATGTGGCTTTCCCATTGACTTGCATTGGAGTTGTTATTCGGTACGAATACACAGATATTAGAAATAATTTGTATCGATTTTCCCGAATCCGAATACTTCACTATTCGATCCAGGGCCGGCGTCAGCACCCGGCGTACCCGGGCAAATGCCGGGGCCCTGGCGAGATGGGGGGCCCATTTACGGTAGTAACGGTTGGTACACTCACACAGTCCACACAGACACACTTCCGTTATGCGCTCCTGGGGGGGCCCCACTGACGCTGTGCTGTTGTGTGACAGTCTCCCAGCCAGGACTCGGAGGCAGAGGCTGAGCACATCCATCATCACCGCTCCACTGCGCAGCTGCAGGAATACTCACCTCCGGGATCGGGACCGTCACCATTGATACACTCGCTCGCAGAGTCACTTCCGGGCCATCTGTCCTGTCACTTCCGGTGAGAGCTCGACATCATCCTAAGAGCTCAGAGAAGAGATCTGTCATCCACGTCCTCCACCATCCAGGTCCAGGCGTCCAGCGGCAGCGCAGGCGCAGCACCAAGCTAGCAGAAAGACGAGCAGGAGGCAGCAGGAGCAGCACTGCAGTCAGGTGCACGGACGGTGCGACCCGGTCCCTGTGTCCACAACGGAAGCAAGTACCGGCAAAGCGTGAGTCGTTCCAAGTTCCTGGTGGTCCGAACGCATTGCGGGGGCAGGGGAATGCAACCTGCTGTGAGCCTGGGAGTCACAGTGGATCATCATGCCTGGTCTCTTCTCTGCAACTTTTCTCTGCCTGGGACTTGTGCAGTGTGCAACAATATGGTATGTTAGCGATGTTGGGACTTGTAGTCCTAGACTGTCTGTATATACAAATGGCTGGTTGAGTTATGTACTATGTACGTTGGCTGGGTTACATACTATGTCACGGCCTGTGTTATGGTCTGGTGATTAAGGAGCGACATGCGACTAGCTCTGAGCAGGTGGTAACTATACTGACCACAGTCCCTAAGCTCGACACAACACTAGAAGTAGCCGTGGAATGCTAAAATCTCCACACCTGAGTAAAGGTGTGGAGGGCAAACTCTGCTGCCCAGAGCTTACAGCCTAGCTGAATAGATCCAAACAAATAAGCTGGACAAATGAACAAAACATAGAAAGTGCTGAACAACAAAGTCCACAACAAGTGAACTGCAAAAGGACAAGCAAGGACTTAGCTTTTGCTGAACTGGTCAGAGTGTCAGGAAAATCCTAAGAGCAATGACTCCAGGCAGGAACAATTGACAACTGGCATAGAATGAGGGATAAGGCCAGACTAATATAGCCGAGCCAGAAAGACGATCAGTGAAAACAGCTGCTGAAGCTAAATCCAAGAAGCAGCCATACCACTCAAAACCACAGGAGGGAGGCCAAGAACAGAACTCACAAAAATGCTACTTACAACCACCGGAGGGAGCCCAAGAGCGGAATTCACAACAGTACCCCCCCTTGAGGAGGGGTCACCGAACCCTCACCAGAGCCCCCAGGCCGAACAGGACGAGCCAAATGAAAAGCACGAACCAAATCGGCGGCATGAACATCGGAGGCAACAACCCAAGAATTATCCTCCTGGCCATAACCCTTCCACTTGACAAGATACTGAAGCTTCCGCCTCGAAAAACGAGAATCCAAAATTTTCTCAACCACATATTCCAACTCCCCCTCAACCAACACCGGGGCAGGAGGATCAACAGATGGAACAATGGGCACCACATATCTCCGCAACAAAGATCTATGGAAAACATTGTGGATGGCAAAAGAGGCTGGGAGGGCCAAACGAAAAGACACAGGATTGATAATCTCAGAAATCTTATAAGAACCAATAAACCGAGGCTTGAACTTAGGGGAAGAAACCTTCATAGGAACATGACGAGAGGACAACCAGACCAAATCCCCCACACGAAGCCGAGGACCAACACACCGACGGCGGTTAGCAAAACGCTGAGCCTTTTCCTGGGACAACGTCAAATTGTCTAACACATGAGTCCAAATCTGCTGTAACCTGTCCATCACAGAATCTACACCAGGACAATCAGAAGGCTCAACCTGCCCTGAAGAAAAACGAGGATGGAAACCAAAATTACAAAAGAAAGGCGAAACCAAAGTAGCCGAACTGGCCCGATTATTAAGGGCAAACTCGGCCAACGGCAAGAAAGTCACCCAATCATCCTGATCAGCCGGCACAAAGCATCTCAAATAGGTCTCCAAGGTTTGATTAGTTCGCTCAGTTTGACCATTTGTCTGAGGATGGAACGCCGAAGAAAAAGACAAATCAATACCCATCCTAGCACAAAAGGTCCGCCAAAACCTGGAAACAAACTGGGAACCTCTGTCAGACACAATATTCTCCGGAATGCCATGCAAACGAACCACATGTTGAAAAAACAATGGAACCAAATCAGAGGAGGAAGGCAATTTAGGCAAAGGTACCAAATGGACCATTTTAGAGAACCGATCACAAACCACCCAGATAACAGACATCCTCTGGGACACAGGAAGATCCGAAATAAAATCCATGGAAATATGCGTCCAAGGCCTCTCCGGGATGGGCAAAGGCAAAAGCAACCCACTAGCGTGGGAACAGCAAGGCTTAGCCCGGGCACAAGTCCCACAGGACTGCACAAAAGAACGCACATCCGGCGAGAAGGAAGGCCACCAAAAGGACCTAGCAACCAAATCTCTGGTACCAAAAGTCCCAGGATGACCGGCCAACACAGAACAATGGACCTCAGAAATTACCTTACTTGTCCATCTATCAGGAACAAACAGCTTCCCCACTGGACAGCGGTCAGGTTTATCAGCCTGAAACTCCCGAAGCGCCCGCCGCAAATCAGGGGAGATGGCAGACAGAATCACCCCTTCCCTAAGAATGCCAACCGGCTCAAGGACTCCAGGAGAATCCGGCAAAAAACTCCTAGAGAGGGCATCCGCTTTAACATTCTTAGATCCTGGAAGATATGAGACCACAAATTCAAAACGGGAGAAAAACAGGGACCACCGAGCCTGTCTAGGGTTCAGCCGCTTGGCCGACTCAAGGTAAATCAGATTCTTATGATCGGTCAAGACCACAATGCGGTGCTTGGTTCCCTCAAGCCAATGTCGCCACTCCTCAAATGCCCACTTCATAGCCAACAACTCCCGATTGCCAACATCATAATTGCGTTCCGCAGGCGAAAACTTTCGGGAAAAGAAGGCACATGGCTTCATCAAGGAACCATCAGAATTCCTCTGTGACAAAACGGCCCCTGCCCCAATCTCAGAAGCATCAACCTCAACCTGAAAGGGAAGAGAAACATCCGGCTGACGCAAGACAGGGGCAGAAGTAAATCGGCGTTTAAGCTCCTGAAAGGCCTCAACAGCCTCAGAGGACCAATTAGTCACATCAGCGCCTTTCTTCGTCAAATCGGTCAGGGGTTTAACCACACTAGAGAAGTTGGCAATGAAACAGCGATAAAAATTAGCAAAGCCCAAAAATTTCTGAAGGCTCTTCACAGATGTGGGTTGAATCCAGTCATGAATGGCTTGGACCTTAACAGGATCCATTTCTATAGACGAAGGGGAAAAAATAAACCCCAAAAAAGAGACCTTCTGAACTCCAAATAGGCACTTAGACCCCTTCACAAATAGAGCATTATCACGAAGGATCTGGAATACCATCCTGACCTGCTTCACATGAGACTCCCAATCATTGGAAAAAATCAAAATATCATCCAAATACACAATCAAGAATTTGTCAAGATAATTGCGGAAAATATCATGCATAAAGGACTGAAATACAGAAGGAGCATTAGAAAGCCCGAAAGGCATCACCAGGTATTCAAAATGGCCTTCGCTTGTATTAAATGCAGTTTTCCATTCGTCACCCTGTTTAATACGAACAAGATTATATGCCCCTCGAAGGTCAATCTTGGTAAACCAACTAGCCCCCTTAACCCTAGCAAACAAATCAGAGAGCAAAGGTAAAGGGTATTGGAATTTGACCGTAATCCTATTAAGAAGGCGATAATCAATACAGGGTCTTAAGGAGCCATCCTTCTTGGCAACAAAAAAGAATCCCGCTCCCAATGGTGACGAAGACGGCCGAATATGCCCCTTCTCTAAAGACTCCTTAACATAGCTCCGCATGACGGCATGCTCTGGCACAGACAGATTGAAAAGTCGGCCCTTAGGGAACTTACAGCCAGGAATCAAGTCAATAGCACAATCACAGTCCCTATGTGGAGGAAGGGAACTGGACTTGGGCTCATCGAATACATCCTGGAAATCTGACAAAAATTCAGGTACATCAGAAAAGGGGGAAGAGAAAATTGACATTAAAGGAACGTCACTATGTACCCCTTGACAACCCCAACTAGTCAGAGACATTGATTTCCAATCCAGCACTGGATTGTGTACTTGTAACCATGGAAAACCCAGTACAACAACATCATGTAAATTATGCAACACCAGAAAACGGCAATCTTCCTGATGTGCAGGAGCCATGCACATAGTCAGCTGAGTCCAATACTGAGGTTTATTCTTGGCCAATGGTGTAGCATCAATACCCCTCAAGGGTATGGGACTCTGCAAAGGCTGCAAAGAAAAACCACAGCGCCTAGCGAATTTCAAGTCCATTAAGTTCAGAGCAGCGCCCGAATCCACAAATGCCATGACAGAAAAAGATGACAATGAGCAAATCAGGGTCACAGACGGGAGAAAATTAGGAAGCACAGTACTAATGGTAACAGATCTAGCGACCCTCTTAATACGCTTAGGGCAATCAGAAATAACATGAACAGAATCACCACAATAAAAACACAGCCCATTCTGACGTCTGTATCCCCTCTGTTCCGCTCTAGTCAAAATCCTATCACATTGCATGGCCTCAGGACTCTGCTCAGAGGACACTGCCATATGGTGCACCACTTTGCGTTCGCGCAGGCGCCGATCAATCTGAATGGCCAGAGACATAGATTCGCTCAAACCAACAGGTGTAGGAAAACCCACCATAACATCTTTAAGTGCTTCAGAAAGACCCTTTCTGAAAATTGCTGGCTGCCAGAGCGTCCTCATTCCATTTAGCGAGCACAGACCATTTTCTAAATTTCTGGCAGTATAATTCTGCCGCTTCCTGACCCTGACACAGGGCCAATAGTGTTTTCTCAGCATGCTCTACAGAGTTAGGTTCGTCATACAATAATCCGAGCGATTGAAAGAATGCATCTATATTGAGCAATGCCGGATCCCCTGACTCAAGAGAGAATGCCCAGTCCTGAGGGTCGCCACGCCGCAGAGAAATAACTATCTTTACTTGCTGAATGGGGTCACCAGAGGAACGGGGTTTCAGAGCAAAAAACAATTTGCAGTTATTTTTAAAGTTCAAAAACTTAGATCTACCCCCGTAAAACAAATCCGGAGTAGGAATTCTATGCTCTAAGGCCGGAGTCTGAACAACATAATCTTGAATACTCTGTACACTTGCAGCAAGCTGATCCACACGAGAAAACAACCCCTGAACATCCATGCCTGCATCCAAATCCTGAATCACCCAGAGATTAAGAAGAAGGAAAAAGACAAAACAAACTAAAGAAAAACAAATGGCTCAGAACTCTTTTTCTTTTCCTTCTTTTGAGATGCATTCAGCTCATTTTTGGCCAGTTGTACTGTTATGGTCTGGTGATTAAGGAGCGACATGCGACTAGCTCTGAGCAGGTGGTAACTATACTGACCGCAGTCCCTAAGCTCGACACAATACTAGAAGTAGCCGTGGAATGCTAAAATCTCCACACCTGACTAAAGGTGTGGAGGGCAAACTCTGCTGCCCAGAGCTTCCAGCCTAGCTGAATAGATCCATACAGATAAGCTGGACAAATGAACAAAACATAGAAAGTGCTGAACAACAAAGTCCACAACAAGTGAACTGCAAATGGACAAGCAAGGACTTAGCTTTTGCTGAACTGGTCAGAGTGTCAGGAAAATCCTAAGAGCAATGACTCCAGGCAGGAACAATTGACAACTGGCATAGAATGAGGGATAAGGCCAGACTAATATAGCCAAGCCAGAAAGATCAGTGAAAACAGCTGCTGAAGCTAAATCCAAGAAGCAGACATACCACTCAAAACCACAGGAGGGAGCCCAAGAACAGAACTCACAAAAATGCTACTTACAACCACCGGAGGGAGCCCAAGAGCGGAATTCACAACAGGCCTGGGCCTGTGCTATATACTACGTGGACCGGGCTGTGTTAAATACTCCGTGGGTGGCTTTGTTATATACTGCGTGGGCTGTGCTATATACTGCGTGGACTGTGTTATATTACTGCGTGGGCTGTGTTATATTACTGCATGGGCTGTGTTATATTACTGCGCGGGCTGTGTTATATACTGCGTGACGGGATTTGCTATATACTGTGTGGGCTGTGTTATATACTGCATGCTGGGCTGTGCTATATACAGCGTGAGATGTGTTATATACTGCGTGATCTGTGTTATATACTATGTGAGCTGTGCTACATACTACGTAGCTGTGTTATATACTGCGTGGGATGTGCTATATACTATGTGGCTGTGCTACATATTACGTGGCTGTGCTACATACTACGTGGCTGGGCAATATACTACTTGGCTGTGGTATATTTCTCTGCTGTATCTGTGCATCATGAATTGTGGTGTGTGTTAAAGAGGGGGGCCCACTGAGACTCTTTCGCCCGGGGCCCTCAAAAACTTGGAGCCGGCCCTGATTCGATCATCACTAGTAATGAACACTCATATGTCAGCATAAGAGATGTCATTTTCTAGATCTAGATAAATGCATAATTTGTGCTATTTTTGAGCAGCTAGTCTTTTAGTTTAGTATTGACCTCTAATCAAAGACGTATGCACAAAACATTGTGCACTGACCCTCAATCTGAGTTACATCTCCATAACCCAGATATATAATCCACAGTACTGTGCATTTCCATTCATATTTTTTTTAAATCATATCTAAAAATGATTATAAAATTATTTCCTTCCCATATCATAAGAAATGTAGGAAATATTTTACATAATGGTAAATATGATTAATGCAGTATCATGATTACTCTCAAGCCAGCCATGAAAATGTAAATGGAATTGCTCATCTATTGAAATTCCAGCATGCTCACTTTTTATAAAACGTCTTTCAGATAGAGTTCTCAATGACTTCACCTGATGTTGACCTTACAAGCTGATATAACATCTTATTGCTTGAAAGCTTAGAGGTGCTATAGAGTCTTTTCAGTCTAGAATGCATATTACTCTTCAAGCAGAAAGCCATGAAAGAAGCAAAAATATAAAAAGCCAAGTGGGACCAATGATATTTATTCAAATGCCCCCGAGAAACTATTTTAAGACGCTTATGTCGACTGTCTCTGATTTATAGTGTACATGCATTTTGCATTTACAGTTAGAACTAAGCTATTACCATGCAATGTATGTTACAATCTCAATACTGTGTGTAGAACAGAATGTCTGATGTTCATTTTTATTTAAAGGTTTTATATTACATACAGCCATGGCTGCAATTGTTGGCACCCTTGAAACTGCTCCAGAAAATTTCTTCAAGAAAATTATTGCTATTACATATGTTTTGTTATACACATTGTGATGAGTTTACCATGACAGAGAGGAGCCAGAAGACCGAAGCATCTGATTTTGACTCGGTTTCTTTAGGGGCGATCTGACTGTCGTCTGAACACCCAAGTGGCTATGCTTTCCCCCACATGTCCCAGAACAATGCAAAGTCCCATCAAATTATTATGAGTTGCAATATGTCCTTGATGACACCCACTTCATGAGATGTGGTGCCACAGTCCATGATTACATCAACCTGGGCCACAGAATAGTTGTTAGCATCTCTATGAATACACTGGACTCCCAACACCTTCCCAGGGACCAGCTGGTGTGGAAGTGTGGATGTTATCGCTCACCAAATTTCCTGAGTCCAAAAGTCCAGTCACTTGCACCCATTTTATGGACCCGGAGCATGCCTGAGGGCTCTCGCCAGGTTGAGGAACCAAGGCGAGGTAATCAAAATAGGAACAATGCCGGCCTATGCTGCATGTCACAGTCGAGGTTTGAGGAACCATTTTGCCACGGACCGCAGAGAGCCTGGAGGGGCATGACTAAGCAATCACCTGACTGTTCACTAGAGCCTCAGATGATAAGGTTAGACTTGGCTCCCGATGAATGCCAGGTGCCACTCCAGGACAGACCAATGGTCGCGCAGTAGCTGGTCCCAGAATGACAGACTGGATGGAGCAGCAGGCAGAGCTTGCATCAGAGTGAATTAAGCAGTTTGTGTCAGAGTGCATCAGAAAGGGTTTATGTCAGAGTGCAGCAGACAGGATCTGCATCAGAGTGCGGCAACTGGGATTTGTACTTAGAGCACAGCAGGCAGGAATTGTACTAGAGTGCAGCTGGCAGGATTTGCATCCGAGTGCAGCAGGCAAAATTAGCATCAAGGACACAGCTAGAGGGCTGGCTGGAAGAATGCAGAGCATGGGGAAGAAAATAACTGCAGCATGGGAGAGGGAAGAGACACGCCAAAGACTCGGCTTAGTGCTAACACTACAGTCCATTGGATCAGAGTTCATTGGACACCGGGTGATTTTATGGCCAGTGGTATGTCACCTCCAACAGAGAATGGCACGGAACTTACTACTTGGCTGTAACCCAGATCTCTCTTGGGACTTTGGAAGCCCCCAGTGTGGATTTTGCCCCCTTCCTTTGGGAGCATCCCCCTTTTGGAATACCATAAAGGTGACTTTACCCCTGCTTGACCAACCAGGAAATCCTTTACCACCTGGTGCTGATCCACTAGGCCTACCAGGTCATTGGCATTTTGGGGATCTCCCTGGGCAACCCAGGACTGAATCGGGTTTGGCAGAGAGTGGAAAAACTGATCCATGACCACTCTTTCAACCATCTAGTAACATAGTAACATAGTTAGTAAGGCCAAAAAAAGACATTTGTCCATCCAGTTCAGCCTATATTCCATCATAATAAATCCCCAGATCTACGTCCTTCTACAGAACCTAATAATTGTATGATACAATATTGTTCCCATCTGGGCTGGGGAACAAGTCTCTGACTGCAGCCACTTCTGTACCAGGTGCAGATGGTCATACATTTGTGACCTGGAGGTTTATCACTGTGACAGTCCCATAGGTGGACCCGTTGTGCCCTGACTGCCAGAGTTACACCCAGCTGAGCCAATATCTCAGCTTTAAGTTTGTCATACTCTTTGTCATCTTGTCAAATCAAAGTACGCTTTCTGTATCTCTCCGGTCAAATATGTCGCTAACATATCCGCCCACCGCTCCAGTGGTAGTCTATCACGGTCCGCCACCCTCTCAAACATGGCCAGCCTCAAAACTGCATCAGCGTCATCCCCAGGAGTCATCTTTTGCAACTCATGGTTTTCCTCATCTGGGTCTCCTCGCTTCAGCCTGGAGATGGTGCCACTTTTCTGATACGGATGGCTTCTGCCATCAGCGTCATCAGTTCCTACAGCTGTCGTTGCTGCTGCTGCATTTATTGTATCAATAGATGTTTGGTTTCCTGCTGAGATTGCTGCTGATTTATATTTGCCTGTACCAGATGTTTAATTAGCTCCTCCATGGTTGCAGGCTGCTCTTGGACGGCTGCAGCTGCCTTGACCCAGGACATGGAGTGTCTAGACAGCAATCACCTGTCCTTTAGTATTTCTGCCTGCATTCTCAGCACCAATTGTGAGGGGATTGGCTCTGTAGTAGACGCTGGTTCACAAATTGGACTTAGTTCACTGGTTTCAACCAACCTGCGTTTTTTTAAAAACAGTCTATAAACCGTCACGGTTACAAAGTAAACAGCCTCTTCCAGGTAAACAAAGGTATAAAAGAGCAAAACAGAAACTAACAAGTCTATATAACATATGGCTCAGCCACTTAAATGTGGGTCTTTTCCACTCAGATTCCAGCAGAGTCTGAGAATCACAGGCAGGGTTTCCTCAGCTTGTGAAACACAGACAAAGTTTTCTCCTACACTTGGCAAAGCTAAGAGCTTGAACTCCACCATCTCCAATCTGTTGGACATGGAAATGTCACCTTCCTGCCTGGTGTATACATACGCTTTCCGAAAGCTGGCTGCCATCGCCGTCCCACAGTACCAGCTTACCAGTCGCCATTACTTCTTTAAGAAAGATGTACCTGCGCTATACCATCATGTCGAAGACAACATTACCAGTTCCTAAAAAATCTATGTCTGCCAGGGTGCATTTCATCACTGACACCTGGACATTCAAACATGGCCGGAGCGTTAAATCTTGGAGACTAGGCACTGGGTGATTCTGAAGGCTGTAGGGGGCAAGCGGAGAAGGGTCGGCTTCACAAGTCTTGAAATCCCCAAGGCTTACAGGGTGAATAGGGATGGAGAATTAAACCACTACACATCAGAGGATAGAAAACTAAACTACTAGACAACAGAGGTTGGAGAACAAAACTACTAAACACCTAGTGTTGAATAAGTAAACCACTAGACACCAAGGGATCGAGAACTAAATTTCTACACACCAGAAGATGGAGAAATAAACTACTAGTCAACAGGGGTTAGAGAACTAAACTACTATACACCAGTGGATGGAGAACTAAACCACTACTGTTATGATAGGCAATTCAGTAACACAATGGACATAGCGGTCAGAGCACATACAGTGATCTGACAATAACCCAAAATCATAGAACGAGCTCTGAGACGTGGGAACTCTGCAGACCGCAATCCCTAATCCTCTCCAAACAACACTAGAGGCAGCCGTGGATTGCGCCTAACTCTGCCTATGCAACTCGGCACAGCCTGAGAAACTAACTAGCCTGAAGACAGAAAACAAGCCTACCTTGCCTCAGAGAAATACCCCAAAGGAAAAGGCAGCCCCCCACATATAATGACTGTGAGTTAAGATGAAAAGACAAACGTAGGGATGAAATAGATTCAGCAAAGTGAGGCCCGACTTTCTTAACAGAGCGAGGATAGGAAAGATAACTTTGCGGTCTACACAAAACCCTAAAGAAAACCACGCAAAGGGGGCAAAAAGACCCTCCGTACCGAACTAACGGCACGGAGGTACACCCTTTGCGTCCCAGAGCTTCCAGCAAAACAATTAGACAAGCTGGACAGAAAAAATAGCAAACAAATAGCAAAGAAGAACTTAGCTATGCAGAGCAGCAGGCCACAGGAATGATCCAGGGAAAAACAAGTCCAACACTGGAACATTGACAGGAAGCCAGGATCAAAGCATTAGGTGGAGTTAAGTAGAGCAGTACCTAACGACCTCACCACATCACCTGAGGTAGGAAACTCATAAGCCGCAATACCACTTTCCTCCACCAACAGAAGCTCACAGAGAGAATCAGCCGAAGTACCACTTGTGACCACAGGAGGGAGCTCTGCCACAGAATTCACAACAGTACCCCCCCTTGAGGAGGGATCACCGAACCCTCACCAGAGCCCCCAGGCCGACCAGGATGAGCCACATGAAAGGCACGAACAAGATCGGGAGCATGGACATCAGAGGCAAAAACCCAGGAATTATCTTCCTGAGCATAACCCTTCCATTTAACCAGATACTGGAGTTTCCGTCTTGAAACACGAGAATCCAAAATCTTCTCCACAATATACTCCAACTCCCCCTCCACCAAAACCGGGGCAGGAGGGTCAACAGATGGAACCATAGGTGCCACATATCTCCGCAACAATGACTTATGGAATACGTTATGTATGGAAAAAGAATCTGGAAGGGTCAGACGAAAAGACACAGGATTAAGAACCTCAGAAATCCTATACGGACCAATGAAACGAGGTTTAAACTTAGGAGAGGACACCTTCATAGGAATATGACGAGAAGATAACCAAACCAGATCCCCAACACGAAGTCGGGGACCCACACGGCGTCTGCGATTAGCGAAACTTTGAGCCTTCTCCTGGGACAAGGTCAAATTGTCCACGACATGAGTCCAAATCTGCTGCAACCTGTCCACCACAGTATCCACACCAGGACAATCCGAAGACTCAACCTGTCCTGAAGAGAAACGAGGATGGAACCCAGAATTGCAGAAAAACGGCGAAACCAAGGTAGCCGAGCTGGCCCGATTATTAAGGGCGAACTCAGCCAAAGGCAAAAAGGACACCCAGTCATCCTGATCAGCAGAAACAAAGCATCTCAGATATGTTTCCAAGGTCTGATTGGTTCGTTCGGTCTGGCCATTAGTCTGAGGATGGAAAGCCGAGGAAAAAGACAAGTCAATGCCCATCCTACCACAAAAGGCTCGCCAAAACCTCGAAACAAACTGGGAACCTCTGTCAGAAACGATATTCTCTGGAATGCCATGTAAACGAACCACATGCTGGAAGAACAACGGCACCAAATCAGAGGAGGAAGGCAATTTAGACAAGGGTACCAGATGGACCATCTTAGAAAAGCGATCACAGACCACCCAAATGACTGACATCTTTTGAGAAACGGGAAGATCAGAAATAAAATCCATAGAGATATGTGTCCAAGGCCTCTTCGGGACCGGCAAGGGCAAAAGCAACCCACTGGCACGAGAACAGCAGGGCTTAGCCCGAGCACAAATCCCACAGGACTGCACAAATGTACGCACATCCCGCGACAGAGATGGCCACCAAAAGGATCTAGCCACTAACTCTCTGGTACCAAAGATTCCAGGATGACCAGCCAACACCGAACAATGAACCTCAGAGACAACTTTATTCGTCCACCTATCAGGGACAAACAGTTTCTCCGCTGGACAACGATCAGGTTTATTAGCCTGAAATTTTTGCAGCACCCGCCGCAAATCAGGGGAGATGGCAGACACAATTACTCCTTCCTTGAGGATACCCGCCGGCTCAGACAAACCCGGAGAGTCGGGCACAAAACTCCTGGACAGAGCATCCGCCTTCACATTTTTAGAACCCGGAAGGTACGAAATCACAAAGTCAAAACGGGCAAAAAACAGCGACCAACGAGCCTGTCTAGGATTCAACCGCTTAGCAGACTCGAGATAAGTCAAGTTCTTATGATCAGTCAATACCACCACGCGATGCTTAGCTCCTTCAAGCCAATGACGCCACTCCTCGAATGCCCACTTCATGGCCAGCAACTCTCGGTTGCCCACATCATAATTTCGCTCAGCAGGCAAAAACTTCCTGGAAAAGAAAGCGCATGGTTTCATCACTGAGCAATCAGAACCTCTCTGCGATAAAACAGCCCCTGCTCCAATCTCAGAAGCATCAACCTCGACCTGGAACGGAAGAGAAACATCTGGCTGACACAACACAGGGGCAGAAGAAAAACGACGCTTCAACTCCTGAAAAGCCTCCACAGCAGCAGAAGACCAATTGACCACATCAGCACCCTTCTTGGTCAAATCGGTCAATGGTTTGGCAATACTAGAAAAATTGCAGATGAAGCGACGATAAAAATTAGCAAAGCCCAGGAACTTTTGCAGACTTTTCAGAGAGGTCGGCTGAGTCCAATCATGGATGGCTTGGACCTTAACAGGATCCATCTCGATAGTAGAAGGGGAAAAGATGAACCCCAAAAATGAAACCTTCTGCACACCAAAGAGACACTTTGATCCCTTCACAAACAAAGAATTAGCACGCAGGACCTGAAAAACCGTTCTGACCTGTCTCACATGAGACTCCCAATCATGCGAGAAGATCAAAATGTCATCCAAGTACACAATCAGGAATTTATCCAGGTACTCTCGGAAGATGTCATGCATAAAGGACTGAAACACTGATGGAGCATTGGCAAGTCCGAATGGCATCACTAGATACTCAAAATGACCCTCGGGCGTATTAAATGCAGTTTTCCATTCATCGCCTCGCCTGATTCGCACCAGATTATACGCACCACGAAGATCTATCTTGGTGAACCAACTAGCCCCCTTAATCCGAGCAAACAAATCAGATAACAATGGCAAGGGGTACTGAAATTTAACCGTGATCTTATTTAGAAGGCGGTAATCTATACAAGGTCTCAGCGAACCATCCTTCTTGGCTACAAAAAAGAACCCTGCTCCTAATGGCGACGATGACGGGCGAATATGCCCCTTCTCCAGGGACTCCTTCACATAACTGCGCATAGCGGCGTGCTCAGGCACGGATAAATTAAACAGTCGACCTTTTGGGAATTTACTACCAGGGATCAAATTGATATCACAATCACAATCCCTATGCGGAGGTAGGGTATCGGACTTGGGCTCATCAAATACATCCCGGTAATCAGACAAGAACTCTGGAACCTCAGAAGGGGTGGATGACGAAATAGACAAAAATGGAACATCACCATGTACCCCCTGACAACCCCAGCTGGACACCGACATGGATTTCCAATCTATTACTGGATTATGGGCTTGTAGCCATGGCAACCCCAACACGACCACATCATGCAGATTATGCAACACCAGAAAGCGAATAACCTCCTGATGTGCAGGAGCCATGCACATGGTCAGCTGGGTCCAGTATTGAGGCTTATTCTTGGCCAAAGGCGTAGCATCAATTCCTCTCAATGGAATAGGACACTGCAAGGGCTCCAAGAACAACCCACAACGCTTAGCATATTCCAAGTCCATCAAATTCAGGGCAGCGCCTGAATCCACAAATGCCATGACAGAATACGATGACAAGGTAACGGACAGAAGAAAATTTGACTGTACTGTACCAATGGTGGCAGACCTAGCGAACCGCTTAGTGCGCTTGGGACAATCAGAGATAGCATGAGTGGAATCACCACAGTAGAAACACAGCCCATTCAGACGTCTGTGTTCTTGCCGTTCAACTCTGGTCAAAGTCCTATCGCACTGCATAGGCTCAGGTTTAAGCTCAGGTAATACCGCCAAATGGTGCACAGATTTACGCTCACGCAAGCGTCGACCGATCTGAATGGCCAAAGACATAGACTCATTCAAACCAGCAGGCATAGGAAATCCACCATGACATCCTTAAGGGCTTCAGAGAGACCCTTTCTGAACATAGCTGCCAGCGCAGATTCATTCCATTGAGTGAGCACGGACCACTTTCTAAATTTCTGACAATATACCTCTATCTCATCCTGAGCCTGACAAAGAGCCAGCAAATATTTTTCTGCCTGATCCACAGCAATCCGAGCACCAGGAAAAATGCATCGACATTACTCGATGCAGGATCTCCTGGCGCAAGAGAAAATGCCCAGTCCTGAGGGTCGCCACGCAAAAAAGAAATGACGATCCTAACCTGTTGAACTGGGTCACCAGAGGAGCGAGGTTTCAAAGCCAGAAATAGTTTACAATTATTTTTGAAACTCAGAAATTTAGTTCTATCTCCAAAAAACAAATCTGGAATAGGAATTCTCAGCTCTAACAAAGAATTCTGAACCACAAAATCTTGAATATTTTGAACTCTTGCCGTGAGCTGATCCACACATGAAGACAGACCTTTAATGTCCATTGCTACACCTGTGTCCTGAACCACCCAAATGTCTAGGGGAAAAAAAAGGCAAAACACAGTGCAAAGAAAAAAAATGGTCTCAGAACTTCTTTTTTCCCTCTATTGAGAATCATTAGCACTTTTGGCTTCCTGTACTGTTATGATAGGCAATTCAGTAACACAATGGACATAGCGGTCAGAGCACATACAGTGATCTGACAATAACCCAAAATCATAGAACGAGCTCTGAGACGTGGGAACTCTGCAGACCGCAATCCCTAATCCTCTCCAAACAACACTAGAGGCAGCCGTGGATTGCGCCTAACTCTGCCTATGCAACTCGGCACAGCCTGAGAAACTAACTAGCCTGAAGACAGAAAACAAGCCTACCTTGCCTCAGAGAAATACCCCAAAGGAAAAGGCAGCCCCCCACATATAATGACTGTGAGTTAAGATGAAAAGACAAACGTAGGGATGAAATAGATTCAGCAAAGTGAGGCCCGACTTTCTTAACCCCTTCAAGACCCAGCCTATTTTGACCTTAAAGACCTTGCCGTTTTTTGCAATTCTGACCAGTGTCCCTTTATGAGGTAATAACTCAGGAACGCTTCAACGGATCCTAGCGGTTCTGAGATTGTTTTTTCGTGACATATTGGGCTTCATGTTAGTGGTAAATTTAGGTCAATAAATTCTGCATTTATTTGTGATAAACACGGAAATTTGGCGAAAATTTTGAAAATTTCGCAATTTTCACATTTTGAATTTTTATTCTGTTAAACCAGAGAGATATGTGACACAAAATAGTTAATAAATAACATTTCCCACATGTTTACTTTACATCAGCACAATTTTGGAAAAAAATTTTTTTTTGTTAGGAAGTTATAAGGGTTAAAATTCGACCAGCGATTTGTCATTTTTACAACGAAATTTACAAAACCATTTTTTTTAGGGACCACCTCACATTTGAAGTCAGTTTGAGGGGTCTATATGGCTGAAAATACCCAAAAGTGACACCATTCTAAAAACTGCACCCCTCAAGGTACTCAAAACCACATTCAAGAAGTTTATTAACCCTTCAGGTGCTTCACAGCAGCAGAAGCAACATGGAAGGAAAAAAATGAACATTTAACTTTTTAGTCACAAAAATTATCTTTTAGCAACAATTTTTTTATTTTCCCAATGGTAAAAGGAGAAACTAAACCACGAAAGTTGTTATCCAATTTGTCCTGAGTACGCTGATACCTCATATGTGGGGGTAAACCACTGTTTGGGCGCACGGCAGGGCTTGGAAGGGAAGGAGCGCCATTTGACTTTTTGAATCAAAAATTGGCTCCACTCTTTAGCGGACACCATGTCACGTTTGGAGAGCCCCCGTGTGCCTAAAAATTGGAGCTCCCCCACAAGTGACCCCATTTTGGAAACTAGACGCCCCAAGGAACTTATCTAGATGCATAGTGAGCACTTTGAACCCCCAGGTGCTTCACAAATTGATCCGTAAAAATGAAAAAGTACTTTTTTTTCACAAAAAAATTCTTTTAGCCTCAATTTTTTCATTTTCACATGGGCAACAGGATAAAATGGATCCTAAAATGTGTTGGGCAATTTCTCCTGAGTACACCAATACCTCACATGTGGAGGTAAACCACTGTTTGGGCACATGGTAAGGCTCGGAAGGGAAGGAGCGCCATTTGACTTTTTGAATGAAAAATTATTTCCATCGTTAGCGGACACCATGTCGCGTTTGGATAGCTCCTGTGTGCCTAAACATTGGCGCTCCCCCACAAGTGACCCCATTTTGGAAACTAGACCCCCCAAGGAACTAATTTAGATGCCTAGTGAGCACTTTAAACCCTCAGGTGCTTCACAAATTGATCTGTAAAAATGAAAAAGTAATTTTTTTTCACAAAAAAATTCTTTTCGCCTCAATTTTCTCATTTTCACATGGGCAGTAGGATAAAATGGATCATAAAATTTGTTGGGCAATTTCTCCCGAGTACGCCGATACCTCATATGTGGGGGTAAACCACTGTTTGGGCACTCGGCAGGGCTCGGAAGAGAAGGCGTGCCATTTGACTTTTTGAATGGAAAATTAGCTCCAATTGTTAGCGGACACCATGTCGCGTTTGGAGAGCCCCTGTGTGCCTAAACATTGGAGCTCCCCCACAAGTGACCCCATTTTGGAAACTAGACCCCCCAAGGAACTTATCTAGATGCATATTGAGCACTTTAAACCCCCAGGTGCTTCACAGAAGTTTATAACGCAGAGCCATGAAAATAAAAAATAATTTTTCTTTCCTCAAAAATGATTTTTAGCCTGGAATTTCCTATTTTGCCAAGGATAATAGGAGAAATTGGACCCCAAATATTGTTGTCCAGTTTGTCCTGAGTACGCTGATACCCCATATGTGGGGGTAAACCACTGTTTGGGCGCACGGCAGGGCTCGGAAGGGATGGCACGCCATTTGGCTTTTTAAATGGAAAATTAGCTCCAATCATTAGCGGACACCATGTCACGTTTGGAGAGCCCCTGTGTGCCTAAACATTGGAGATCCCCCAGAAATGACACCATTTTAGAAACTAGACCCCCAAAGGAACTAATCTAGATGTGTGGTGAGGACTTTGAACCCCCAAGTGCTTCACAGAAGTTTATAACGCAGAGCCATGAAAATAAAAAAAAAAAATATTTTCTCAAAAATGATCTTTTAGCCTGCAATTTTTTATTTTCCCAAGGGTAACAGGAGAAATTTGACCCCAAAAGTTGTTGTCCAGTTTCTCCTGAGTACGCTGATACCCCATATGTGGGGGTAAATCACTGTTTGGGCACATGCCGGGGCTCGGAAGTGAAGTAGTGACGTTTTGAAATGCAGACTTTGATGGAATGCTCTGTGGGCGTCACGTTGCGTTTGCAGAGCCCCTGATGTGGCTTAACAGTAGAAACCCCCCACAAGTGACCCCATTTTGGAAACTAGACCCCCAAAGGAACTTATCTAGATGTGTGGTGAGCACTTTGAACCCCCAAGTGCTTCATAGAAGTTTATAATGCAGAGCCGTGAAAATAATAAATACGTTTTCTTTCCTCAAAAATAATTATTTAGCCCAGAATTTTTTAATTTTCCCAAGGGTAACAGGAGAAATTTGACCCCAATATTTGTTGTCCAGTTTCTCCTGAGTACGGTGATACCCCATATGTGGGGGTAAACTACTGTTTGGGCACATGCCGGGGCTTGGAATTGAAGTAGTGACGTTTTGAAATGCAGACTTTGATGGAATGCTCTGCGGGCGTCACGTTGCGTTTGCAGAGCCCCTGATGTGCCTAAACAGTAGAAACCCCCCACAAGTGACCCCATTTTGGAAACTAGACCCTGAAAGGAACTTATCTAGATGTGTGGTGAGCACTTTGAACCCCCAAGTGCTTCATAGAAGTTTATAATGCAGAGCCGTGAAAATAATAAATACGTTTTCTTTCCTCAAAAATAATTATTTAGCCCAGAATTTTTTATTTTCCCAAGGGTTACAGGAGAAATTGGACCCCAAAAGTTGTTGTCCAGTTTCTCCTGAGTACGCTGATACCCCATATGTGGGGGTAAACCTCTGTTTGGGCACACGTCGGGGCTCAGAAGGGAAGTAGTGACTTTTGAAATGCAGACTTTGATGGAATGGTCTGCGGGTGTCACGTTGCGTTTGCAGAGCCCCTGGTGTGCCTAAACAGTAGAAACCCCCCACAAGTGACCCCATTTTAGAAACTAGACCCCCCAAGGAACTTATCTAGATATGTGGTGAGCACTTTGAACCCCCAAGTGCTTCACAGACAATTACAACGCAGAGCCGTGAAAATAAAAAATCATTTTTCTTTCCTCAAAAATTATGTTTTAGCAAGCATTTTTTTAGATTCACAAGGGTAACCGGAGAAATTGGACCCCAGTAATTGTTGCGCAGTTTGTCCTGAGTATGCTGGTACCCCATATGTGGGGGTAAACCACTGTTTGGGCACACGTCAGGGCTCGGAAGTGAGGGAGCACCATTTGACTTTTTGAATACGAGATTGGCTGGAATCAATGGTGGCGCCATGTTGCGTTTGGAGACCCCTGATGTGCCTAAACAGTGGTAACCCCTCAATTCTACCTCCAACACTAACCCCAACACACCCCTAACCCTAATCCCAACTGTAGCCATAATCCTAATCACAACCCTAACCCCAACACACCCCTAACCACAACACTAACCCCAACACACCCCTAACCCTAACCACAACCCTAATTCCAACCCTAACCCTAAGGCTATGTGCCCACGTTGCGGATTCGTGTGAGATATTTCCGCACCATTTTTGAAAAATCTGCGGGTAAAAGGCACTGTGTTTTACCTGCGGATTTTCCGCGGATTTCCAGTGTTTTTTGTGCGGATTTCACCTGCGGATTCCTATTGAGGAACAGGTGTAAAACGCTGCGGAATCCGCACAAAGAATTGACATGCTGCGGAAAATACAACGCAGCGTTCCCGCGCGGTATTTTCCGCACCATGGGCACAGCGGATTTGGTTTTTCATATGTTTACATGGTACTGTAAACCTGATGGAACACTGCTGCGAATCCGCAGCCAAATCCGCACCGTGTGCACATAGCCTAATTCTAAAGGTATGTGCACACGCTGCGGAAAACGCTGCGGATCCGCAGCAGTTTCCCATGAGTGTACAGTTCAATGTAAACCTATGGGAAACAAAAATCGCTGTACACATGCTGCGGAAAAACTGCACGGAAACGCAGCGGTTTACATTCCGCAGCATGTCACTTCTTTGTGCGGATTCCGCAGCGGTTTTACAACTGCTCCAATAGAAAATCGCAATTGTAAAACCGCAGTGAAATGCGCAGAAAAAAACGCGGTAAATCCGCCATGAATCCGCAGCGGTTTAGCACTGCGGATTTATCAAATCCGCAGCGGAAAAATCCGCAGAGGACCAGAATACGTGTGCACATTCCTAACCCTAACCCTAGCCCTAACCCTAGCCCTAACCCTAACCCTACCCCTAACCCTACCCCTAGCCCTACCCCTAACCCTACCCCTACCCCTAACCCTACCCCTACCCCTAACCCTACCCCTAACCCTAACCCTACCCCTAACCCTAACCCTACCCCTAACCCTAACCCTACCCCTAACCCTACCCCTAACCCTAACCCTATTCTAACAGTGGAAAAAAAAAAATTTCTTTATTTTTTTATTGTCCCTACCTATGGGGGTGACAAAGGGGGGGGGGGGGTCATTTATTATTTTTTTTATTTTGATCACTGAGATTATATCTCAGTGATCAAAATGCACTTTGGAACGAATCTGCCGGCCGGCAGATTCGGCGGGCGCACTGCGCATGCGCCCGCCATTTTGGAAGATGGCGGCGCCCGGGAGAAGACGGACGGGACCACGGCTGGATCGGTAAGTATGATAGGGTGGGGGGGGACCACGGGGGGGGGGATCGGAGCACGGGGGGGGAATCGGAGCGCGGGAGGGGTGGAACGGAGCGCGGGGGGCGTGGAACGGAGCACGGGGGGGCTGGAATGGAGCACGGGGGGGTGGAACGGAGCACGGGGGGGGTGGATCGGAGTGCAGGGGGGGTGATTGGAGCACGGGGGGGTGATTGGAGCACGGGGGAGCGGGCACGAGCACGGGGGGGAGCGGAGCACTGGACGGAGGGGAGCCGGAGCAGTGTACCGGCCAGATCGGGGGGGTGGGGGGGCGATCGGAGGGGTGGGGTGGGGGCACACTAGTATTTCCAGCCATGGCCGATGATATTTCAGCATCGGCCATGGCTGGATTGTAATATTTCACCCGTTATAATGGGTGAAATATTACAAATCGCTCTGATTGGCAGTTTCACTTTCAACAGCCAATCAGAGCGATCGTAGCCACGAGGGGGTGAAGCCACCCCCCCTGGGCTAAACTACCACTCCCCCTGTCCCTGCAGATCGGGTGAAATGGGAGTTAACCCTTTCACCCGATCTGCAGGGACGCGATCTTTCCATGACGCCACATAGGCGTCATGGGTCGGAATGGCACCGACTTTCATGACGCCTACGTGGCGTCATGGGTCGGGAAGGGGTTAACAGAGCGAGGATAGGAAAGATAACTTTGCGGTCTACACAAAACCCTAAAGAAAACCACGCAAAGGGGGCAAAAAGACCCTCCGTACCGAACTAACGGCACGGAGGTACACCCTTTGCGTCCCAGAGCTTCCAGCAAAACAATTAGACAAGCTGGACAGAAAAAATAGCAAACAAATAGCAAAGAAGAACTTAGCTATGCAGAGCAGCAGGCCACAGGAATGATCCAGGGAAAAACAAGTCCAACACTGGAACATTGACAGGAAGCCAGGATCAAAGCATTAGGTGGAGTTAAGTAGAGCAGTACCTAACGACCTCACCAAATCACCTGAGGTAGGAAACTCAGAAGCCGCAATACCACTTTCCTCCACCAACAGAAGCTCACAGAGAGAATCAGCCGAAGTACCACTTGTGACCACAGGAGGGAGCTCTGCCACAGAATTCACAACACACTACACAAAAAGGGATGATGAACTAAACCACTAGAGACCAAATCTTGGAATCCCAAGCATTGTGGGACAAACCTTTGTATTTAACACTTCTTCCAGTGCTTTTGTCTCTTCTACCTCCTTTAGGGCATTAACCCATGCCTTCAACCCAGACTTAATGAGACACAGGTTTCAACAGTGCAGAGAGAATCCCCCCATCTCCGCACAGTGCAGTCAGGGCTCACCGAAATCAGGTAGTGTTTATATTAATATGTCTTGGAGATCAAAGTCACAGAGCTCAAGAGTCGTGTAAAGCTATCCAGGCTGAGTTTGAGCAATGGCTGTCTACACTCAACCTGGAGGCAGGGAATGCCTTGTGTGATAATGGTGCAAACTTGATGGTGGTCCGGTGCCAGGCTAATCTTGCACAAGTGCCTTCCTTGGCTCAACCAGGTGGTACAGCAATTTCTTAGTCACTATCCTGGCTTGGATGTGCTGCTGCAGAAAGCACGGTCCCTGTATGCTTACTTCCGCAGTTTGCCCCCATTTGGTCATCAGCTTTCATTGCTACAGACGTATTTCTGGCTAACGGTTATCTGCTTGATATCCGATGTGCTGACACGTTGGAAATCAACTCTGAAGATGTTGCAGGAACTGTGACAACGAGCCCTGGTGCAGTGTGTCCTTTTACATAGTCTGGGCTAATGCAGAATGAACATTGTGCAAATCACACTTGGGGAGCGGGCACAGATGAAGGTCCTCTGCCCCCTTCTGCACAGTTTCAAAATGGCTACTAAGATGGTTAGCACTGATGATACCATAATCAGCATCAATATTCCGGTCATCTAACTTACACAACTTTGAATAGTCTGTGGGAGTAAGTGGTGGTCCCAGAGGAAGAGGAGGATGTGGACAGCATAAAAATATCTCTAATATCCGGACTGTCTATGCACAAGTAGGTGCCATGGGAGAGTGGATTACCGTGATCAAGGGGGGGGTCATGTTATCAGACAAACTGTTAGTAAAGATGCAGGAGCTGAGAAACAAATGGAGGATGAGTAGGAAGTGGTGATGGGCATGCAACAGTTAGGAGATAAAGAAAATAATAATCCCCTTTCAATTGTCCATGTTTGGCGGGAGGGTACGGAGGAAGCAAGCTTGAGTATTACCATGCCACCAACACACCATGGACTTATACCTCATATACAGAGGGGAAAAAAGTATTTAGTCAACCACAAATTGTGAAAGTTCTCCCACTTAAAAAGATGAGAGAGGCCTGTAATTAACATCATAGGTAGATCACAACTGTGAGAGTCAAAATGAGAAAACAAATTCAGAAAATCACCTCGTCTGATTTAGCAAGATTTATTTTGCAAATTATGGTGGAAAATTAGTATTTGATCACCTAAAAACATGCAAGATTTCTGGTTCTCACAGATATTTAACTTCTTCCTTCTTCTTCCTTCTTCCTTCTTCTTCCTTAAGAGGCTCCTCTGTCCTCCACTCATTGCCTGTAGTAATGACACCTGTTTGAACTTGTTATCAGTATAAAATATACCTGTCCACAATCTCAATCAGTCACACTCCAAACTCCACTATGGTGAAGACAAAAGAGCTGTCTAAGGACACCAGAAAAAAAATTGGAGCCCTGCACCAGGCTGGGAAGACTGAATCTGCAATAGGCAAGCAGCTTGAAATAAACTGTGGGAGCAATAATAACAAAATGGAATACATTCAAGAGCACTGATAATCTCCTTCAATATGGGGCTCCACGCAAGATCCCACACCGTGGGGTCAAAATGATCGCAAGAACAGCGAGCAAAAATCCCAGAACCACATGGGGGGACCTAGTGAATGACCTGCATAAAGCTGGGACCACTGTAGCAAAGGCTACAATCAGTAGCCCACTACCCCGCCAGGGACTCAGATCCTGCAGTGCCAGACATGTCCTCCTGCTTAAGCCAGTACATGTCCGGGCCCATCTGAGGTTTGCTGGAGAACATTTGGAGTATCCAGAAGAGTATTGGGAGAATGTCATATGGTCTGATGAAACCAAAAGTAGAACTGTTTAGTAGAAAAAAACTTGTCATGCTCTCTGAAAAGTAACCAGAATGACTGAACCGTGTACATGAAAGAATGAATGGGGTCATGCATCATGAGATTTTGAGTGCAATCCTCCTTCCATCAGCCAAAGGCATTGAAGATGAAACATGGATTGGTCTTTCAGCATGATAATGATCCCAAGCACACCCCCAGGGCAATGAAGGAGTGGCTTCGTAAGAAGCATATGAAGGTCCTGGAGTGGTCTAGCCAGTGTCCAGATCTCAACCCCATAGAAAACCTTTGGAGGGAGTTGAAAGTCCATGTTGCCCAGAGACAGGCCCAAAACGTCACTGCTCTATAGGAGATCTGGATGGAGGAATGGGCCAACATACCACCAACAGTGTGTGCCAACATTGTGAAGACTTACAGAAAATGTTTGACCTTTGTCATTGCTAATAAACGATGTATGATATATAACAAAATATTGAGATGAACTTTTATTAATGACCAAATACTTATTTTCCACCAGAATTTGCAAAATAAATCTTGCCAAATCAGACAAGGAGAATTTCTGGATTGTCTTTCTCATTTGAACTCTCATAGTTGTGGGAGAACTTGCACAACTGGTGGCTGACTAAATATTCTTTTTCCCCACTGTAAGCGCCCAACACAGGAGTACCTTCTTGCTGCACTATGAAAGCATATAGGCAGAGATGTAAGCTGAACAGATAAAAGGCAATTTTTACTTTATTTAAGATTTAAAAAGAGAAGCATACAATATTCAAAAACTTATATGCCAATATGATGCATGGTGGTGAGTCAAAAAGATTCAGTGGCACCGTCAGATGGCAGGCAAGGACAAAATTTTAAATTCTGATATGTATAAACAACATATATGAATGTTATATGCATACATGCACACACACACACACACACACACACACACACACACACCATGTTCCAAATTATTATGCAAATTATATTTTTCTCGGATTTTTTTAAATGGTCGGTGCAAATGCCAGTCAGTCTAATAAAAGTCATCACCCGTTAGATTACACATCGAATTGTATTGACAAAACCTCCCAATGATAACAGTATAATCTCCAAAATGAATGAAAACTAAAAATGCACTGTTCCAAATTATTATGCACAGTAGAATTTCTAAACATTTGATATGTTTTAAAGAACTAAAAATTCTCATTTGTTGAATTTGCAGCATTAGGAGGTCACATTCACTGAACATAAAAGCGATTTAACTCCAAACCATCCTAACAGGCCAAGTTACATGTTAACATAGGAACCCTTCTTTGATATCACCTTCACAATTCTTGCATGCATTGAACTTATGAGTTTTTGGAGAGTTTCTGCTTGTATTTCTTTGCATGAAGTCAGAATAGCCTCCCAAAGTTGCTGTTCTGATGTGAACTGCCTCCCACCCTCATAGATCTTTTGCTTGATGATACTCCAAAGGTTCTTTATAGGGTTGAGGTCAGTGGAAAATGGTGGCCACACCATGAGTTTATCTCCTGCCCATAGCAGCCAATGACTCGGAGGTATTCTTTGCAGCATGAGATTGTGCATTGTCAAGCATGAAGATGATTTTGCTCCTGAAAGCACGTTTCTGCTTTTTATACCATGGAAGAAAGTTGTCAGTCAGGAACTCTATAGACTTTGCAGAGGTCATTTTCACACCTTCAGGAACCTTAAAGGGCCCTACCAGCTGTTTCCCTATGATTCCAGCCCAAAACATGACTCCTCCACCTCCTTGCTGACGTTGCAGCCTTGTTGGGACATGGTGGCCATCCATTAACCATTAACCATCCACTACTCCATCCATTTGCACCATCCAGGGTTGCTCGACACTCATCAGTAAACAAGACTGTTTGAAAATTAGCCTTCATGTATGTCTGGGCCCATTGCAACCATTTCTGCTTGTTAACACTGTTTACGGGTGGCCGAATAGTAGGTTCATGAACTAAAGCAAGCCTTTGAAGGATCCTACACCTTGAGGTTCGAGGGACTCCAGAGGCAACACCAGCTTCAAATATTTGTTTGCTAGTTTGTAATAGCTTTTTAGCAGCTGCTTTCTTAATCCGATTAACTTGCCTGGCAGAAAAATTCCTCATTCTGCCTTTATCAGCACAAACAAGTCTGTGCTCAGATTCAGCCACAAACCTCTTAACAGTATGATGATCACTCTTAGGTTTTAAGGGAAATATCTAATATTTTCATCCCTTGACCATTGCATGCTTTTTGGCACCAGAGAGATCCTTTTTCTTTCCCATGTTACTTGAAAACTGTGGCCTGCTTAATAATGTGGAACATCATTTTTAAGTAGTTTTCCTTTAATTAGAATCACCTGGAAAACTAATTACATGTGTTTAAGATTGATTTCAGTGATCCATTGAGCCCTGAAAAACAATGCCATCCATGAGTTTATTTGAAATACAAAACATGACACTTAAATCCAATTTGCATAATTGTTTGGAACATGGTGTAAACTGCATATCCAAGCTGTCGCCATCTCCTGTCGCCTCCAGCTCAAAAATATTTCCAGAATCCGTCCTTCCCTTAACCCTCACTCTACCAAAATGCTTGTGCATGCCCTAATCATCTCCCGCCTCAACTACTGCAACATTCTCATCTGTGGCCTACCTTCTAACACTCTCGCACCCCTCCAGTCCATCTTTAACTCTGCTGCCTGACTAATTAATCTCTCTCCTCGCTACACTCCTGCTTCCCCTCTTTGCAAATTCCTTCACTGGCTCCCAATTTCCTAGCGTATCCAGTTTAAACTACTAACACTGATCTACAAAGCCATCCATAACCTTTCTCCTTCATATATACTACCATTCATAAGTTTAGGGTCACTTAGAAATTTCCTTATTTTTGAAAGAAAAGCAGGGTTTTTTTTCCAATGAGGCTAACATTAAATAATTCAGAAATACACTTATACATTGTTAATGTCATAAATGACTATTTTAGCTGCAAACGTCTGGTTTGTAATGCAATATCTTCAAAGGTGTATAGAGGCCTATTTCCAACAACCATTACTCCAGTGTTCTTATGGTACTTTGTGTTTGCTAACTGTGTAAGAAGGCTAATGGATGGTTAGATTACCCTTGAAAACCCTTGTACAAGTTTGTTAGCACAGCTAAAAACAATTTGGCTGATTAACAAAACCTATAAACCTGACCTTCCTTTGAGCTAGTTGAGAATCTGGAGCATTACATTGGTTGGTTCCATTAAACTCTCAAAATGGCAGAAAAAAGAACTTTCATGTGAAACTTGACAGTCTATTCTTGTTCTTAGAAATAAAGGCTATTCCTTGCAAGAAATTGCCAAGAAACTTAAGATTTCCTACAACGGTGTGTACTACTCCATTCAGAGGAGAGAACAAACAGGCTATAACCACAGTAGAAAGAGAAGTGGGAGGCCCCGCTGCATAGCTGAGCAACAAGACAAGTACATTAGTGTCTGTAGTTTGAGAAATCGATGCCTCACAGGTCCTCAACTGGCTGCTTCATTAAATAGTACAGGGAAAACACCAGTGTCGACATCTACAGTGAAGAGACCACTCAGAGATGTTGGCCTTCAGGGCAGAGAGGGAAAGAAAAAGCCATATTTGAGACTGGCTAATTAAAGGAAAAGATTAATATGGGAAAAAGAACACAGACATTGGACAGAGGAAGATTGGAAAAAAGTGTTATGGACAGACGAATCCAAGTTTGAGATGTTTGGATCACACAGAACATTTGAAAGATGCAGAACAACTGAAAAGATGCTTGAAGAGTACCTGACACCATCTGTCAAGCATGGTGGAGGTAATGTGATGGTTTGGGGTTGCTTTGGTGCTGGTAAAGTGGGTGATTTGTACAAGGTAAAAGGGATTTTGAATAAGGAAGGCTATCACTCCATTTTGCAATGCCATGCCATACCCTGTGGACAATGCTTGATTGATTTAGAGAAGAAGCAGGCAGCAGGTATTCTATCTGTATAGGAGTGGCCAGTGCAGTCACCAGATCTCAACCCCATTGAGCTGTTGTGGGAACAGCTTGACCGTATGGTAAGCAAAAAGTGCCCATCAAGCCAAACCAACTTGTGGGAGGGGCTTCTGGAAGCATGGAGTGAAATTTCTCCAGATTTCCTCGGCAAAGTAACTGCTAGAATGCCAAAGGTCTGCAATGCTGTAATTGCTGCAAAGGGAGAATTCTTTGGCGAAAGCAAAGTTTGAAGGAGAAAATTATTATTTCAAATAAAAATCTTTTTTTCGAACCTTGTCAATGTCTGGTCTAGATTTTCAATTCATTTGGCAACTCAATTGATTAATAAAAGTATGAGTTTTCATGAAAAACACAAAATTGTCTGGGTGACCCTAAACTTTTGAACGGTAGTGTATTTCTGAACTAATCTCTCAATATATTCCCTCATGTAATCTCTGGTCCTCCCAAGACCTCCTTCTCTCCTCCACACTTATTCGCTCCTCACCCAATCACATACAAGACTTCTGCCGAATATGCCCCATCATCTGAAATTCTGTGCCCCTAGACGCCCCGTTATCCACCACATTTGGATGCTTCAAAAGGAACCTGAAAACCCATCTCATCAAAGAAGTTTACAGCCTGTAACGACCACACGGCCACCTCAACACCATGAGAGCTACTGCAACCCCTGACCTACTGTCTCCTTCCCCACCATCCTGTAGAATGTAAGCCCCCAAGGGCAGGGTCCTTGCCCCTCTGTATCAGTCTGTCATTGTTAGTTTTGTTTACTGTAAGTGATATTAGTATTTTGATGTACACCCGTCTAATGTACAGCAGCATGCAATTAATGGTGCTATATAAATAAATAATAATAATAAAAATAAAATTGCAAAATCGGCGTTCATGAGCTGAACCGAACATTGAAATATTCGCTCATCTCTAGTCATGAACTGATAGATTGTGTTTAATATTTCAGCACAGCGCACATTATTGACATGCATTGCACTCATCTTGTTGATTTGGGAACTAGTGAATACAAGACCTGTTTAGAAGATAAAACACTTCAGAGCTGATCGGAGGAACAGCGGCGATATGACAGGAATGGGGAAGCTAGAGAAAAAATGTGTATAACTTTTTTAATTCTTTCCTTCCAATTTAATTCAATGTAAAGGGATTCTATCGCCAGATTTTTGCTCCCCCTTCTGAGAGCGGTATGATTTAGAGGCAAAGACCCTGATTTCCATTAAGTACTTGCTCCAATTTTGATCAAATCAGATTTTTTCTGCTGAATATCTACCAGTTCTTTGAATGCTGAGATCGCTATGACCTGCCCCCACGACTGATTGGAAGATTTCTGTGTTCACTGTGTATAAGCAGAAAGCTGCCAATCATTGGTGGTGGTGTGGTTATACGGAGCTCATGAATGTGGAGGACTACTGATAATACAGTGACTTTATCAACACTGCAGTAAGCAGCCCACTAAGTGACACATTGCAGGAATCAGGGTCTGTGCCCATATATTATCCTACTTTCTGATTTAGGGCTGAGTCAGTCGAGAATCGCATAGCACTGTGTAGCGCCCCAGGGTCCTGGTCATTTCAGTAATATCAATCCCCTCTGGGGGGGTGATGTTCCGTTTGAAGGCAATAAAGGAGATCTCTTTACCAGCTAACACCAACATACAACACATTTCATACTCCAGTCCACCAGGGGAAGATAAGCTCCTATTTATTAGGGCACTCTTCACACTTAGGTAAAACTGGTGGCCTGGATAGGAAGTTAGGCAGTTGCTGGCTGAGCTTCGGCTCAGGTAGTTTGTCCCTGACAGGGGTGGGAGCCTGTCAGAGGCCTAGACAGAAGGTCACGGAGCTGTTCCGGCCCCACGTGCGGCAGTTCCTAAGAAAGGACACGAACAGAGAACTGTATTGTAGAGAGTGAGAAGAAGTCATAGCAAAAGGAGTGGAAACCAGAAGGAGTTCTGCCCTGCACAGGCTGCCTCCTTCTGAGGTGCAGGATCCCTGTAGCTGGATCACTGAGGGAGCAACAGTCCTTTATGCCTTGCTCCAGAGACCAGCAGGACAGCTAATTGCAAGTTACTGATCCACCCAATACCCAGGAGGCACGGTGGCACCCACAAGAGGCCGGGGCATGATAGAGTCCCTGTAAAAAGCCTCACGCCACCGGTCATACGGGTTTGTTCCTATCCACCAGGGGGACAGAGAGAGACATAACATCGATAATATCTTCAATAGTTGTGTGTTGTGAATTCTGTGGCTGAATTCACTCCTGTGGTCACAAGTGGTACTGCAGCTTCTGAGCTTCCTCCCTCAGGTGTTCTGGTGAGCTCGTTAACTGCTTCATTACTTAACTCCGCCTGATGCTGCTATCCTTGCTCCTTGTCAATGTTTCAGTGTTGGATCTGAGCTTCTCTTGATTGTTCCTGTGACCTGCTGCTCTTTATAGCTAAGTGCCTTTTGCTTTTTTGTTGCTTTTTTTCTGTCCAGCTTGTCTTTTGTTTTGCTGGAAGCTCTGAGACGCAAAGGGTGTACCGCCGTGCCGTTAGTTCGGCACGGTGGGGTTTTTTTTGCCCCCTTTGCGTGGTTTTGCTTTAGGGTTTTTTGTAGACTGCAAAGTTCGCTTTACTGTCCTCGCTCTGTCCTAGAATATCGGGCCCCACTTTGCTGAATCTATTTCATCCCTACGTTTTGTCTTTTCATCTTACTCACAGTCATTATATGTGGGGGGCTGCCTTTTCCTTTGGGGAATTTCTCTGGGGCAAGTCAGGCCTATTTTTCTATCTTCAGGCTAGCTAGTTTCTTAGGCTGTGCCGAGTTGCCTAGGTAGTTGTTAGGCGCAATCCACAGCCGCTTTTAGTTGTGTTTAGGATAGGATCAGGTGTGCAGTCTACCACGTCTCAGAGCTCGTTCTTGTATTTTTGGGTATTTGTCAGATCACTGTGTGCGCTCTGATCGCTAAGCACACTGTGTTTCTGGATTGCCTTCATAACACCTGTCATTAGCAAACATAACAGTACAAGGAGCCAAACTAATGATTCTCAATAGAGGGAAAGAAAAAGTTCTGACATCATTTTTTTTTTTTTTTTTTTTTCCTGCTCTGTGTTCACTTTTTTTTTCCCCCTAGACATTTGGGTGATTCTGGACACAGGTGTGGACATGGATATTCAGGGTCTGTGCTCTTCAATGGATAATCTCGTTATAAATGTACAAAAAATTCAAGATACTATTGATCAGAAATCTATGTTAGAACCAAGAATTCCTATTCCTGATTTGTTTTTTGGAGATAGAACTAAGTTTCTAAGTTTCAAAAATAATTATAAGCTATTTCTGGCCTTGAAACCTCATTCTTCTGGTGATCCTATTCAACAGGTTTTGATTATTATTTCTTTTTTGCGCGGCGACCCTCAAGACTGGGCATTTTCTCTTGCGCCAGGAGACCCTGCATTGAGTAGTGTCGATGCGTTTTTCCTGGCGCTCGGATTGCTGTACGATGAGCCTAATTCAGTGGATCAGGCTGAGAAAAATTTGCTGGCTTTGTGCCAGGGTCAGGATGATATAGAAGTATATTGTCAGAAATTTAGGAAATGGTCAGTACTCACTCAGTGGAATGAATCTGCGCTGGCAGCTTTGTTCAGAAAGGGTCTCTCTGAGGCTCTTAAGGATGTCATGGTGGGATTTCCTATGCCTGCTGGTTTGAATGAGTCTTTGTCTTTGGCCATTCAGATCGGTCGACGCTTGCGCGAGCGTAAATCTGTGCACCATTTGGCGGTACTGCCTGAGGTTAAACCTGAGCCTATGCAGTGCGATAGGACTATGACTAGAGTTGAACGGCAGGAATACAGACGTCTGAATGGTCTGTGTTTCTACTGTGGTGATTCCACTCATGCTATTTCTGATTGTCCTAAGCGCACTAAGCGGTCCGCTAGGTCTGCCGTCATTGGTACTGTACAGTCCAAATTCCTTCTGTCCATTACCTTGATATGCTCTTTGTCGTCGTTTTCTGTCATGGCGTTTGTGGATTCGGGCGCTGCCCTGAATCTGATGGATTTGGATTATGCTAAACGTTGTGGGTTTTTCTTGGAGCCTTTGCGGTGTCCTATTCCATTGAGAGGAATTGATGCTACACCTTTGGCCAAGAATAAACCTCAATACTGGGCCCAGCTGACCATGTGCATGGCTCCTGCACATCAGGAAGTTATTCGCTTTCTGGTGTTGCATAATCTGCATGATGTGGTCATGTTGGGGTTGCCATGGCTACAAACCCATAATCCAGTATTGGATTGGAATTCCATGTCGGTATCCAGCTGGGGTTGTCAGGGGGTACATGGTGATGTTCCATTTTTGTCGATTTCGTCATCCACCCCTTCTGAGGTCCCAGAGTTCTTGTCTGATTATCAGGATGTATTTGAAGAGCCCAAGTCCGATGCTCTACCTCCGCATAGGGATTGTGATTGTGCTATCAATTTGATTCCTGGTAGTAAATTCCCTAAAGGTCGATTATTTAATTTATCCGTGCCCGAACACGCCGCTATGCGCAGTTATGTGAAGGAATCCCTGGAGAAGGGACATATTCGCCCATCGTCATCACCACTGGGAGCAGGGTTCTTCTTTGTAGCCAAGAAGGATGGTTCGCTGAGACCGTGTATTGATTACCGCCTTCTTAATAAGATCACTGTTAAATTTCAGTATCCCTTGCCATTGTTATCTGACTTGTTTGCTCGGATTAAGGGGGCTAGTTGGTTCACTAAGATAGATCTTCGTGGTGCGTATAATCTGGTGAGAATCAGGCAAGGAGATGAATGGAAAACTGCATTCAATACGCCCGAGGGTCATTTTGAGTATCTAGTGATGCCGTTCGGACTTGCCAATGCTCCATCTGTGTTTCAGTCTTTTATGCATGACATCTTCCGTGAGTATCTGGATAAATTCCTGATTGTTTACTTGGATGACATTTTGATCTTCTCAGATGATTGGGAGTCTCATGTGAAGCAGGTCAGAATGGTTTTTCCGGTCCTGCGTGCTAACTCTTTGTTTGTGAAGGGACCAAAGTGTCTCTTCGGTGTGCAGAAAGTTTCATTTTTAGGGTTCATCTTTACCCCTTCTACTATCGAGATGGATCCAGTTAAGGTCCAAGCCATCCAGGATTGGATTCAGCCGACATCTCTGAAAAGTCTGCAAAAGTTCCTGGGCTTTGCTAATTTTTATCGTCGCTTCATCTGTAATTTTTCTAGCATTGCCAAACCATTGACCGATTTGACCAAGAAGGGTGCTGATTTGGTTAATTGGTCTTCTGCTGCTGTGGAAGCTTTTCAGGAGTTGAAGCGTCGTTTTTGTTCTGCCCCTGTGTTGTGTCAGCCAGATGTTTCTCTTCCGTTCCAGGTCGAGGTTGATGCTTCTGAGATTGGAGCAGGGGCGGTTTTGTCACAGAGAGGTTCTGATTGCTCAGTGATGAAACCATGTGCTTTCTTTTCCAGGAAGTTTTCGCCCACTGAGCGTAATTATGATGTGGGCAATCGAGAGTTGCTGGCCATGAAGTGGGCATTCGAGGAGTGGCGTCATTGGCTTGAAGGAGCTAAGCATCGCGTGGTGGTATTGACTGATCATAAGAACTTGACTTATCTCGAGTCTGCCGAGCGCTTGAATCCTAGACAGGCCCGTTGGTCGTTATTTTTTGCCCGCTTCGACTTTGTGATTTCGTACCTTCCGGGCTCTAAAAATGTGAAGGCGGATGCTCTGTCTAGGAGTTTTGTGCCCGACTCTCCGGGTTTATCTGAGCCAGCGGGTATCCTCAAGGAAGGAGTCATTGTGTCTGCCATCTCCCCTGATTTGCGGCGGGTGCTGCAAAAATTTCAGGCGAATAAACCTGATCGTTGTCCAGCAGAGAAACTGTTCGTCCCTGATAGGTGGACTAATAAACTTATCTCTGAACTTCATTGTTCGGTGTTGGCTGGTCATCCTGGAATCTTTGGTACCAGAGAGTTAGTGGCTAGATCCTTCTGGTGGCCATCTCTGTCACGGGATGTACGTACTTTTGTGCAGTCCTGTGGGATTTGTGCTAGGGCTAAGCCCTGCTGTTCTCGTGCCAGTGGGTTGCTTTTGCCCTTGCCGGTCCCAAAGAGGCCTTGGACACATATTTCGATGGATTTCATTTCTGACCTTCCCGTTTCTCAAAAGATGTCAGTCATTTGGGTGGTCTGTGATCGCTTTTCTAAAATGGTCCATCTGGTGCCCTTGGCTAAATTGCCTTCCTCCTCTGATTTGGTACCTTTGTTCTTTCAGCATGTGGTTCGGTTGCATGGCATTCCTGAGAATATTGTTTCTGACAGAGGTTCCCAGTTTGTTTCAAGGTTTTGGCGAGCCTTTTGTGGTAGGATGGGCATTGACCTATCCTTTTCCTCGGCTTTCCATCCTCAGACTAATGGCCAGACCGAACGAACCAATCAGACCTTGGAAACATATCTGAGATGTTTTGTTTCTGCAGACCAGGATGATTGGGTGTCCTTTTTGCCGTTGGCTGAGTTCGCCCTTAATAATCGGGCCAGCTCGGCTACCTTGGTTTCTCCATTTTTTTGCAATTCTGGGTTCCATCCTCGTTTCTCTTCAGGACAGGTTGAGTCTTCGGACTGTCCTGGTGTGGATTCTGTGGTGGACAGGTTGCAGCAGATCTGGACTCAGGTAGTGGACAATTTGATCTTGCCCCAGGAGAAAGCTCAACTTTTCGCTAATCGCAGACGCCGTGTGGGTCCCCGACTTCGTGTTGGGGATCTGGTTTGGTTATCTTCTCGTCATATTCCTATGAAGGTTTCCTCTCCTAAATTTAAACCTCGTTTTATTGGTCCGTATAGGATTTCTGAGGTTCTCAATCCTGTGTCTTTTCGTTTGACCCTCCCAGACTCCTTTTCCATACATAATGTATTCCATAGGTCGTTGTTGCGGAGATACGTGGCACCTATGGTTCCATCTGTTGAGCCTTCTGCCCCGGTTTTGGTGGAGGGGGAATTGGAGTATATTGTGGAGAAGATTTTGGATTCTCGTGTTTCTAGACGGAAACTCCAGTATCTGGTTAAATGGAAGGGTTATGCTCAGGAAGATAATTCCTGGGTTTTTGCCTCTGATGTTCATGCTTCCGATCTTGTTCGTGCCTTTCATGCGGCTCATCCTGGTCGGCCTGGGGGCTCTGGTGAGGGTTCGGTGACCCCTCCTCAAGGGGGGGGTACTGTTGTGAATTCTGTGGCTGAATTCACTCCTGTGGTCACAAGTGGTACTGCAGCTTCTGAGCTTCCTCCCTCAGGTGTTCTGGTGAGCTCGTTAACTGCTTCATTACTTAACTCCGCCTGATGCTGCTATCCTTGCTCCTTGTCAATGTTTCAGTGTTGGATCTGAGCTTCTCCTGATTGTTCCTGTGACCTGCTGCTCTTTATAGCTAAGTGCCTTTTGCTTTTTTGTTGCTTTTTTTCTGTCCAGCTTGTCTTTTGTTTTGCTGGAAGCTCTGAGACGCAAAGGGTGTACCGCCGTGCCGTTAGTTCGGCACGGTAGGTTTTTTTTTGCCCCCTTTGCGTGGTTTTGCTTTAGGGTTTTTTGTAGACTGCAAAGTTCGCTTTACTGTCCTCGCTCTGTCCTAGAATATCGGGCCCCACTTTGCTGAATCTATTTCATCTCTACGTTTTGTCTTTTCATCTTACTCACAGTCATTATATGTGGGGGGCTGCCTTTTCCTTTGGGGAATTTCTCTGGGGCAAGTCAGGCCTATTTTTCTATCTTCAGGCTAGCTAGTTTCTTAGGCTGTGCCGAGTTGCCTAGGTAGTTGTTAGGCGCAATCCACAGCCGCTTTTAGTTGTGTTTAGGATAGGATCAGGTGTGCAGTCTACAGAGTTTCCACGTCTCAGAGCTCATTCTTGTATTTTTGGGTATTTGTCAGATCACTGTGTGCGCTCTGATCGCTAAGCACACTGTGTTTCTGGATTGCCTTCATAACACCTGTCATTAGCAAACATAACAGTTGTGAGGACCTCATGAGAGGCTCAGCAGTAAGGTACTACAACACCCAGGCACTAGAGGAAGGCTACTGATTTCCACCTGGATAAGGGGACTCTGGATTTGCCTCCAAACCGGCTGGACTCTGCCTGCCCTGTGGTCTGGTGCCCTGGACTGTGGATGCTGAGGCATTCAGTAAAATGGTAAAGAGACTGCAACCTTGTGTCCTCGTTCTTAACTGCGCCTCTCACCATCCACCATCTACACTCTGAGAAGCCCTGGGGACATACTTCACCTGTGGGAAGGTATACCATCTAGCTGCCATAACATCACCCCAGCAGACCCCTTAGCAGCATCGGTCACCCTGACCGAATACCACAGGTGGCATCATGAACATATCCCTTTAAATACTTTTCCCTTTTACAAGGACGTCCCACGGGCCACGGACGGGTCAGCCACTGTGACATCCCCGAAGGAGAACCGAAGGACCCGGTACCGTGTACCCCAAGCCCTTGGGGGCGCTGCAACTGCATGCACTGGCCTGATACCTCTCCTGACCTAAGCAATACAGTATGATATATTTCTAGGCAGCTTTCAAGCTCAGCTCAAGAGAGCCGACAGTCAGTATGAGGTTTACAATGTGATTCTCGCACGAGAAATATAGCTAGCCGTCTGTCTGTGCCTTACGTGTCAAAAACCTAGTGGCAGATTACCTTTAAATTTATTCAATGTGAATTGAGTAAATATGTGTCAAGAAATTTGTTCAACTGTTAACTTTAATCCATTACAAGAAGTGATAGATATTTGTTAGAAAATTGCTATAATAGGAGAAACATCCGGTTGCTTGTACCAGTGGAGTTGTAAATAATATAAAAGCAAATCATTCACTTGAGCTGTAATTTGGCAAATGACATAAAACACTATTTCATAAAGTGATATTAGAAAATTCACTATAAACATTTATTTCTCATATTTTATATATCAAGAACAGTTTCCATTCTGAGTTTTTCACAAGGGCCAAAGTGTCTTTTATAAAAGTGCCCAATTTTTGCTTTGATAAGTTGCATCTTGCTGTTCACATTCATAGTATTTGGCTCCATATTTTGTCAACCCAGAAGGTTTTCTGCAGCTGAAGCTAATCTTTATACCTCACTTAATAATCAACTCATTGCATCCAGAGAGACATCTACCAGTGATCCTGTTTCATTTTGGCAGAAGCACCTGTATTTGAGGCCAGCTCTATGTTGGCAAGGGACTGCCTGGCAAAGGCAGCTAGACTTCATCTAAAATAATTTTTAAGCATTAAGGTGGTTTTATTTTTCAACAAGCAATACAAATGATTTAAATAGAAAGTGTTATTTCTTTACACACATTTTAAGACAATACACATAGCAATATAAGTTTACATGCTTGGGTGCCTTTTCATAAGACCTACGATCTAGTAAACCGTCTTGATTTGGTGACTTGTCAAATAGTGGGGCTGAATATTGGTGGGATAAATGTGCTAGGCTGAATTGACATTTCCCAGAATAAAAAGACCTTTTTGTGATTATGAGATAAAGCCAACAAGAAAAAAAATGGCTTCGTTTTTCAGCTGTGCCCTTAAAGGTTGAACCTGTCTTTCAGCCTGTCTTGTAGTCTTAATTTACCTGACTTGTCTATCTTTTTAAAGCTTCTACAAATAAACAGCAGTTTTCTGCGGAACCTTTAGGGTCTCATCATATTTCTATATCAACTATAACAAACACATACCTCAGGATCTATTGACATAACAGTCCTTGTTTGCGAAGGCTTAATATTTTAAAGAAGATGGAAGAATGACTTCTTACCAAGTTCAGGATGAACTTCATGGGAAGTCTGAGAGGTAATAAATATTTAGAGCTTTAAATGGAGTGAATTTAACTTCAATTTAATGTCATGATAGCTTGTCAATAGAACCTGTATTATTTAGTAAATGTTTTTATGGGCAATTTCATATCACTCATAGAAAATTTTTCCCAAAAATGCAAACAGATTTATGTGTAGACAAAACACAGTAGTCTTGGAACAAGCAATGGAGAAAATGACGATAAATCCCTCTGTTGCCAGTCAGCACTGCATTAAGCAGAGGCTTGTGTGGAAAAGTCCTTGTAGCATCTTGTTCTTTCCTCCTTGGGGATATCCTTTAAGTGTAAATTGTTATATTTATAGTACATTTATTTTTAGTCGTACAGCGCTGTAATGAATGCTCGAGTAATGCTCAAATAATAATAATAATAATAATTTTCTTGTCTAAAACCAAGAAAATATGAATTCAGCCTGATTCATGAAAATATAATTTTTATGGCCAATAAAAACATAATAAATAACTCTATTATATTAATATTTTACTATTAGGATTTTATTATTTCAAAATAGGGACCTTTAAAATATTATTTCTGTAATTTTTTTTTAAACATTCTCTTTCTTAAAACAATTGATATGAAATATGATTTCTTGGTTTAAGTTTAGTACCTACTAGTGATGAACGAATATACTCGTTGCTCGAGATTTCTCAAGCATGCTCGGAGGTCCTCTGAGTATTTTTTAGTGCTCGGAGATTTAGTTTTCCTCACCTCAGCTGAATGATTTACATCTCTTTGACAGCTTGATTACATGAGGGGATTCCCTAGCAACCAGGCAACCCTCACATGTACTTATGCTGGCTAACAGATGTAAATCATTCAGCTGCGGCAATAAAAACTAAATTTCTGAGCACTAAAAAATAATCGGAGGGGAGCATGCTTGAGATATCTCGAGTAACGAGTATATTCGCTCATCACTAGTACCTACCTATTATATACCACTGGATGGTGGCCTGATTCCAACACATTGGGTATTCTAGAATATGCATGTCCACGTAGTATATTGCCCAGTCATGTAGTATATTGCCCAGCCACATAGAATATTGCCCAGCCACATACTATATTGCCCAGCCACATACTATATTGCCCAGCCACGTATTATATTGGCCAGCCTCGTACTATATTGCCCAGCCACGTAGTATATTGCCCTGTCACGTAGTATATTGCCTAGCCACGTAGTATATTGCCCAGCCAGGTAGCATACTGCCCAGTCACGTAGTATATTGCCCAGTCACGTAGTATATTGCCCAGTCATGTAGTAAATTGCCCAGTCACGTAGTATATTGCCCAGCGACGTAGTATACAGCACAGAGCCACGTAGTATATTGCACAGCCCACATATTATATTGCCCAGTCACGTAGTATATTACCCAGTAACGTAGTATATTGCCCAGTGATGTAGTATATTGCCCAGTGATGTAGTATATTGCCCAGCCACGTAGTAGATTGCTCAGCCCACGTAGTATATTGGCCAGTCACGTAGTATATTGCACAGCAACGTAGTATACAGCACAGACATGTAGTATATTGCCCAAGTCATGTAGTATACAGCACAGACACATAGTATATTGCCCAGTCATGTAGTATACAGCACAGACACGTAGTATATTGCCCAGTCACGTAGTATACAACACAGACACGTAGTATATTGCCCAGTCACGTAGTATACAGCGCAGACACGTAGTATATTGCCCAGCTACGTATTATATTGCCCAGGCACGTATGTAACAGGTTACAAAATAAAAAAGAAACATACTCACCATCCGAAGAGCCCGTTGTAGTTTCGGTGCTTGTGTGCGGTGCACCCGGCAGCTTCCGGTCCAAGGATTGGTATGAGCGCAGGATCTGTGATGATGTCGCGGCCACATGACCGTGACGTCATGGAAGGTCCTTCTCCCATAGCATCTTTGGAAGCAGAACCTGCCACTTGCAGTGCCGAGGACAGGACACAACGGCGGACGGTGAGAATAACGTTTTTTTTTATTATTATTATTTTTAACATTAGATCGTTTTACTATTGATGCTGCATACGCAGCATCAATAGTAAAAAGTTGGTCACACAGGGTTAATAGCTGCGTAACCAGAGTGCATTACAACGCGGTCTGGTAACGCTGGCATTAACCCTGTGTGAGGGCTGACTGGAGGGGAGTATGGAGCGGGCACTGACTGACGGCGGGGAGGAAAGAGCGGCCATATTGCCACCAGACTGCGGGCGTCGCTGATTGGTCGTGGCAAAGGTCATGGGCATTTTGCCACGACCAATCAGCGACTTGGATTCCATGACAGACAGAAGCCACGACCAATTAATATCTGTGACAGAAAGACAGACAGACAGAAAGACGGAAGTGACCCTTAGACAATTATCTAGTAGATAGTAATAAAGCTACTTTTGGAAAGTCAACACCTTGGGGAATATAAATGTAGTGTTCCTTCAAGATATATTAACTTGTTTTGCAATTGTAAGTTAAAAATATTTACATAAATGTTAAAACCATATGCAAACACTGCTTACCCCATCTGCCCTCAAAAAGGAGGATTGAAAATAAATGAATACAGAAGTAATACAGATCAATTCAGTTTTTATACAGACATACACGATGCATCAGCACACAGCAACTAATGAAAACATGAACTCCAATGGTGTTATACATATTAAAAATGTAAAACACTTTGATAATATTTTTTTATCAAAAAATGCAAACGACATCCAACAACGTCAAGGTGTACCTTTAATATAGATGGTCCTTCTCAATAAATATCACCTCTCTATCTGTCAAGACAGACTTCATATGAACAGGCAAAGTGAAGAAAAAAAAGGCATATCTTGTAATTAGCGATGATCGCATCTTTTGGAATTCGAATTTTGCTCTAAAATTTGATTTGCAGCAAAACATTTGCGCAAATTTCAATATTGGAAAGCGTGTGATTGCTTGGGAGATCCCGATGACCATAAGAGCTTCAAAACTAAAGGTAGAGAGAAAGGACATTGCTGCCTATAAGAGCTTACTGTAAAGAGAGTCTTACCCACTGAATCTGAAGATAAAAAATTACTCTGCCATATAAACTGTGCTCTGCTGGGAACTGCTGATCTCTTATGGCCCAGTTGCTAACCACTACTGTATCAGGTATGATAATCCGCTAGATCTTGTAGCTGCAGGGCCTTATGGTGAAACGGGTGTGTAAAATAATGTTAGCCTGCTCTGCAATGTTTCAGCAGTGTGTGAAATGGTGCTGGGAAAGTTTTCTCTTTTTGCTGTGAATCAAATCTAAAAATGTTCAAATGGACGTGAAACTGCAAATTTCAGGAAATTCAATGCAAATTTGATCCTTTGTGGATCTGTTTGCTCATTTCTACTCATAATTATAACCTTGCTTTGAAGAGATGGGTTGATAAGTGCGTTTAGCCCTGGATGGGGATATACCTCCAATGTGTACTACAAAAAAGCAAAAAATAGGGCCCACACACCTCTAGTATTAAAGGGGTTGGACACTACTTTTTTATTGATGGCTTTTTGGGGGGGTCTGAGACTGTAACATTACATAATAGTGTACATTATACAAGAAACAAATCAGCTGGATCAGAAGCAATCCAAAATGAAATTATTTAAGAGATATACAATAGCTGGCATAGGTGATAAGACACAGCTAATGTAGATAAAGAACCAGGAGAGCCATTTGCTACAAAATCAGTCTCTTGAGTAACCCATATGTCAATGATGCTGGCTGGTGCTTGTGATCCCTAGTGTTTCTGTCTGAACCTGCTGCTAGGAATAAAATAGAAACAATCTGTGTTGCAAAAGATACAGGTAAATTGGTAAAATAAAAAAAATCTGAATAAAGATAAGTCTGTAGCTTCACATCAACAATGTTCTGTCAAGATATGTGCTTCACAGATCTGCAAACTGGCAGCACATTTGCAGGTTGAAAATACATTTATAAAAACAATAAGATCAATGTTATATACTATCAATAGAATAGGGAATAACTTCACTTAAACAAGAACAGTGGGACCTCAGCAATCCTGAGAGCAGGACTCTGGATCGAAAGAACAGGGCTTCAATAGACCAAAGGTGCACTCCGTTTCGTCTTTATACTTTGATTGTGGGAATTTCCGAGAAAGCCAAGTACAGTACTCTGATATTTTAACCAGTCCCAAAGACAATCAGTAGAGTAAAAGTTGGGAATGTGTACTTCTGTTAAGTCCAGTTCTTAGAATATACAGCTCTGGCAAAAATTAAGAGATCACCACATCAAAAGCCTTTCATGGGCAGCCCAATCTCCAGACCTGAACCCCATTGAAAACCTCTGGAATGTAATCAAGAGGATGATGGATAGTCACAAGCCATGAAACAAGGAAGAACTGCTTACATTTTTGTGCCAGAAGCAGTTTGAAAGACTGGTGGAAAGCATGCCAAGACACATTAAAGCTGTGATTAAAAATCATGGTTATTCCACAAGATATTGAATTCTAAACTCTCCCTGAGTTAAAACTGTAGTATTGTTGTTTCTAAATGTTTCTGAACTGGTTTTCTTTGCATTATTTGAGTTCTGAATGCACTGTTTTTTTTTTATTTTGACCATTTCTCCTTTTCAGAAAAAAATACAAAATTTATTGGTTGGAAATTCGGAGACATGTTGTCAGAAGTTTATAGACTAAAAGAACAATTTACATTTTACTCAAAAATATACCATATATACTTGAGTATAAGCTGACCCGAGTATAAGCCGAGGCACTTAATTTTGCCATTCAAAACTGGGTTAGCTTATTAAATCAAGTATAAGCCAGGTATGCATTGTCCCCTCATCCCTGTCCTGCTATGCGTGGCTCCACCCATTGCTGTCCTGCCATGTCTGGCTCCTCTGTCATTGTCCTGCTATGTGTGACTCCCCATCACTGTCCTTGTATGTGGCTTCCCCCTTCTTGTCCTGGTATGTGGCTCCCCCATTTTGTCCTGGTATGTGTGGCTCCCCATCCTGTCCAGCTACAGTCATTGCCAAAAGTATTGACACCCCTACAATTCTGTCAGATAATACTCATTTTCTTCCTGAAAATGATTGAAAACACAAATTATTTGGTATTATTATCTTCATTTGATTTGTCTTAAATGAAAAAAACACAAAAAGAATTGTCCTAAAGCCAAATTGGATATAATTCCACACCAAACATAAAAAAGGGGGTGGACAAAAATATTGGCACTGTTCGAAAAATCATGTGATGCTTCTCTTATTTGTGTAATTAACAGCACCTGTGTTAGGTCTCGAGTTCCCGCTTCTGCACAGGGGGAATCTTGAGGCATCTCCGCTGCGGTCTCCCATTCTTATCCAGCCGCAGTGGAGTCTGCTCAGCAGGGACGTCGGTCCCAGCGTCTTGCTCAGTCTCACGCTGTACAGAGATTTACTGCTGCTTCTTCAGCTTCTGCCATTAAAGTCAGTGCTGGTCAGCAGCGAGAGTCCTTGTCTGCACACACTGAGCATGCCCAGGGCAAGATCTCCCGTTGGAGATCGAGGGTCATGTGCTCAGGCTCTGCAGCACATTCCATTGGTCCTCTTGGCAGGTCTTGGAAGGGCAAAGTTTCTGTGGCCACTTCCTGTGCTGCAACTATATAAACTGCGCATGACCGCACGGCCATGCGCTAGTGTACAATTGTTAATGTGTGTATGTTGTGAGTGCAAGTCGTCCTTGGATACCCCTACCCTATTGAATGTCTGTTCGCGGAAGGTGTATGGTTGCTATCTAGCGCCCGACTTAGCCTACAGCACAAATCACACATTACAGCGTCCAGTTGCTGTGACCGCCAGTACGGCGCCGTGCACTTCCTCTGTGCTTTCCTTACCAAGCCTGGGTGGTTAGTGGCGTTCGTCAGTGCGGCACCGCATGCACTCTTGTGCCTTAAAATTGTTATTTAGTTTCCTTACACACCCAGTTGCGGTGTTATGCCAGCAAGGGTCTAATCGGACTTCAATCCTAGTTGGGGTTGAGTTCGCTGACTACTTGCTCGCGCTCTATGTGCGGTACCGCGGTCCTGTGACGCAACAGTATCGCTTCCTTCACGTTGGGTGAAGTTTAACCCACGTGTGTATACTTATGAGTACCGCCATATAGTCCGTCGTTACTTGGCAGCAGGTTCCATCCCTGCACGGTGGACCCCGGGCTGCGAACGCACCATACGCTATCTGTCTTAATATTTGGTGCGTTCCGCTAGCCCTAACAACCTGCAACTTACTTGTGGCACCTAAAAGGTGTTGGCAATAACTAAATCACATTTGCAGCCAGTTGACATGGATTAAAGCTGACTCAACCTCTGCCCTGTGTCCTTGTGTGTACCACATTGAGCATGGAGAAAAGAAAGAAGACCAAAGAACTGTCTGAGGACTTGAGAAACCAAATTTTGAGGAAGCATGAGCAATCTCAAGGCTACAAGTCCATCTTCAAAGACCTGAATGTTCCTGTGTCTACCGTGCGCAGTGTCATCAAGAAGTTTAAAGCCCATGACACTGTGGCTAACCTCCCTAGATGTGGATGGAAAAGAAAAATTGACAAGAGATTTCAACACAAGATTGTGCGGATGTTGAATAAAGAACCTCAACTAACATCCAAACAAGTTCAAGCTGCCCTGCAGGCCTAGGGTACAACAGTGTCAACCCGTACTATCCATCGGCGTCTGAATGAAAAGGGACTGTATGGTAGGAGACCCAGGAAGACCCCACTTCTTACCCCGAGACATAAAAAAGCCAGGCTGGAGTTTGCCAAAGCTTACTTGAAAAAGCCTAAAACGTTTTGGAAGAATGTTCTCTGGTCAGATGAGACAAAAGTAAGACTTTTTGGGCAAAGACATCAACATAGAATTTACAGGAGAAAAAAGGAGGCGTTCAAAGAAAAGAACACGGTCCCTACAGTCAAACATGGCAGAGGTTCCCTGATGTTTTGGGGTTGCTTTGCTGCCTCTGGCACTGGACTGCTGACCGTGTGCATGGCATTATGAAGTCTGAAGACTACCAACAAATTTTGCAGCATAATGTAGGGCCCAGTGTGAGAAAGCTGGGTCTCCCACAGAGGTCATGGGTCTTCCAGCAGGACAATGACCCAAAACACACTTCAAAAAGCACTAGAAAATGGTTTGAGAGAAAGCACTGGAGACTTCTAAGGTGGCCAGCAATGAGTCCAGACCTGAATCCCATAGAACACCTGTGGAGAGATCTAAAATTGGCAGTTTGGAGAAGGCACCCTTCAAATATCAGGGACCTGGAGCAGTTTGCCAAAGAAGAATGGTCTAAAATTCCAGCAGAGCATTGTAAGAAACTCATTGATGGTTACCGGAAGCGGTTGGTCACAGTTATTTTGGCTAAAGGTTGTGCAACCAAGTATTAGGCTGAGGGTGCCAATACTTTTGTCTGGCCCATTTTTGGAGTTTTGTGTGAAATGATCAATGTTTTGCTTTTTGCTTCATTCTCTTTTGTGTTTTTTCATTTAAGACAAATTAAATGAAGATAATAATGCCAAATAATTTGTGTTTGCAATCATTTTCAGGAAGAAAATGAGTATTATTTGACAGAATTGCAGGGGTGTCAATACTTTTTGCCATGACTGTATGTGTGGCTCCAACTGTTCTGTCGTGGTATGTGTGGCCCCCCCGTCCTGCTATTTGAGGCTCCCACCCATCCTGTCCTGGTACATGTGGCTCCCCAGTCCTGACCTGCTATGTGTGGCTCCCGCTCATCCTGTCCTGGTATGGCTCCCCCTGTTGTATACATGGCTCCCCCGGTCCAACATGGCTTACCCCCATCCGATTGCTGTATGCATGACTTCCCCCCATCCAACTCACCCTTCTCGTGCCATTGAGGCATCTCCATTTTCCCAGCAGTGAGCTTTCTTGTGCTGAGCGGTCATGTGGCACCACATATTATGGTAATGAATATGAACTCCTTGCCTATGGGAGTGGAGATGTGTACATATTCATTACCTTAATGAGCTGTACCACATGACTGCTCAGCACAGGAAGAGCCGCCGTTGCCTGGACAAAAATGCAGGGACTGAGATGCAGTGACAGCGTCAGGAGGGTGAGTATGATGTCTTCTGTTACCCGGCTCCTGCCACTGCTCTATCGCTCCCCCTCCCCCACTGGCTTTCTGGACAATAACTCGTGTATAAGCCAAAAGGGGAGTTTTTAGCATAAAAACAGTGCTGAAAATCTTGGCGTATACATGAGTATATACGGCACATATAAAGAAAAAACAGATAAACTTAACATTTTTCAGCGGTCTCTTAATTTTTGACAGAGCTGTGTAGCCCCATTCTTTGGATAACTGTGGGTCTCCATAGTCACACACCAAGCAATCACTAAGTTATCGGGTTATCCTATTTACCCTAACCGCTACGCCGGACTACATTTACCCAATCTGTTGATCAGACCCTTGGCACTGGGAATTTTCCCTGTGCTAGGACACATGGTTCCCTAAACAAGCAGCATACAGTTTCTGATGAAGGTCTATACCCAGACCAAAAACGTTTAATTGATCACTGTATGCAAAATAAATTGGAACCCCTTTTTTTCAAACACAATACATTTTGAGTGCAGAGTTTTTTTTCACTTATATTCAATTACAATTATGTTGGTTGTCATTGGAAACAGTAGTAAATCTTTTTGTCATACTCATCTTTTATAGCTTAGTCTAGCCAGGTAATTTTTCTTAAATCAGATTATTATAAAGTGAATGATGTAAACAGGATAGTTTCCAGAATTCGTATCACCGAATCAAACTCTGTGCAGACATTGAGCCAGAAAGATTGTCCTCTAAATTTGTGTCTTGACTATAATGCAAGTACAAGATGTATAATTCAATGTGCTAATAAAGTGACAACATTATTGTATATACAAATTATTCAGAGGTTGGCATATGTTTAAAATTGATTATAAGCAACCTCACCTAAATCAATATGTAATGAGGTTGCTAACTATTCTCATATTTTAAATGACAATTCTTTAATTTGCATCCTAATATTAATGTTTTTTTAGAGTCATCCATGTTTTCTTTCAGTGTAACATGACATATTAGCTCTCAGCTTTGGACATGCAGTTAAAAAATGATTTTTGTAAATTGAAAAAGTAGTTACATAGATGACTGCTTCTTGTTACTTAAAGAGAACCTGTCAGCAGGATTGTGCACAGTAACCTATACACAGTATGAGGTCGGGGCCGTTATACTGAATAAAATGACTCCTTGGTTGATTAAATCCATCTTGTGGTTGTTGTTCAATCTTTATTTTCAGTTTTGAGTTTTGAGTTAACCCCTTAGTGACAGAGCGATTTTGGTACTTAATGACTAAGCCAATTTTACAATTCTGACCACTGTCATTTCATGAAGTTATAGCTCTGGAACGCTTCAACGTATCCCGCTGATTCTGAGATTTTTTTTTATAACATATTGTACTTCATGTTAGTGGTAAAATTTCTTCGATAAAACCTGCGTTTATTTATTTTAAAAAATTGGCAAAAATTTAGAAAATTTTGCAATTTTCAAACTATTAATTTTTGTACCATTAAATCAGAGAGTGGTGTCACACAAAATAGTTAACAAGTAACATTTCTCACATGTCAACTTTAGATCAGCACAATTTTGGAAGCATCATTTTTTTTGTTAGGACGTTATAAAGGTTAAAAGTTGACCAGCAATTTCTCATTTTTCCAACAAAATTTACAAAACCATTTTTTCAGGGACCACCTCACATTTGAAGTGAGTTTGAGGGGTCAATATAGCAGAAAATAACAAAAGTGACACCATTCTAATAACCGCACCTCTTAAGGTATGCAAAACCATATTGAAGAAGTTTATTAACCCTTCAGGTGCTTCACAAGAATTAAAGCAATGAGGAAGGAAAAAATGAACTCACCTCAATGCCAGCCGAGCCAGCTGCATCCGCCAGTGCTCATCTCAACGGCAGCCAGTCCAGTTGCACCTGCCAGTGCTCATCTTAATGGCAGCCAATCCAGTTGCACCTGCCAGTGCTCACCTCAACGGCAGCTGAGCCTGCTGCACCCGTCAGTGTTAATCTCAATGGCAGCCGGGCCAGTTGCACTTGCCAGTGTTCATCTCAATAGCAGCCTGTCCATCTGTAACTGTGGTTCCTGTCATCTTCCCCTGCCTGCATCTGTTGGACATTCCCTCAGGCTGCCCCAGCTACCGTTCAAAGGAGTCAGCTGTCATCTACCTAAGATCAGTCTTGGAGCAGCACCTGGACTACCTCATTTGTCTCTCCTCAGATTTCAGTCTCGTTAGCTGCTACAGATCTGTGGTCAGATTGGGCAAGGCTCCTAGTCAAGCCGTTCCAGCCCTTCCTTGGGTTTTGCATGGTGGTTCCACCACCCAGCCCATTACAACTGCCACTATAACCAAAGCTGGCAGTTGCACCACTTGAGCTGAACGCAGAAGAAAATATGTCCCCCAAAATATATTTGACTGGTCATTGACTCTGCTTTTTATCACCTGTGCCACCACTCTCCTGATCTGATGACATGACCTGCTAGCCACCTCAGTCTGGTTTACAAATCATTCCCACTAAACAATCATTTTTATCATGACTGCCATATTAATAGTCACCATCATCATCTCAATCATGATTTCATCATCGTTGACTTGGCTGACATTTGTATTAATACGCTAAATGTTCTGATAGCCTTGTCACAGTATACAATACAACATGATATACAAAAAGGTCAGATTCAGCACTTTTTAAAAATATTGCTTTGTCAACCCTAACCATTAAATATACCATATTTTCCAACATGTAAGATGACTGGGCGTATAAGACGACCCCCAAACTTTTCTATTTAAAATATAAAATCTTCTTAAAAGTCAGGGGTCTTCTTATATGCCGTGTGTTGTCTTATAGGGCGGGTGACCAATGCGCATATGGTGGGGTTGAGTGGTACCGATGACGAAAAGAGGGGGTGTCTCACAGGGAAGGTGTAAGTGGAGTATCCCCATTACCCCATTGTAGCAGCAATGCTCTCTGTGCTGTGGGGGGCAGCGTCGGCGGCTCCTCTCTGTGCCGCGTGGGGTCTCCATGCTGGGGGCGGCGGCGGCTCTTTTTTGAGCAGTGTGGGGGCTCTGTGCTGGGGGCTGCGGTGGCATATCTTTGTGCAGCATTGGGGCCCCGCCGGCATTTCCTCAAAGACCGGAGGCACTGGCAGCTCCATTGCTGCGATGCGGTGGACTCCGGGAAAATGGCTGATGGGGCGGTGCATGCTCAGATTCAGATCTCGTCTCCTGAGATCTTGGGATGAGATCTTTATCTGAGCATGCGCCGTTCCCAGCGGTCATTTTCCCGGAGGCACCGGCAGCTCCATTGCTGCGATGCAGTGGCCTCTGTGCTTTGAGGAAATGCCGGTGGAGCCCCGATGCTGCACTGAGATACCCCGACGCCACCCCCCCAGCACAGAGAGCATTGCTGCTTTGCTACAATGAGGTAATAGGGGATACTCCACTTACATCTTCCCAGTGAGATGCCCCCTCTCTTCGTCATTGGGGCCACTCCCCCCACCCACCATATGCACCCGCCCTATAAGACGAGACCAGGTGTATAAGATGACCCCCAACTGTTAAGAAGAATTTCAGGGGTTAAAAGGTCATCTTATACGCTGGAAAATACAGTATTACAAAACATTTCATCTCTTGAACATTCTGCCTAACATAACCACAAGTCCCAGGAAAAACTTTACTGGCTGAAATATTTCAAACCAAAACATAGGTTTGAAATGTGTCAACCAGTAATGCTTCTCCTGGAACTATTTAATAGTAAAAAAAAAAAAAAGATTGCTGCTATGTTCTCGATTTGGCCTTTATATGTTGCATCTTGTGAAATATATTAATTACATTTAAATGGAACTTGTTTTCATGATATACCAGCAAAAGGTACTAGGAACATTTTATCAGCCTCCTAATTCTCTCTTTAATGATGTCTGTCTTAGGCTGGTTTCACACTTGCGTTTTGATCTTCAGCGTTTTAAACGCAAACGCATTTAAACGCATTTGGTGCAAAAACGCATTTAAATGCGTTTAAACGCTGCGTTTCTTAGGCGCATACATGTTTTAACGCAAATGCGGCGTTTAGACGCGTTTACAAGCATTTATTCCTGCGTTTGCGTTTTTGAAACGCATGATGAGAAGTGTGTGACAGCTGTCAATCATCAAAATCAACTAGAAAACCCACTATAAACAGAAATACCTAGGGTTAGGGTTAGGGTTAGGGTTAGGATTCTTAGCAAGCCTAGGGATCCTAACCCCAACCCTAGCCCTAAAACACAAACTCTAACCCTGACCCTAACCCTAACCCAAACTCTAACCCTAACCCTAACCCAAACTCTAACCCTAACACAAACTCAAACAAACTCTAACACAAACTCTAACCCTAACCATAACCCTAAAACACAAACTCTAACCCTAACCCTAAAACACAAACTCTAACACTAACCCTAATCCTAACGCAAACTCTAACCCTAACCCTAACACAAACTCTAACAAACTCTAACACAAACTCTAACCCTAACCCTAACCCTAAAACACAAACTCTAACCCTAACCCTAAAACACAAACTCTAACCCTAACCATAACCCTAAAACACAAACTCTAACACTAACCCTAACCCTAACGCAAACTCTAACCCTAACCCTAACACAAACTCTAACAAACTCTAACACAAACTCTAACCCTAACCCTAACCCTAAAACACAAACTCTAACCCTAACCCTAAAACACAAACTCTAACCCTAAAACACAAACTCTAACCCTAAAACACAAACTCTAACCCAAACCCTAACCCTAACCCAAATGCTAACCCTAACACAAACTCTAACAAACTCTAACACAAACTTTAACCCTAACCCTAATCCTAACCCTAAAACACAAACTCTAACCCTAACCCTAAAACACAAACTCTAACCCTAACCCAAACTCTAACCCTAACCCAAACTCTATCAAACTCTAACACAAACTCTAACCCTAACCCTAAAACACAAACTCTAACCCTAACACAAACTCTAACCCAAACTCTAACACAAACTCTAACACAAACCCTAACCCTAACCCTAACACAAACTCTAACACAAACTCTAACACAAACCCTAACACAAACTCTAACCCTAACCCTAATCCAAACTCTAACCCAAACTCTAACGCAAACTCTAACACAAACCCTAACACAAACCCTAACCCAAACTCTAACCTTAACCCTAACCCTAGCCCTAACCCTACCCTAGGGATCCTAACCCTAGGGATCCAACCCTAACCCTTAGGGTTAGGGTTAGGGTTAGGATCCCTTAGGGTTAGGGTTAGGGTTTGTGTTAGGGTTTGTGTTAGAGTTGGGTTAGAGTTTGGGTTAGAGTTTGGATTAGGGTTTGTGTTAGGGTTAGGGTTTGTGATAGGGTTTGTGTTAGAGTTTGTGTTAGAGTTTGGGTTAGGGTTTGTGTTAGGGTTTGTGTTAGAGTTAGGGTTAGGGTTTGTGTTAGAGTTTGGGTTAGGGTTAGGGTTTGTGTTAGGGTTTGTGTTAGAGTTTGTGTTATGGTTTGTGTTAGAGTTTGTGTTAGAGTTTGGGTTAGAGTTTGGGTTAGGGGTAGGGTTAGGGTTTGGGTTAGGGTTAAAGTTTGGGTTAGGGTGTTTTCTTGTGTTTTTCTATAAAAACGCATGCAAACGCATGTGCTTAAAAACGCATGCGTTTACATAGACATCGCTACATTTTTTTGCCGTGAAAAAACGCATGCATTTTTTTTGCGGCAAAAAAAAAACGCCACAAAAATTACTACATGTTGCATTTCTGCAACACAACGCATGCAGAGAAAAAAATGCATACATTGCAAAAACGCGTCAAAACGCATGCAAAAAAACCATGCGTTTTTAATGTTAAATAGGGGAAAAAAAGCATGCCTTTTTTTGCGTTTTTTACCGCAAAAACGCAAAAAAAAAAAAAACGCAAATGTGAAACCAGCCTTAGCTATAAATTAGTGTTTAAAAACTAAGTTTACCAAATAACAAAAAATGCAGCACTCACCCGAATCTTGCTGAAGATAATGTCCTTAAATCGCTTTAAACGGTGTTAGACATATTACGGAGAGGCGGCAGGAAGGAGGACTAGTTGCGGGGGAGAGAAAGGACGGACTACGGCCGTTTCATGCAGATGCGCTTCAACGGGTCCAGGTGCACAATCAAGTGTGTCATTTCCTTTTTATAGGAGCCGACAAGTAAGTGAAAAAAAGTGAATAAAAAACTGCATATAATTACAGATAAAGATTAAAATCACATTGTGCGGAGGAAATGCATAAGATACAACACTGGAATGACATTAGAATGAATCATTGTTACATTTATAAAAATATTGACATGTCAAGTTTGTCATTTAGTCCTATTGGACCTTGAGCGTTTGTTTTTATGATCCACTTTGCTTCATGCTGAAGGAGGATTTTATTGCGATCACCGCCTTGGGGTGGATTTTTAACCACTTCCAAGCTGGCAAAGCGCAACACATTAGGATCTGCGTCGTGACATTCTTGTATGTGCTTAATAAAACGCAAGGATCCCTTTCCTGTGGATACTGATTTATAATGCTCTCTAAATCTCGTTGTCATTGGGCGGATGGTTTTGCCAATATAATAAAATAAACATGGACAAAAGATGACATAGACCACATATTTGCTTTTGCATGAAATGAAATCATATACTGTGTGTGTTATAGGACCTATTCGTAAAGAACTACCCACTGTCCGAAGATGACAGAAATTACAGTTTCCACATTTATGATTGCCCCTTGGCAGTGATTTTTCCAGCCAGTTATAATTTTCTGGCAACATTCGATTATGGACAAGTAAGTTACCCAGGTTTTTCGTGCGTTTATAAGCAAACTGAGGCTGTTTTTGTACAATTTTAACAAGATCCCTATCATTTTGTAAAACATGCCAATTTTTTCTTATAGCGGCATATACTTCTTTGTCCATAGGGCTATGTGTAAAGGTAAATGTAAATCTCTGTTGTTCCTATTGTTTTAATCTAGATCGTTTTTCTTTTTGCGGTTTTTTAATATATCATTTTGTGAGAGTTTGAGGGCTCTTGATTCAGCTGCCACTAATATATGGGGAGGGTAATTTCTATGCAAGAATCATGACTTCAAATCCGCAATTTGCTCCCTAAAAATTTTTTCATCATTATTTATTTTTCTAAGGCGCACCATCTAGCTATATGGTATGCTTCGCTTTGTGTGTAACGGATGGGCACTATTAAAATGAAGCAAATTATTAGTGGCCGTTGGCTTTTTAAATACTTTCGTAACTAGTTTATCTTCCACTATAGATATTTGTACATCTAAAAATTCAAGAGACTTGTTGCCAAAACAAGAGGTAAACCGCATATTGTCCTCATTAACCTCATTCAAATGGGAGACAAATTTATCAAACTCACTTATCCCAGATGATAAAAACATCGTCTGCGAATCGCAGGTACAATCGCATATGTTTTAAAAATGGATTGCTTGCAGCCGTAATATATTCTTCTTCAAATACTGCTAAAAATAAGTTAGCGAAAACACATGCAACGGGCGTACCCATTGCAGTACCAACGCATTGCAAAAACCATTTATCCATGAATTTAAACGCATTATGCGAAAGAACAAAATCTAAACTCTCCACTACAAATGAAATGAAATCAGGATCTTTCTCGGTATTCTATAGGATTTTTCGTATTGCTTCTATACCTTTAGCCTGCGGAATTCTTGTGTATAAATTCACAATGTCAATGGAGGCCAATGAAAAGGTGGGCTGCCAGTCTATCGATTGTATTGCAGATAAAAAACTTCCTGTATCTTTAACAAAAGACGGGATTTTTTGCAGGAGTGGTTTAAGAAGCCAGTCAAGGAATTGGGACAAGGGTTCCGTTAAGGAATCAATCACCGAAATAATGGGGCGTCCCGGGGTGTGTGTTGCGTTCTTATGGATTTTGGGAATACTGTACCAATGTGGTATTTTGGGGTACTCTGGAAGAAGCTTTTCTGCTCTGTTTTTTGTTAATATTCCTTTTACCACATATTTATTTAATAAAGATCTTAATTTATCATTGAATTTAGGTGTAGGATTGTTATCCAACGGGATATGAGTGTCACTGTCATTCAATTGCGATAAAGCTTCGTTGATATAATAATCTTTATCAAGTATTACTAGATTGCCACCCTTGTCCGCCTTTCTTATGACCACATCTTTCCACTGCTGCATTTCCCTAAGGGCTCTTTCCTCATTTGCCAATAAATTTTTTGGAGGTTTTCGATATAATAATGCCTCTACGTCTTTTAGGACTAAATCCTGGAAAAAAATCGATAGACCCGTTGAAGCGCATCTGCGTGAAACGGCCGTAGTCCGTCCTTTCTCTCCCCCGCACCTAGTCCTCCTTCCTGCCGCCTCTCCGTAATATGTCTAACACCGTTTAAAGCGAATAAAGGACATTATCTTCAGCAAGATTCGGGTGAGTGCTGCATCTTTTGTTATTTGACATTCCTGGATTTCTAACCACTTTATATGCTAAGCACCGCCCGGCATTGCGAGTATAAAGACTTGTCGTTTGAAGTTTATGCCGAGACTCCTCCTATGTTGCTACTGCCTGTGAAGATTGATATACCGGGTGCCGCTCAGTTTCTCTTCTGCTGGTCAGTGAACTTTCATTGTGTATGTTGAGTAGAGCACAGGTCAGAGTCAGTCAGGCACCGTTGTGTGTTGTTTGCAACGTGATTAATGGAGGTTAGTCAAGAAGAAAATATGGAGGCTGACTTTAGCACAGCTTCGGAGTATGGTTTATTGGCAGGAAGAGAAGGTGCGGCGGAATTCTTTATGGATTGTAACCATAAAGAGGAATTGGAAATGATAAGCACTAAAACATTGGAAAATAAAATCCACAATTTGGCTGAAAGAGAGATCAGACTATATTGGACAATCAAATCATTGAAATCATAAATGGAGTGTGAACGTGTCCCTAGGGGACTCCGCGTTTATAAAGAGATCTCACAATTCATGGAAGATGTTTTATGTTGTGAATTCTGCTCTTGGGCTCCCTCCGGTGGTTGTTGATGGTAATGCAGTTATTCCTGAGCAGCAGTCTTGGACAGGTGTTTCTGCTAATTGCATTTCTGACTGGGGTATTTAGCTTTGCAGGACTCATTAGTCCTTGCCAGTAGTCAATGCTCCTTTAGAAGTGTTGGTCCTCTGCCTGGCCTCTCCTGCTTGCTGCCAATTCAGCAAAGATACGTGTTTGCTTCTTTTTTTTTAGACACACTGCTGTGTGTTTATTTTCTGTGCTTATCTAGTTTCTATTTTGTTCCTGCTAGACTGTGCCTGATGTTTTTCTCAGTCTAGTTGGATTCGCTGGAGTCGCAGATATACTCTCCACATCTTTAGTTAGGTGGTGGAGTTTTTGTATTTTTCTGCTGTGGATATTTTGTAGTGTTTTGTGCTGACCGCATAGTATCCTGTACTATCCTTTCCTATCTAGGTAGAAGTGGCCTCCTTTGCTTTTCCCTGTTTTCTGCCTACGTGTGTCTTTTCCTCTCCTATTCACAGTCATTATTTGTGGGGGGGCTACCTATCCTTTGGGGGCCTACTCTGAGGCAAGAGAGTTTTCCTATTTCCATCTTTAGGGATATTTAGTTCTCCGGCTGTGTCGAGGTGTCTAGGTCTGGTTAGGCACACCTCACGGCTACTTTTAGTTGCGGTGATAGGATCAGGGTTTGCGGTCAGTAAAGTTACCACTGCTCCAGCGAAGGTCATTTCATGCTGCTCCAAGGCCACCTGATCATAACAGTTTTATTCAAGAAAGCATGGGAACAAATTCACCTCCAATGCTCCCAAAACTTATTATTATTGGTGATTTCACAGAATGAAAAGGAGTATGGTATTCTCTGTGAGCAATTAGAGAAAGCTAAAAAAGAACTGTTGTCAAGAATAGCGGAAACGCAATACAATCTTTTCCTCAAAAAGCTAGAGAAGAAATTGGTGGTGATTCAATTAGATACGAAACAAAAGAAAAAAGAAAAATTTTTAAGAGACAAAAATGACTTTGAATCAGGGCAAATCTTCACGTGGAACAAGAACAAAAGGAGGTTTTTTCAACGAAACCGCCAAGTAAGAGCTCAGAACAAGAAAAAGCCACAGAGAGACGGTTTAATTACTGATTCCGATTCCAGTGGAGTTGAGGAGCAGGTGGAAAACATCGTTATGGCAACAACATCACAGAGAGATAATATCCCTTTAGGAGGAAAACCAGATGAGGGGGCCGGAAAAAGAGGAATGCAGAAAAAATGCAAGCAAGTTTCGTGGAGGAAGTAACATCAGATGATAATAGTCTCCAAATTATAAATCTATCCAATAAAACACTTACTGCAGATCAAATGAAAGTATTGTCGCTTGGTTTAAACTTTTGCTTGCCAGAAGTATTCGATTTTACCGAATTCACAGTAGATCTCTTTAAATGTACACGGAAACTTCATTTGCATAAACATTTTGCGTCACATAGAAATATAAATGAAACCTCGGTACTACCAACAACGGAGATTCCGGCTTCTATAGGTAATCTCGGCTTTATGGCGTTTCCTCCAGATAATCAGAAGGACATTGAAGTGATGTGGCTGCTAACTAATCTAAGCGATGAGACTCCCAATTCAGACCAACCAGGAGCAAGTGTTATTACCGAGCCTAATGTCGAGCCTTTCAAGGGAGGAGTGCGATCCAGCTTTATGTCACCAATTACTCCAGGGAATTATATCGATTTTTTCCAGGATTTAGTCCTAAAAGACTTAGAGGCATTATTATATCGAAAACCTCCAAAAAATTTATTGGCAAATGAGGAAAGAGCCCTTAGGGAAATGCAGCAGTGGAAAGATGTGGTCATAAGAAAGGCAGACAAGGGTGGGAATCTAGTAATACTTGATAAAGATTATTATATCAAAGAAGCTTTATCGCAATTGAATTACAGTGACACTTATATCCCGTTGGATAACAATCCTACACCTAAATTCAAAGATAAATTAAGATCTTTATTAAATAAATATGTGGTAAAAGGAATATTAACAAAAAACAGAGCAGAAAAGCTTCTTCCAGAGTACCCCAAAATACCACATTGGTACAGTATTCCCAAAATCCATAAGAACGCAACACACACCCCGGGACACCCCATTATTTCGGGGATTGATTCCTTAACGGAACCCTTGTCCCAATTCCTTGACTGGTTTCTTAAACCACTCCTGCAAAAAATCCCGTCTTTTGTTAAAGATACAGGAAGTTTTTTATCTGCAATACAATCGATAGACTGGCAGCCCACCTTTTCATTGGCCTCCATTGTGAATTTATACACAAGAATTCCGCAGGCTAAAGGTATAGAAGCAATACGAAAAATCCTATTGAATACCGAGAAAGATCCTGATTTCATTTCATTTGTAGTGGAGAGTTTAGATTTTGTTCTTTCGCATAATGCGTTTAAATTCACGGATAAATGGTTTTTGCAATGCGTTGGTACTGCAATGGGTAAGCCCATTGCATGTGTTTTCGCTAACTTATTTTTAGCAGTATTTGAAGAAGAATATATTACGACTGCAAGCAATCCATTTTTTAAAACATATGCGATTGTACCTGCGATTCGCAGACGATGTTTTTATCGTCTGGGATGGCACGAAAAGTGAGTTTGATAATTTTGTCTCCCATTTGAATGAGGTTAATGAAGACAATATGCGGTTTACCTCTTGTTTTGGCAACAAGTCTCATGAATTTTTAGATGTACAAATATCTATAGTGGAAGATAATCTAGTTACGAAAGTATTTAAAAAGCCAACGGCCACTAATAATTTGCTTCATTTTAATAGTGCCCATCCATATACCATATAGCCATATGGTGCGCCTTAGAAAAATAAATAATGATGAAAAAATTTTTAGGGAGCAAATTGCGGATTTGAAGTCATGCTTCTTGCATAGAAATTACTCTCCCCATATATTAGTGGCAGCTGAATCAAGAGCCCTCAAACTCTCACAAAATGATATATTAAAAAACCACAAAAAAGAAAAACGATCTAGATTAAAACAATAGGAACAACAGAGATTTACATTTACCTTTACACATAGCCCTATGGACAAAGAAGTATATGCCGCTATAAGAAAAAATTGGCATGTTTTACAAAATGATAGGGATCTTGTTAAAATTGTACAAAAACAGCCTCAGTTTGCTTATAAACGCACGAAAAACCTGGGTAACTTACTTGTCCATAATCGAATGTTGCCAGAAAATTATAACTGGCTGGAAAAATCACTGCCAAGGGGCAATCATAAATGCGGAAACTGTAATTTCTGTCATCTTCGGACAGTGGGTAGTTCTTTACGAATAGGTCCTATAACACACACAGTATATGATTTCATTTCATTCAAAAGCAAATATGTGGTCTGTGTCATCTTTTGTCCATGTTTATTTTATGATATTGGCAAAACCATCCGCCCAATGACAACGAGATTTAGAGAGCATTATAAATCAGTATCCACAGGAAAGGGATCCTTGCGTTTTATTAAGCACATACAAGAATGTCACAACACAGATCCTAATGTGTTGCGCTTTGCCGGCTTGGAAGTGGTTAAAAATCCACCCCAAGGCGGTGATCGCAATAAAATCCTCCTTCAGCATGAAGCAAAGTGGATCATAAACACAAACGCTCAAGGTCCAATAGGACTAAATGACAAACTTGACATGTCAATATTTTTATAAATGTAACAATGATTCAGTCTAATGTCATTCCAGTGTTGTATCTTATGCATTTCCTCCGCACAATGTGATTTTAATCTTTATCTGTAATTATATGCAGTTTTTTATTCACTTTTTTTCTCTTACTTGTCGGCTCCTATAAAAAGGAAATGACACACTTGATTGTGCACCTGGACCCGTTGAAGCGCATCTGCGTGAAACGGCCGTAGTCCGTCCTTTCTCTCCCCCGCACCTAGTCCTCCTTCCTGCCGCCTCTCCGTAATATAAGGGAAAAAACTAAGTTTAATTGTCCCTGCTCTCTACACATGGGCACTAGATAAATCTGGGACTGCAGAGACTAATGTGACATTTGCATGGAAAGCAGAGAGACAAAGAAGCCATCCTTCTAGTCCTCCTATCTGCTCTACGTATAGAATCCAGGATATCAGTTAAACTACTGAAGGCAGGCCCCCCATGCAAAGTGGCATTGATTGACAGTGATCCTGGACTATTCCAATGTCCACAGTAGGAGAGAGCAGGGAAATGAACCTTAGTTTTTAAACACTCACATTTATCATTTAAGGCAGGCATATCTAAACAGTCTATTAGGAAGCTGATCATGTGCTTCGAAATCCCTCTCTGGAAAAACTGTGATGAAAAGTTCCCTTTAAGAGTTACACTGGAGGAGATGGAAGAAGGTACAGAACACTAACTCAAACTGATGATGTCTCTTTCAAAGGTAACTTTAACTTGATTTGACTGAGACAAATTATGCACCATGTATTCCTTATCTTCATTGACTTCATTCCCACTAATTTGCTTACCAAAGGCAAAGGTTGACAATTGTGACCTAACTCTCACATCCTTATTTCCAGATGCAGTGGTACAGAGTAGGGTTGAGCGAAACGGATCGGACAAATTAAAAAATCGCCGACTTTCGGCAAAGTCGGGTTTCATGAAACCCGACCCGATCCTAGTGTGGGATTGGCCATGACGTCGGCGATCTTCGCGCCAAAGTCACATTTCATATGATGCTTTCAGCGCCATTTTTCAGCCAATGAAGGAGGACGCAGAGTGTGGGCAGCGTGATGACATAGGTCTCGGTCCTCACATCTCAGAGAAGGGCATGACAGTGATTGGCTTGCTTTCTGCAGCGTCACAGGGGCTATAAAGGGGCGTGCATGCCGACCGACATCATAATTCTGCCGATCGTAGCATAGGGAGAGGTTGCCGCAGCTTTATCAGAAGAAGGGATATAGTTAGGGAGGGAAGATTAAGCCCAGAAACTGCTTGTGCTGTAGCGATTTCCACTGTCCAACACCACCATTTGTTTGCAGGGACAGTGGAGGCTATATTTTTGTGCATCAGCTCTGTAGCTTATTAGGAGGCTTTATAAGGCTCCCTGATAGCTGCATTGCTGTTTGCACGCCGCTGTGCAAACCAACTGCTTTTTTAAAAGCAAAAATCCTGTTGCTCCTTTCTGCACAGTTATCTTGTTTATTTGTCCACACTTTTGTGTGCAGCTGTCCTTTTTATTGCTGCCATACTTTTCCTGAGATCATTGTAGGGAAATTGAAATTGTACTACAGTCCTTGTATTTTTTCATATAACTTCCAGCCACTTTCTGCTACTTACATTGTGTTGCTTTATACACTGGGCCTGAGTTTTGGCTCAGTCTCCCCCCAAAAAAGTGAGATTCAAATTCTCACAAAGTGGATATACTTCTGTCCTGTTAGTTTGTCGTATATCAGCCAGCCACTTTCTGCCACTTAGATTGCATTGTTATATACACTGGGCCTAAGTTGTGGTTCAGTCTCCCCCCAAAAAGGGGAAATTCAAATTCTCACAAAATTGATATACTTCTGTCCTGTTAGTTTGTCGTATAACAGCCAGCCACTTTCTGCCACTTAGATTGCGATGTTATATACACTGGGCCTAAGTTGTGGTTCAGTCTCCCAAAAAAAAGGGGAGATTCAAATTATCACAAAGTGGATATACTTCTGTCCTGTTAGTTTGTCGTATATCAGCCAGTTACTTTCAGCCACGTACATTGTGTTGTTTTTTGCACAGGGCCTGATTTTTTGTTGAGTCTCCCCCCCAAAAAAGGAATATTTAAAATCTCAACACGTTTATATACACCTTCTACCTTGTTTTACAGTACCATATAACGGTTGTTATTTTGGTTAGATTTTCCAAAAAATGAGGAAGTCAGGTGGAAGAGGTCGTGGGCGGTGGTTGCGAGCTGGTACTGATGGTGGTGGTGGTGTATCTGGTGGTAGTGGCAAAAGCACAATAGCACCTAATGCTGGAGGTGTTGAGTCAGCGTCATCATCTGGCTACACAAGGCCTTGAAGGCTCCCTTAACTGGGAGTAGGAAAACGGCTTTTAAAGCCGGAGCAGCAGGAAAAAGTTTTAACTTTCCTTGCTGACTCAGCCTCTAGCTCTTTCGCCTCCTCTTCAGAAAGTTCCAAATATAAAAGCAGTGAATCGTCAGTGGATGCTCCCAGTCAGGAACAAGACGTTTCCTTGTGTCCTTCACCCAAACGAAAAGTGAAGGATGCGTCAGGCGACACTACAGGTTACTTCATGGAGCTCTTTACACATACCGTGCCTGGGTTAGAACGGGAAATTGTTAACTGCCCATTACAAGATGAATCGGACATGGAGTGCACTGATGCACAGCCACAGCTAGATTATAATGCTGTTCCATTGACTCAGATCACTACATTGCCCTCGCAGTGTACTGAGCCAGAATCTGACCCTGATGACACTATGGTGCCCCGTCACGAACGCTATAGCCCCTTCCACGGTGACACAGAGGAAGGTGCACATGACATTGAAGAAGAGGTGATAGATGACCCAGTTGTTGACCCAGATTGGCAGCCATTGGGGGAAGAGGGTGCCGCTGCCAGTAGCTCTGAAGCGTAGGAGGATGATCCGCAGCAGCCATCTACATGGCAACAGCTGTCATCTGGCAGGCCCGTATCTGGCCAAAAATGTTTGTCAAAAACAAAAACAGTTTTAGGACTGCGTGGCCATCCAGTGAAAGTAGCACAGCGTGCAATGCCTGAAAAGGTATTCCGTAGTAGGAAGAGTGCAGTATGGCAATTTTTTAACCAAGATCCGAATGATCAGTCAAAAGTTATCTGTAAGAAATGCTCAAAGACCTTTAGCAGAGGGAAGAATCTTCAAAAAGTAAAAACAATGTGAATGTTTAGACATTTAAACAGCATGCACTTGCAAGCCAGGACTAACTACCAAACGTCCCGTACCATTGGTGCACCTGCTCAGAATGAAGGTAGTCAGCAACGTTACATTGCTTCCCTCACTGTAAGCCCACCGGTTAGGACACCACCAGCAAATGTGGAAATGTGGAAGTATCGTTGCAAGGCCAAAGCAGTCAGGGAATCACAAGGTTATTAGTAGGAAACACTGTATGTAGGCCAAAATCGAGAATACCATCACCAACCCTCTCTCAATCCGCCATGTCCACCACCACCGCTAGTTCCGCCATATGCACCTCTCCAGTCCAGCTCACCCTACAAGATAGTAACATAGTAACATAGTAACATAGTTAGTAAGGCTGAAAAAAGACATTTGTCCATCCAGTTCAGCCTTTATTCCATCATAATAAATCCCCAGATCTACGTCCTTCTACAGAACCTAATAATTGTATGATACAATATTGTTCTGCTCCAGGAAGACATCCAGGTCTCTCTTGAACCCCTCAACTGAGTTCGCCATCACCACCACCTCAGGCAAGAAATTCAAGATTCTCACTGCCATAACAGTAAAGAATCCTCTTCTATGTTGGTGGAAAAACCTTCTCTCCTCCAGACGCAAAGAATGCCCCCTTGTGCCCGTCACCTTCCTTGGTATAAACAGATCCTCAGCGAGATATTTGTATTGTCCCCTTATATACTTATACACGGTTATTAGATCGCCCCTCAGTCGTCTTTTTTCTAGACTAAATAATCCTAATTTCGCTAATCTATCTGGGTATTGTAGTTCTCCCATCCCCTTTATTAATTTTGTTGCCCTCCTTTGTACTCTCTTTAGTTCCATTATATCCTTCCTGAGCACCGGTGCCCAAAACTGGACACAGTACTCCATGTGCGGTCTAACTGGGGATTTGTACAGAGGCAGTATAATGCTCTCATCATGTGTATCCAGACCTCTTTTAATGCACCCCATGATCCTGTTTGCCTTGGCAGCTGCTGCCTGGCACTGGCTGCTCCAGGTAAGTTTATCATTAACTAGGATCCCCAAGTCCTTCTCCCTGTCAGATTTACCCAGTGGTTTCCCATTCAGTGTTTAATGGTGATATTGATTCCTTCTTCCCATGTGTATAACCTTACATTTATCATTGTTAAACCTCATCTGCCACCTTTCAGCCCAAGTTACCAACTTATCCAGATCCATCTGTAGCAGAATACTATCTTCTCTTGTATTAACTGCTGTACATAGTTTTGTATCATCTGCAAATATCGATATTTTACTGTGTAAACCTTCTACCAGATCATTAATGAATATGTTGAAGAGAACAGGTCCCAATACCGACCCCTGCGGTACCCCACTGGTCACAGCGACCCAGTTAGAGACTATACCATTTATAACCACCCTCTGCTTTCTATCACTAAGCCAGTTACTAACCCATTTACACACATTTTCCCCCAGACCAAGCATTCTCATTTTGTGTACCAACCTCTTGTGCGGCACGGTATCAAACACTTTGGAAAAATCGAGATATACCACGTCCAATGACTCACCGTGGTCCAGCCTATAGCTTACCTCTTCATAAAAACTGATTAGATTGGTTTGACAGGAGCGATTTCTCATAAACCCATGCTGATATGGAGTTAAACATTTATTCTCATTGAAATAATCCAGAATAACATCCCTCAGAAACCCTTCAAATATTTTACCAACAATAGAGGTTAGACTTACTGGCCTATAATTTCCAGGTTCACTTTTAGAGGCCTTTTTGAATATTGGCACCACATTTGCTATGCGCCAGTCCTGCGGAACAGACCCCGTCGCTATGGGGTCCCTAAAAATAAGAAATAATGGTTTATCTATTACATTACTTAGTTCTCTTAGTACTCGTGGGTGTATGCCATCCGGACCCGGAGATTTATCTATTTTAATCTTATTTAGCCGGTTTCGCACCTCTTCTTGGGTTAGATTGATGACCCTTAATATAGGGTTTTCATTGTTTCTTGGGATTTCACCTAGCATTTCATTTTCCACCGTGAATACCGTGGAGAAGAAGGTGTTTAATATGTTAGCTTTTTCCTCGTCATCTACAACCATTCTTTCCTCACTATTTTTTAAGGGGCCTACGTTTTCAGTTTTTATTCTTTTACTATTGATATAGTTGAAGAACAGTTTGGGATTAGTTTTACTCTCCTTAGCAATGTGCTTCTCTGTTTCCTTTTTGGCAGCTTTAATTAGTTTTTTAGATAAAGTATTTTTCTCCCTATAGTTTTTTAGAGCTTCAATGGTGCCATCCTGCTTTAGTAGTGCAAATGCTTTCTTTTTACTGTTAATTGCCTGTCTTACTTCTTTGTTTAGCCACATTGGGTTTTTCCTATTTCTAGTCCTTTTATTCACACAAGGTATAAACCACTTACAGTGCCTATTTAGAATGTTCTTAAACATTTTCCATTTATTATCTGTATTCAAGAGACACTCATTAGGAAAAGAAAGTACTCATCCATTCATCCGCGTACACAGGGTTTGAGCGCCCACATTGCTAGACTAATCTCGTTAGAGATGATGCCCTACCGGTTGGTTGAAAGCAAAGCTTTCAAAGCCCTGATGGCCCACGCAGTACCACGCTATGACCTACCCAGTCAACACTTCTTTGCGAGAAAAGCCATCCCAGCCCTCCACCAGCATGTCAAAGACCGCATTGGCCATGCACTGAAGCAATCAGTCAGTAGAACGGTGCACCTCACAACAGATGCAAGGACCAGTAGGCATGGCCAGCTTCGTTACGTGTTCATCACGGCACACTGGATTAATGTGGTGGATGCAGCGTCCACAGGGGACAGCCATAGTGGGACAGTTCTGCCTAGCCCACGGTCTAGGAAACAGTTGGCTGTAGGCGTTCGCCACCCCTCCTCCTCCTCCTACTCCTCCAGAAGCGAAAGCTCGTCCACAGAGCGCAGTCGCACGACCACTCCCTCCACAGCTGCCAGGGTTGCACACGAGGTGTCCCATTATCTAACAGCTAGTGGTAAGCATTAGGGTTGAGCGAAACGGGTCGAACATTTTCAAAAGTCGCCGACTTTTGGCAAAGTCGGGTTTCATGAAACCCGATCCGACCCCTGTGTGTGGTCGGCCATGCGGTACGCGACTTTCGCGCCAAAGTCGCGTTTCAATGACGCGAAAAGCGCCATTTCTCAGCCAATGAAGGTGAACGCAGAGTGTGGGCAGCGTGATGACATAGGTCCTGGTCCCCACCATCTTAGAGAAGGGCATTGCAGTGATTGGCTTGCTGTCTGCGGCATCACAGGGGCTATAAAGGGGCGTTCCCGCCGACCGCCATCTTACTGCTGCTGATCTGAGCTTACGGAGAGGCTGCTGCCGCTTCATCAGAAGCAGGGATAGTGTTAGGCAGGGTCCATTAACCACCAAACCGCTTGTGCTGTAGCGATTTCCACTGCCCAACACCACCTTCGGTGTGCAGGGACAGTGGAAGCTACATTTTTTTTTTTCAGCGCTGTAGCTCATTGGGCTGCCCTAGAAGGCTCCCTGATAGCTGCATTGCTGTGTGTACGCCGCTGTGCAAACCAACTGCTTTTTTCAAAGCACAAATCCTGTTGTTCCTTCCGTTCTGCACAGCAATATTGTTTGTTTGTCCACACTTTTTATTTAATTTGTGCAGCAGTCCACTCCTTATTGCTGCCTGCCATACCTGGCTGAGATTACTGCAGGGAGATAGTAATTGAAGGACAGTTCCTTTTTTTTTTTTTTTTTTTTTTTGTGGGAGATTAAGAGTGACATTTCTGCTAGAGTGCCATCCCTGTGTGTGCCATCTCTCACTCAGTGGGCCATAGAAAGCCTATTTATTTTTTTGCTTGATTTGGGTTCCAAAATCTACCTGAAAAAATCACTACATCAATCAGTGGGAGAAAAATATTGGCCTCAGGGCTTGTGTGCCACTCCTGACTCCTGTGTGTGCCATCTCTCACTCAGTGGGCCATAGAAAGTGTATTTATTTTTTTGCTTGATTTGGGTTCTAAAATCTACCTGAAAAAATCACTACATCAATCAGTGGGAGAAAAATATTGGCCTCAGGGCTTGTGTGCCACTCCTGACTCCTTTGTGTGCCATCTCTCACTCAGTGGGCCATAGAAAGCCTATTTATTTTTTTGCTTGATTTGGGTTCTAAAATCTACCTGAAAAAATCACTACATCAATCAGTGGGAGAAAAATATTGGCCTCAGGGCTTGTGTGCCATTCCTAACCCCTGTGTGTGCCATCTCTCACTCAGTGGGCCATAGAAAACCTATTTATTTTTTTGCTTGATTTGGGTTCTAAAATCTACCTGAAAAAATCACTACATCAATCAGTGGGAGAAAAATATTGGCCTCAGGGCTTGTGTGCCACTCCTGACTCCTGTGTGTGCCAACTCTCACTCAGTGGGCCATAGAAAGCCTATTTATTTTTTTGCTTGATTTGGGTTTTAAAATCTACCTGAAAAAATCACTACATCAATCAGTGGGAGAAAAATATTGGCCTCAGGGCTTGTGTGCCACTCCTGACTCCTTTGTGTGCCATCTCTCACTCAGTGGGCCATAGAAAGCCTATTTATTTTTTTGCTTGATTTGGGTTCTAAAATCTACCTGAAAAAATCACTACATCAATCAGTGGGAGAAAAATATTGGCTTTAGGGCTTGTGTGCCATTCCTAACCCCTGTGTGTGCCATCTCTCACTCAGTGGGCCATAGAAAGCCTATTTATTTTTTTTGCTTGATTTGGGTTCTAAAATCTACCTGAAAAAATCACTACATCAATCAGTGGGAGAAAAATATTGGCCTCTGGGCTTGTGTGCCACTCCTGACTCCTGTGTGTGCCATCTCTCACTCGGTGGGGCATAGAAAGCCTTTTTTTTTTTTTTTTTTTTTTTTATTTGGTTTCTAAATTGTCCTTGAAAAAATCATTTTATTTTATTTGGTTTCTAAATTCTTCCTGAAAAAATCATTTTATTTTATTTTGTTTCTAAAGTCTCCCTGAAAAAAAAAAATAAAACTGGGAGATTAATATTGCCCTTTCTGCTTGTGTGCCAGTCTTGACTCCTGGGTGTGGCATCTCTCTCTCTCTCTCTCTCAAATTGTGGGCCATAGAAAGCCTATTTATTTTTTTGCTTGATTTGGGTTCCAAAATCTACCTGAAAAAATCGCTACATCAATCAGTGGGAGAAAAATATTGGCCTCAGGGCTTGTGTGCCACTCCTGACTCCTGTGTGTGCCATCTCTCACTCAGTGGGCCATAGAAAGCCTATTGATTTTTTTGCTTGATTTGGGTTCTAAAATCTACCTGAAAAAATCACTACATCAATCAGTGGGAGAAAATTATTGGCCTCTGGGCTTGTGTGCCACTCCTGACTCCTGTGTGTGCCATCTCTCACTCAGTGGGGCATAGAATGCCTTTATTTTATTTTTTTTATATGGTTTCTAAATTGTCCCTGAAAAAATCATTTTATTTTATTTGGTTTCTAAATTCTTCCTGAAAAAATCATTTTATTTTAATTTGTTTCTAAAGTCTCCCTGAAAAAAAAAAAAATAGGTGGGAGATTAATATTGCCCTTTCTGCTTGTGTGCCAGTCTTGACTCCTGGGTGTGCCATCTCTCTCTCTCTCTCTCTCTCTCAAATTGTGGGCCATAGAAAGCCTATTTTTTTTTTTTGCTTGATTTGGGTTCCCAAATATACCTGAAAAAATCACTACATCAATCAGTGGGAGAAAAATATTGTCCTCTGGGCTTCTGTGCCACTCCTGACTCCTGTGTGTGCCATCTCTCACTCAGTGGGCCATAGAAAGCCTTTTTTTGTTTTTTTATTTGGTTTCTAAATTGTCCCTGAAAAAATCATTTTATTTTATTTGGTTTCTAAATTCTTCCTGAAAAAATAATTTTATTTTAATTTGTTTCTAAAGTCTCCCTGAAAAAAAAAAATAGGTGGGAGATTAATATTGCCCTTTCTGCTTGTGTGCCAGTCTTGACTCCTGGGTGTGCCATCTCTCTCTCTCTCAAATTGTGGGCCATAGAAAGCCTATTTTTTTTTGCTTGATTTGGGTTCTAAAATCTACCTGAAAAAATCACTACATCAATCAGTGGGAGAAAAATATTGGCCTCAGGGCTTGTGTGCCACTCCTGACTCCTGTGTGTGCCATCTCTCACTCAGTGGGGCATAGAAAGCCTTTTTTTTTTTTTTTTATTTGGTTTCTAAATTGTCCTTGAAAAAATCATTTTATTTTATTTGGTTTCTAAATTCTTCCTGAAAAAATCATTTTATTTTATTTTGTTTCTAAAGTCTCCCTGAAAAAAAAAAAATATCAATAAAACAGTGGGAGATTAATATTGACATTTGTGCTTGAGTGACAGTCCTGCGTGTGTGGCATCTCTGTGATTTGGTGCCACAGAAAACAGAGTGTGTAACATTGTGCCTGATTTTCCTTGTGGTCTCACCAACCTGTAAAGGGATATTGAAATCATACTGAAGTTATAGGTCACCGTGTAAGTTGTTTGACAGCAACAAATAAAGTTACTTTGGTTAAGTTGTTAAAACAATGAGGAAGTCTGGTGCAAGAGGTCGTGGCCGTGGGCGTTCATTGTCAGCTGGTAATGATGGTAGTGGTAGTGGAGCATCTGGTGGTCGTGGGAAAAAAAATATTCCACCTAAGTCTGGAGCTGTGGAGCCAGGTTCGTCGTCTGGCTACACAAGGCCTCGAACGCTCTCTTTTCTGGGAGTAGGAAAACCGCTTTTAAAGCCGGAGCAGCAACAGCAAGTTTTGGCTTACCTTGCAGACTCAGCCTCTAGCTCTTTTGCTTCCTCTTCTGAAACTGGTAAATGTAAAAGCAGCGCGTCGCTTGTGGATGTTCACGGTCAGGGACAACTCGCTTCCTTGTCCTCTTCAGCAAAAACAATAACAAGAGAGAAGGATGCAGCAGGCGACACAACGGGTTACTCCATGGAGCTCTTTACACATACCGTCCCTGGCTTAGAAAGTGAAACACTTAACAGGCCATGCCCATTACAAGTAGATTCTGACATGGAGTGCACTGATGCACAGCCACAGCCAGACTACTATGCTGGTCCTTTGACTCAGACCACAACATTGCCCTCTCAGGGTACTGATCCACAATCAGACCCTGATGAGACTATGTTGCCCCATCACGAACGCTATACCACCGACCGACACGGTGACACAGACGAAGTTGCACACGAGCTAGAAGAGGAGGTAATAGATGACCCAGTTGTTGACCCCGATTGGCAGCCATTGGGGGAACAGGGTGCAGGCGGCAGTAGTTCAGAAGCGGAGGTGGAGGAGGGGCCGCAGCAGGCATCAACATCGCAACAGGTTCCATCTGCCGGGATCGTATCTGGCCCAAAACGCGTGTCAAAGCCAAAACCTGTTGGAGGACAGCGTGGCCATCCGGTTAAAGCTCAGTCTGCAATCCCTGAAAAGGGATCCGATGCTAGGAAGAGTGCAGTCTGGCATTTTTTTTAAACAACATCCAATTGATCAGCGCAAAGTCATCTGTCAAAAATGTTCAACTAGCTTAAGCAGAGGTCAAAATCTGAAAAGTCTCAATACAAGTTGCATGCATAGACATTTAACCACCATGCATTTTCAAGCCTGGACTAACTACCAAACGTCCCTTAAGGTTGTAGCACCCTCGGGCAATGAAGCTAGTCAGCAACGCAACATCCCTTCCGTCACTGTAAGGCCACCATTTTCCGCACCACCGGCAGTATCTGTGCAGGTTTCTTTGCCAGCCAAAAGCAGTCAGGGTCAGGGAATCACCAGTTTTGTAGGAGGAAATATTGCATCTAGGGCACCGGCGGAAATAATACCGTCTCCAACCGTCTCTCAGTCTGCAATGTCCACCGGCACACCCGCAAGTTCCACGATCTCCAGCTCTCCAGTCCAGCTCACCCTACATGAGACTCTGGTTAGAAAAAGGAAGTACTTATCCTCGCATCCGCGTACACAGGGTTTTAACGCCCACATAGCTAGACTAATCTCGTTAGAGATGATGCCCTACCGGTTAGTTGAAAGTGAAGCTTTCAAAGCCCTGATGGAGTACGCTGAACCACGCTACGAGCTACCCAGTCGACACTTTTTTTTCCAGAAAAGCCATCCCAGCCCTGCACCAGCATGTTAAACAGCGCATCGTCCATGCACTCAGGCAATCTGTGAGTACAAAGGTGCACCTGACTACAGATGCATGGACCAGTAGGCATGGCCAGGGACGTTACGTGTCCATCACGGCACACTGGGTGAATGTGGTGGATGCAGGGTCCACAGGGGACATCAATTTCGGGACAGTTGTGCCTAGCCCACGGTCTAGGAAACAGTTGGCTGTAGGCGTTTGCACCCCCTCCTCCTCCTCGTCCTCCTGCAGAAGCGACAGCTCTTCCACAGACCGCAGTCGGCCAACCACTCCATCTGCAGCTGACACTGTTGCACACCAGTTGTCCCATTATGGGCCAGCTACTGGCAAGCGTCAGCAGGCTGTATTGGCTATGAAGTGTTTGGGCGACAACAGACACACCGCGGAAGTTCTGTCCGAGTTCTTGCAACAAGAAACGCAGTCGTGGCTGGGTACAGTAGATCTTGAGGCAGGCAAGGTAGTGAGTGATAACGGAAGGAATTTCATGGCTGCCATCTCCCTTTCCCAACTGAAACACATTCCTTGCCTGGCTCACACCTTAAACCTGGTGGTGCAGCGCTTATTGAAAACTTATCCTGGGTTCTCCGACCTGCTCCTCAAAGTGCGTGGACTTTGCTCACATATCCGACGTTCGCCTGTACACTCCAGCCGTATGCAGACCTATCAGCGGTCTTTGAACCTTCCCCAGCATCGCCTAATCATAGACGTTGCAACAACGTGGAACTCAACACTGCACATGCTTCAGAGACTGTGCCAACAGAGGCGGGCTGTTACGTTTTTGTGGGAGGATACACATACACGGGCAGGCAGTAGGATGGCAGACATGGAGTTGTCAGGTGTGCAGTGGTCGAAGATACAAGACATGTGTCAAGTCCTTCAGTGTTTTGAGGAATGCACATGGCTGGTTAGTGCAGACAACGCCATAATAAGCATGAGCATCCCCCTAATGTGTCTGCTGATGCAAAGTTTGACGCACATAAAGGATCAGGCGTCTGCACCAGAGGAAGAGGAAAGCCTTGATGACAGTCAGCCATTGTCTGGTCAGGGCAGTGTACAGGACGAGGTAGCGGGCGAAGAGGAGGTGGAGGACGAGGAGGATGATGGGGATGAGTATATTTTTAATGAGGAAGCTTTCCCGGGGGCACTGGAAATTGGTTGCGTGGCAAGGCCGGGTTCTGGTTTTTTGAGGGACACAAGTGACGTAGATTTGCCTGAAACTGCCCCCCAACCAATCACAACCGCAGATTTGACAACTGGAACTTTGGCCCACATGGCGGCTAATGCCTTACGTATCCTCAAAAGGGACACACGCATTACTAAAATGATGAACGATGATGATTACTGGTTGGCCTGCCTCCTTGATCCTCGCTATAAAGGCAAATTGCAAAATATTATGCCACATGAGAACTTGGAACTAATATTAGCAACCAAACAATCAACTCTTGTTGACCGTTTGCTTCAGGCATTCCCAGCACACAGCGCCCGTGATCGTTCTCACACGAGCTCCAGGGGGCAGCAGACCAGGAGTGTAATGGGTGCACACATCAGAAGTGGCGTTGGACAGAGGGGTTTTCTGACCAGGTTGTGGAGTGATTTTGCTATGACCGCAGACAGGACAGGTACTGCTGCATCAATTGAAAGTGACAGGAGACAACATTTGTCCAGTATGGTTACTAACTATTTTTCATCCCTTATCGATGTTCTCCCTCAACCGTCATTCCCATTTGATTACTGAGCATCAAAATTAGACACCTGGCCAGAATTGGCAGAATATGCATTGCAGGAGCTTGCTTGCCCGGCAGCTAGTGTCCTATCAGAAAGAGTATTCAGTGCTGCAGGTTCAATATTAACCGAAAAAAGGACTCGTCTGGCTACCCAAAATGTTGATGATCTAACATTCATTAAAATGAACCACAACTGGATTTCGAAATCTTTTGCCCCACCTTGCCTGGCAGACACCTAGCTTTCCTACGAAAAGCTCTTGCCTGTGGACTACTGTGAATTACTTTTCGAATGTCTAATTTGCTGCAGCTGATTGTCCAGCATACGACATGTTTACACCTCCCTAAATAGCCAAACTCCCCACACGGGGCCGTGGTATCGCGACTTGGCGCAAGCACCCGTGAGGGTGCTGTTTGTCTGAAGAGGTGGGTGTGCCCGCTTTTGGTCGACGGCACTGCCACTGGGTCCTTCATAGTACAATAAAGTGTCTCTGGCGGTGGTGGTGCGCACCCAACGTCAGACACACTGTCGTAACATGAGGGGCCCTGGGCCTGTACCGCCGGCCACAAGAGAGTTCACCCAACCCCAGGTCAAACATTGCTCTACCACTTCCACAGTTATCTCTCACACTTCCACCAATGTTTAGTCTATGCGCTGACATCCTTCCATTCCTGCCACTGACAATACCATTGTGTTGACATGTATGATGGTACTTAACATAGTCAGGGGCAGTGTCCTCTATTTACCACAGTAAATACTTTGCGCTAAATTAGTAGGTCTGAAACTACGCAGAGGATCCCACCCCTGAACCTAATGATTGCACCCTTTAGTGTTTTTGTTTTGTTTTAATGCAAGACATTCACATTTATTTATTGTTTTGGACTACTAACTGGCAGACACTCATTACAATCGGCCTCCGCTGACCAGACCACTGCTGCCCGTCTACCCCTGGAACCAATTTTAAATTGCCTACAGCCAGCCCATTTTATTATGTTAGGCCTTCGAAGCCTGTCTGCGGCCTGTTCTTTCAACTACTACTACACTGACCTGGCTACTGCTGCCCGTGTACTCCTGGAACCAATTATAAAGTGCCTACAGCCTGTCCAATTTTATTATGTTAGGCCTTCGAAGCCTGTCTGCGGTCCCTCCTTCCACTAGACCTCCACTGACCAGACCACTGCTGCCCGTGTACCCCTGGAACCAATTTTAAATTGCCAACAGCCCGATTTTTTTATGTTAGGCCTTCGAAGCCTGTCTGCGGTCCCTCCTTCCACTAGGCCTCCACTGACCATTCTACTGCTGCCCGTGTACCCCTGGAACCAATTTTAAATTGCTAACAGCCCTATTTTGTTATGTTAGGCCTTCGAAGCCTCTCTGCGGTCCCTTCTTTCTACTACTACTACACTGACCAGACCATTGCTGCCCGTGTACCCCTGGAACCAATTTTAAATTGCCAACAGCCCTATTTTGTTATGTTAGGCCTTTGAAGCCTGTCTGCGGTCCCTCCTTCCACTAGGCCTCCACTGACCATTCTACTGCTGCCCATGTACCCCTGGAACCAAATTTAAATTGCCTACAGCCAGCACAATTTTTTTTATGTTAGGCCTTCGAAGCCTGACTGCGGTCCCTCCTTCCACTAGGCCTCCACTGACCATTCTACTGCTGCCCGTGTACCCCTGGAACCAATTTTAAATTACCTACAGCCCAATTTTTTTATGTTAGGCCTTCGAAGCCTGTCTGCGGTCCCTTCTTCCACTAGGCCTCCACTGACCATTCTACTGCTGCCCGTGTACCCCTGGAACCAATTTTAAATTGCCAACAGCCCTATTTTGTTATGTTAGGCCTTCGAAGCCTGTCTGCGGTCCCTTCTTTCTACTACTACTACACTGACCAGACCATTGCTGCCCGTGTACCCCTGGAACCAAATTTAAATTGCCTACAGTCAGCCCAATTTTTTTTATGTTAGGCCTTCGAAGCCTGTCTGCGGTCCCTCCTTCCACTAGGCCTCCACTGACCATTCTACTGCTGCCCATGTACCCCTGGAACCAATTTTAAATTGCCTACAGCCCAATTTTTTTATGTTAGGCCTTCGAAGCCTGTCTGCGGTCCCTCCTTCCACTAGGCCTCCACTGACCATTCTACTGCTGCCCGTGTACCCCTGGAACCAATTTTAAATTGCCAACAGCCCTATTTTGTTATGTTAGGCCTTCGAAGCCTGTCTGCGGTCCCTTCTTTCTACTACTACTACACTGACCAGACCATTGCTGCCCGTGTACCCCTGGAACCAAATTTAAATTGCCTACAGCCAGCACAATTTTTTTTATGTTAGGCCTTCGAAGCCTGTCTGCGGTCCCTCCTTCCACTAGGCCTCCACTGACCATTCTACTGCTGCCCGTGTACCCCTGGAACCAATTTTAAATTGCCTACAGCCCAATTTTTTTATGTTAGGCCTTCGAAGCCTGTCTGCGGTCCCTCCTTCCACTAGGCCTCCACTGACCATTCTACTGCTGCCCGTGTACCCCTGGAACCAATTTTAAATTGCCAACAGCCCTATTTTGTTATGTTAGGCCTTCGAAGCCTGTCTGCGGTCCCTTCTTTCTACTACTACTACACTGACCAGACCATTGCTGCCCGTGTACCCCTGGAACCAAATTTAAATTGCCTACAGCCAGCCCAATTTTTTTTATGTTAGGCCTTCGAAGCCTGTCTGCGGTCCCTCCTTCCACTAGGCCTCCACTGACCATTCTACTGCTGCCCGTGTACCCCTGGAACCAATTTTAAATTGCCAACAGCCCTATTTTGTTATGTTAGGCCTTCGAAGCCTGTCTGCGGTCCCTTCTTTCTACTACTACTACACTGACCAGACCATTGCTGCCCGTGTACCCCTGGAACCAAATTTAAATTGCCTACAGCCAGCACAATTTTTTTTATGTTAGGCCTTCGAAGCCTGTCTGCGGTCCCTCCTTCCACTAGGCCTCCACTGACCATTCTACTGCTGCCCGTGTACCCCTGGAACCAATTTTAAATTGCCTACAGCCCAATTTTTTTATGTTAGGCCTTCGAAGCCTGTCTGCGGTCCCTCCTTCCACTAGGCCTCCACTGACCATTCTACTGCTGCCCGTGTACCCCTGGAACCAATTTTAAATTGCCAACAGCCCTATTTTGTTATGTTAGGCCTTCGAAGCCTGTCTGCGGTCCCTTCTTTCTACTACTACTACACTGACCAGACCATTGCTGCCCGTGTACCCCTGGAACCAAATTTAAATTGCCTACAGCCAGCCCAATTTTTTTTATGTTAGGCCTTCGAAGCCTGTCTGCGGTCCCTCCTTCCACTAGGCCTCCACTGACCATTCTACTGCTGCCCGTGTACCCCTGGATCCAATTTTAAATTGCCTAGAGCCCAATTTTTTTATGTTAGGCCTTCGAAGCCTGTCTGCGGTCCCTCCTTCCACTAGGCCTCCACTGACCATTCTACTGCTGCCCGTGTACCCCTGGAACCAATTTTAAATTGCCTACAGCCAGCCCAATTTTTTTTATGTTAGGCCTTCGAAGCCTGTCTGCGGTCCCTCCTTCCACAAGGCCTCCACTGACCATTCTACTGCTGCCCGTGTACCCCTGGAACCAATTTTAAATTGCCAACAGCCCTATTTTGTTATGTTAGGCCTTCGAAGCCTCTCTGCGGTCCCTTCTTTCTACTACTACTACACTGACCAGACCATTGCTGCCCGTGTACCCCTGGAACCAATTTTAAATTGCCAACAGCCCTATTTTGTTATGTTAGGCCTTCGAAACCTGTCTGCGGTCCCTTCTTTCTACTACTCCTACACTGACCAGACCACTGCTGCCCGTGTACCCCTGGAACCTATTTTTTATTGCATAGAGCATCCTTTTTTTAATAGTAGGCGTACAAAGTCTGTCTGCGGTCCACTATTGAAATTGTCCTCCACTGCCCAGAGCAATGCTGAATGTGTACCCCTGTAACCTTTTTTAAGCTGCAGTGAGCCACAATTTTTGGTTTAAGGCCTACTACCTGTGTCTGCCTGCGCCACTCAATTCAGCTGTGTTCCTTTGAAAAAAGCTGAGCGTCAATAGTCTTGTTTTCAGCCTCTAGGAATTTTAAAACTGCATTGGGGGTACAACTTTGGTAGGGCCTACTAACGGTGTCTGCCGCCCCAAGGTGTGCCCCAGGTTTCGTCCACATTGCTTCGGTCTTCCGACTCTCGTTTAGTAGTTGTAGAAAACTACACTGCATTAGGCCTACAAATTGGGTATGGGGTGTAGAGAGATGGTGTGTTCCACTCCAAGGTGTTCCCCAGGTTTCCTCGCCATTGCTTCGATCTTAATGCTCTCGTTTAGTAGTTGTTGGAAACTACACTGCAATAGGCCTACAAATTGTGTATGGGGTGTAGAGACGGTGTGTTCCACTCCAAGGTGTTCTCCAGGTTGCCTTTCCTGAGCTTCTATCTTCAGGCTCTCGTTTAGTAGTTGTTGGAAACTACACTGCATTAGGCCTACAAAATGGGTATGGGGTGTAGAGAGATGGTGTGTTCCACTCCAAGGTGTTCTCCAGGTTGCCTTTCCTGAGCTTCTATCTTCAGGCTCTCGTTTAGTAGTTGTTGGAAACTACACTGCATTAGGCCTACAAAATGGGTATGGGGTGTAGAGAGATGGTGTGTTCCACTCCAAGGTGTTCTCCAGGTTGCCTTTCCTGAGCTTCTATCTTCAGGCTCTCGTTTAGTAGTTGTTGGAAACTACACTGCATTAGGCCTACAAAATGGGTATGGGGTGTAGAGAGATGGTGTGTTCCACTCCAAGGTGTTCCCCAGGTTTCCTTGCCATTGCTTCGATCTTAATGCTCTCGTTTAGTAGTTGTTGGAAACTACGCTGCATTAGGCCTACAAATTGGGTATGGGGTGTAGAGAGATGGTGTGTTCCACTCCAAGGTGTTCCCCAGGTTTCCTCGCCATTGCTTCGATCTTAATGCTCTCGTTTAGTAGTTGTTGGAAACTACGCTGCATTAGGCCTACAAAATGGGTATGGGGTGTAGAGAGATGGTGTGTTCCACTCCAAGGTGTTCTCCAGGTTGCCTTTCCTGAGCTTCTATCTTCAGGCTCTCGTTTAGTAGTTGTTGGAAACTACACTGCATTAGGCCTACAAAATGGGTATGGGGTGTAGAGAGATGGTGTGTTCCACTCCAAGGTGTTCCCCAGGTTCCCTCGCCATTGCTTCGATCTTAATGCTCTCGTTTAGTAGTTGTTGGAAACTACGCTGCATTAGGCCTACAAATTGGGTATGGGGTGTAGAGAGATGGTGTGTTCCACTCCAAGGTGTTCCCCAGGTTTCCTCGCCATTGCTTCGATCTTAATGCTCTCGTTTAGTAGTTGTTGGAAACTACGCTGCATTAGGCCTACAAATTGGGTATGGGGTGTAGAGAGATGGTGTGTTACACTCCAAGGTGTTCCCCAGGTTTCCTCTCCATTGCTTCGATCTTCTGGCTCTCGTTTAGTAGTTGTTGGAAACTACACTGCATTAGGCCTACAAATTGGGTATGGGGTGTAGAGAGATGGTGTGTTCCACTCCAAGGTGTTCCCCAGGTTTCGTCCACATTGCTTCGGTCTTCCGACTCTCGTTTAGTAGTTGTAGAAAACTACACTGCATTAGGCCTACAAATTGGGTATGGGGTGTAGAGAGATGGAGTGTTCCACTCCAAGGTGTTCCACAGGTTTCCTCGCCATTGCTTCGATCTTAATGCTCTCGTTTAGTAGTTGTTGGAAACTACGCTGCATTAGGCCTACAAATTGGGTATGGGGTGTAGAGAGATGGTGTGTTCCACTCCAAGGTGTTCCCCAGGTTTCCTCGCCATTGCTTTGATTTTAATGCTCTCGTTTAGTAGTTGTTGGAAACTACGCTGCATTAGGCCTACAAATTGGGTATGGGGTGTAGAGAGATGGTGTGTTACACTCCAAGGTGTTCCCAAGGTTTCCTCTCCATTGCTTTGATTTTAATGCTCTCGTTTAGTAGTTGTTGGAAACTACGCTGCATTAGGCCTACAAATTGGGTATGGGGTGTAGAGAGATGGTGTGTTAAACTCCAAGGTGTTCCCAAGGTTTCCTCTCCATTGCTTCGATCTTCTGGCTCTCGTTTAGTAGTTGTTGGAAACTACACTGCATTAGGCCTACAAATTGGGTATGGGGTGTAGAGAGATGGTGTGTTACACTCCAAGGTGTTCCCCAGGTTTCGTCCACATTGCTTCGGTCTTCCGACTCTCGTTTAGTAGTTGTAGAAAACTACACTGCATTAGGCCTACAAATTGGGCATGGGGTGTAGAGAGATGGTGTGTTCCACTCCAAGGTGTTCCCCAGGTTTCCTCGCCATTGCTTCGATCTTAATGCTCTCGTTTAGTAGTTGTTGGGAACTACACTGCATTAGGCCTACAAATTGTGTATGGGGTGTAGAGACGGTGTGTTCCACTCCAAGGTGTTCTCCAGGTTGCCTTTCCTGAGCTTCTATCTTCAGGCTCTTGTTAAATAGTGGTTAAATGGAACAACTGCATTTGGCGTACTAGTTGGTTTGGGGCATACTAACAGTGTCTGCCGCACCTTGCTGTTCTCCTGGTTTCCTATCCTGAAATTCCATTTTCAGGCTCTCGTTAAGTAGTTGTTAATGTTAGACTGCATTTGGCCTACTAGTTGGGTTGGGGCCTACTATCGGTGTCTGCCACTCCTTGCTGTTCTTTTCCACTGAACAAAGCTGTGCCGCCTGTTTACTACGGTTGCCAATATTGAACTGCATTTCGACTACTTACTGATTTGGGCCTACTCTCTGTGTCAGCCTCTCATTCCAGTTGTCCTCCACTGCAATGCCCCCTGGTTAGTCCTGTGTTACCAATTTTGAACTGCATTTAGCCCACTTTATTCTTTGGGCCTATATCTGTGTTTCCTCCTCATCCTGCCCATTGCCCAGCCAGTGATAGATGAGTCTGCTGGTACATTGACCCATAACGCAAAATTCCCCATGCACGCTACACAGCAAGATTGTGACCCTGCTGAAAGTCAGGTTCCTCTTCCCGCATACCATACCACCTTACACGGGGACAAAGAGGAAGGTGCAGATGAAAGTGCAGGTTCCTTCATCAGGTGGGGGGAGGAATACTAGTTGGCGACGTCACTGGCACAGGGCCTCTCATAGTACGCAAAAGTGTTGCTGCCGATGGGAGGCGCCCCCGCAGTGCAAACACACCGCTGTACTTTGAGGGGCCCTGTGCCAGTGCCAATGCCAACGAGTGGGCCCCCCCTGCTTGCTCAGGATCTCAGCACTTGCAAAGTTGAAATACTTACCTCTCCCTGCTCCACTGCCGTGACGTGTTCCAGATTTCCTGGGCCCACTAATTACTTGAACCAGCCCTACCCCCCACAACTTTAGCCAAATGACCCCCAATTTCAAATGCCTTCCAATTATTATAAGGTAAATTACGATTGACAAGCTTCTGTAACAAGAATGGATGTTTTTGCCATTAAAATGGGCAGTGTAGGTGTTTTCTTGGCCTCCACTCACTGCCGAATATGCTCCCCCATTGACTTGCATTGGGTTTCGTGTTTCGGGCGATACCCGACTTTTCGCGATAATCGGCCGATTCCACTCGACTCGACTTCTAAGATAGTCGAGTTTCGCGAAACCCGACTCGACTCTAAAAAGGTCAAGGTCGCTCAACCCTAGTAAGCATCAGCAGGCTGTTTTACAAATGAAGTGTTTGGGTGACAACAGACACACCGCAGAAGTACTGGCCGAGTACTTGCAGCAACAAACTCATTTATGGCTGGGCAGTGTACATCTTGAGGCTGGCAAGGTAGTCAGTGATAACGGAAGGAATTTTAAGGCTTCTATAGCCCTTTCAGAACTTAAACACATATCTTGCCTGGCTCACACCTTGAACCTGGTGGTGCAGTGCTTCCTCAAAAATTATCCGGAATTACCAGCCCTGCTCCTGAAGGTGCGAAGACTTTGCTCGCACATCCGCCGGTCGCTCGTACACTCCAGCCGTATGCGGAACCATCATCGATCACTGAATCTTCCCCAGCACTGCCTAATAATCGATGTTGCAACAAGGTGGAACTCCACACTGCACATGGTTCAGAGGCTGTGCAAACAGAGGCATGCTGTCATGTATTTGTGGGAGGATACACATACACGGGCAGGCAGTTTGATTGCAGACATGGAGTTGTCTGGTGTGCAGTGGTCTAAGCTCCAAGACCCTTGTCAAGTCCTTCAGTGTTTTGAGGAATGCACATGGCTGGTAAGTGCAGACAACACCATCATAAGCATGAGCATCCCTCTAATGCGTCTGCTGATGCAAAGATTGACACACATTAAGGAGCTGGCGTCTGCAGCCGAGGAGGAGGGAAACCTTGATTACAGTCAGCCATTGTCTGTTCAGGGAACTCTCCTGGACGAGGTGGTGGACGAAGAGGAGGAGGAGGATGATGGGGATGAATATTTATGGGAGGAGGATGTTTCGCAAGGGGCAATACAAACTGGTGGCATTGCAAGGTCTGGTACAGGGTTCTTGCGCGACACAAGTGATGTTGATTTGCAAGACAGTGCTCCTCAACCCAGCACAAGCAGTGAATTGACACCTGGAACATTGGCCCACATGGCTGAGTATGCCTTGCGTATCCTAAAAAGGGACCCCCGCATTATCAAAATGATGACCGATGACGATTACTGGTTGGCCTGCCTCCTGGATCCACGATATAAAGGAAAATTACAAAATATCATGCCACATGAGAACCTTGAGCAAATATTGGCTACCAAGCAAGCAACCCTTGTAGACCGTTTGGTTCAGGCATTCCCAGCACACAGCGCCGGTCATGGTTCTCTCAAGAGCCGCAGGGGGCAACATGGCAGAGGTGTTAGAGGTGCACAAATCCAAAGTGGCATTGGACAGAGGGGTTTTAAGACCAGGTTGTGGAGTGAGTTCGCAATGACCGCTGACACGACAGGTAGTACTGCATCGATTCAAAGTGACAGGAGACAGCATTTGTCCAGTATGGTTACGAAAAAACTTTTCCTCCCTTATCGATATTTTCCCTCACAGGTCATTCCCCTTTGATTACTGGGCATCTAAAATAGACACCTGGCCTGAATTGGCAGAATATGCATTACAGGAGCTCGCTTGCCCTGCTTCTAGTGTGTTATCAGAAAGAGTCTTCAGTGCTGCTGGTTCAATACTGACCGAAAAAAGGACACGACTGGCTCCCCGAAATGTTGATGATCTAGCCTTCATTAAAATGAAACCAATTATGGATTTCAAATTATTTTGCCCCACCTTCTCCTGCTGACACGTAGGTTGCCTGAAAAATGTTTTGCTTTTGGCCTCCTCTTACTGACTTCTCCAATTCTGCCATTTGCAGCGGCTGAATGTCCACCATAGGCCATTTTTATACCTCCCTATATGGGCTGATTCCCCCCACAGGGCCGTGGTCACCAAATGGCGCAAGCACCCATGCGAGTGCCGTTTGCCTGGACAGGTGGGTGCACCCACTCTTGGGCAACGGCACTGGCACAGGGTCCCTCACAGTACAATTAAGTGTCTCTGATGGTGGTGGTGCACAACTAATGTCAGACACACCGTCGTAATATAAGGGGCCCTGTGCCAATACTGCCAACCACGAGAGAGTGTTCCCCCCAAGCTCGAACAGTGCTCTACCACATGCAATACTTACCTCTCCCTGCTCCACCACTGTGTAGTCTGTGCTGTTAAATCCTTCAATGGCACTACCAATAGAAATTTGTTGAAATGATAGATGATAGTTAAAATATACAGGGGCCCTGGCCTCCATTTTGATCAGTTAATACTTTGCGCCTACTACCACTGTCTGCTACTCAGCAGAGGAGCCCACCCCAGTACCTAACTATGCCGCCTGTTTAGTCCTGTTACCAATTTTGAACTGCTTTTAGCCTACTTTTGTATTTGGGCCCACTAACTGTGTCTGCGCTACTCATTAAAGTTGTCCTCCACTGAACAAAGCAATGCCGCCTGTTTAGTCCTGTTACCAATTTTGAATTGCTTTTAGCCTGCTTTTTTTTATTTTGGGCCTACAAACTGTGTCTGCGCCACTCATTATAGTTCTCCTTCACTGAACAAAGCTAGGCCGCCTATTTAGTCCTGTTACCAATTTTGAACTGCATTTAGCCTACATTTTTATTTATGGCCTACTAACTGTCTGCGCCACTCATTACAGTTGTCCTCCACTGAACAAGGCAATGCCGCCTGTTTAGTCCTGTTACCAATTTTGAACTGCTTTTAGCCTACTTTTTTTATTTTGGGCCTACTAACTGTGTCTGCTCCACTCATTACTGTTGTCCTCCACTGAACAAAGCAATGCCGCCTGTTTAGTCCTATTACCAATTTTGAACTGCATTTAGCCTACTTTATTAATTGGGCCTATATCTGTGTTTCCTCCTCATCCTGCCCATTGCCCACCCACTGCTAGATGAGTCTGCTGGTACATTAACCCAGACCACTACATTCCCCTTGCACTCTACACAGCCTGAATTGGACCCTGCTGAAAGTCAGGTTCCCCTTCCCACATACTATACCACCTTACACGGGGACAAAGAGGAAGGTGCAGATGAAAGTGCAGGTTGCTTCATCAGGTGGGGGGGCATACTCGTTGGTGATGTCACTGGCACAGGGCCCCTCATAGTACGCAAAAGTGTCTCTGGCAGTGGGAGGCGCCACTCGCCGTACTATGAGGGGCCCTGGGCCAGTGCCAAGTGCCAACGAGTGGGCCCCCCTGCTTGCTCAGGATCACAGCACATCCAAAGTTGAAATACTTACCTCTCCCTGCTCCACCGCTGTGACGTATTTCGCGTTTCCTGGGCCCACGAAAATCTTGAGCCAGCCCTACCCCCCCAAAACTTTAGCCAAATGACCACTTTTTTTAAATGCCTAACTATTATTATAAAGTAAATTAAGATTGACAAGCATAAAAAATAAGAATTGATGTTTTGGGCATTAAAATGGGCACTGTAGGTGTTTTCCTGTCCTCTACTCACTGCCGACTTTGATTCCCCATTGACTTGCCTTGGGTTTCGTGTTTCGGTCGGCCCCCGACTTTTCGCAATAATCGGACGATTTCACCCGACCCGACTTTTGACAAAGTAGGGTTTTGGGAAACCCAACTCGATCCTAAAAAAGTAAAAGTCGCTCAACTCTAGTACAGAGTTTTATTTCTTACATTAAACATGTCATTGCCATTGCAACTTTTTCTATTGCCATACATTTTTATCAACATTATAATTAATATTTGTCACTGCCTTCAACTGCAATTCCCTCTTCAAAAATGGACTGAATATGAAAATTAATATATAAATGTGAATTGGGAGGATGTCAATTTGATGACTAAAACAGGTGTTAAAAAATACAAAAGTTTCTGTCACACTAATTTTGAGAGGTAATCAGTTGCAGGTAATGTTTTTTTTTTTCATTTTTTAAGCACAATTTTGACCCCTTCCAAATAGTCCTGACCAAGAAGTACAACTCAGTACAGTAGCTTGAAACATGCACACTTTTTCTGGCGGACAGTGAAGTTAAATTGTATTTCCATTATGAATTACTGCTGTCAACGCTCTCGCTCTTGCTCTCTGTCTCTCCATCCCTCCCCCTATCAATGAATTCTCTGTATTACTCATAGACTACTACTCATAGACTACTACATTAATCTTCTTCACTACTGCAGTTGTGCAATATACACTATTTGTAGTATTTTAGTGATGTTTTATGATTTTCTCACCCTATCCATATTGCTAAGCTGTGAGCCTCTCACTCCAGTTTCATCGGAAAATGGTTGCATTCCTTGCCTCAGCTTTTATACAGGCTATGTAAGTCCTCCCAGTTTGGCTGTGCTATACCGGCCACACCTAGTAATAATAATTATTCTGCAGCACTTTACATTTTAGAGGGGACTTGTACAGACAATACACATTACAGCATAACAATAAACACATAGGAACAAGAGGAATGAGGGCCCTACTCTCAAGATTACAATCTAAAAGGATAAAGGGGAGACACGAGAGGTGGATGGTAACAATTGCTTTTGTTGTTCGGATCAGCCATAGTGTAAGATTCGGATATTTATGTAATGCCAAATGTCAAGTTTGCATACTCTGGCTAATTCAATCATTGTCATTGAGTAAAATTGTGTTTCACACCATTTTACTGATTCACGCTCATCAAATTGCAAATTATTTGAACTAACTGTTAGGGTTGGCGGAACGCACCGAATATATATTTATTAGAAAAAGTTGGTGTGTTCGCAACCCGGGATCCACCGTGCAGGAAAGCACCTGCAGCTAGATATGGTGGTACAATATAGTGGTATAAACAGACTCTGTTACTTCACAGAGTCTGTTAGCAAAGATAACGCTGTGCCCTGTTTGACACACAGAGGCACACAGCTACTTAGTAGAGCAGATGGTGGTCATGCAGTCAAATGCAAACATGAAACTCCTCGCCGGAGGTGCCAGCATTCTAGGGGCATTCTAGGGGCTTATTTCAGCCGGGTCCCTGATTACACACACACGAAACTCCTCGCCGGAGGTGCTAGCATTCTGGGGGCTTATTTCAGCCGGGTCCCTGACAGCATACAAAACATGACCACACTGGCGCTGAGCTCATACATGCTGATACTAGCACTTCTTATAGCTGCAGCACGTACAGGACCTTCCTAGAAGGACCAATGAGAGGCTGCCACCGACATTGAACACCTTCAGGACCTTCCTAGACGACCAATAGGATCTGCTGCAGCACCTGAGCATGTGACCCTTGCTCTCCAATGAGAGATCTTACCCTGGGCATGCTCAGAAGGGGAAAAGCAGGACCTAGTCCCAAAGACATCTGCTCGCTGCTGACCAGTACTGGCTACAATGGCAAAAGCTGGAGGGACAGCAGTAACCCTTTGCACAGTGTCAGACTGAGCATGACGCTGGGACCAACGCCTCCGCTGAGCAGGCTCCACTGTGGCTGGAGAAGAATGGGAGACCGCAGCAGGGATGGCTCGAGATTCCCACTGTGCAGAGGCAGGAACTCGACCCCTAACATTACCCCCCCTCCTAGGCCCCCCTCCTTGGTCCTCACCATGCTCAAAGGCATCAATGAGCTGCGGAGCCCGAATATTCTCAGTAGGCTCCCAGGAACTGTCCTCAGGACCATTACCCTTCCAGTCCACCAAATAAAATTTTTTGCCACGTACCACCTTGCACCCCAAAATAGCATTCACCTCATAATCGTCCATAGACGAACCCGATGTCCCAGCAGATGACTCGGAAAACCGGTACATGTATACCGGGCTTCAAGAGGGACACATGAAAGGAAGCAACGAGAAAGGAAAAAAAAATTCAGCACTCACCCACAGTCTTCAGGAATGATAGTGTGTCCTTTATTCAGCATAACAAGCTATACTGGACATAACGCGGCATCGGCAGGAGAGTGTTAGGAAGTGGGAGTGAGGAGAGACCGGACACATGAAAGGTGTCGGTGATAGCCAGACGTGGCGGAAGGGCCAGATGGTAGACCACTGGGTTAACCTGTTCGAGGTCCTTGAAAGGGCCCAAGTATTGAGGAGCAAACTTAGTGGGTTCAACTCGCAGCCTGATGTTAGGGGCGGAGAGCCACACTAAGTCACCAAAAGCAAAGGTCAGAATGGGGCGCCGATGTGCATCGGCGGACGACCTCATCCTCTCCTTGGAGGCCCGAATGGCATCCTGAGTGCGGTCCCAAATGTCCCACGCCTGCACAGCCCAGTCTGCCACCCTGGAGTCAGCAGAAGACATGGGCATAGGCACAGGTACCCGCGGATGCTGACCATAGTTTAGGAGGAATGGGGTCTTTCCGGTGGAGTCGGCTACGGCGTTATTCAGCGCAAACTCCACCCACGATAGCAAGGATGCCCAGTCATTCTGCCTGGCTGAGACAAAATGTCGAAGATATGTGACCAAGGTATGGTTGGCACTCTCTACCAACCCATTCGTCTTGGGATGATAAGCTGAGGAGAGATTCAACTCAATGCTGACAATTTTGTCCAGCATACCATGTAGGCAAACTATGTGTTTGATAAACAACGCCGCCAGAGCCCGTGCAGAAGGTAACCGTGGAAGAAGCACCAAGTGCACCATTTTGGAAAAATGGTCGGTGATAACCCAAATAATGGTGCAGCTACGAGACTTGGGTAAGCCCACCACAAAATCCATCCCGACCATCTCCCAGAGTCTGTCTGCCACCGACAGGGGATGAAGCAACTTGCTGGCCATTGACAAGGATAATTTTTCCTGGCGCAGGAGACACATGCCCAAACATAGTCTGCAACATCACGGGCCATATGCGGCCACCAATATGTCCTCGCCAGTAGCTCATATGTCCTTTTGGTCTCAAAATGTCCACCCACCCTAGCGAGTGATCCCAAGAGAGAACCTCCAGACGCAAACTGGATGGTACAAAAGTCTTGCCCGGAGGCACAGACTCTAGCAAAACCGGGGCCACAGTTCTCAGGCTCTCGGAAGGGACAATAAGCCGAGGCTCCTCTTCCTCCTCCTCAGATGATGCAACGGAGCGAGAGAGAGCATCGGAAAGAAAATGGAGGGTGAAATGGAACGAGTAGTGGTGAGCATGTTCGCTCATCACTAGTGCAGATGTTTGGAATTGGTTAAATCTGAATGGACATTTTGGCTTTTTTTAATTTTTCAAATGCAACATTAAGGATGGTTTTACATTTGCCCCAATTTATCATTTCCATTTTTTAAAGCCACATCTTTTTTGTTTAAAGGTATTCAATGATGTTTATAACATAAAATTCTAAAAAAGGGCACTCACAGTTCCAAGTAGATAGTACTAAAATCTGAAAGCTGAGTATGTTTGTTTATTTGTTTATTTTACTAACTTATATTGCGCCTTTAATTCCACAGCACTTTGTAGACAATGTCATTACTGTCCCCATTGGGTCTCACAATCTAAATTCTCTTTCAGCATGTATTTGGAGTGTGGGAAGAAACCAGATTATCTGGAGGAAACCCAAGTAAATACCCAAGTAAATACAGGGATATCCTACACACTCCTTGCAGACTAGAGAAGGGCGAACCCGTGGATGTTCAGGTAAGGCGGTTTTGGCCTAACATTTAACAAAAGTTAAATTTGCATACCAGAACGGTAACCAAATTCGAACCCAGACCTCATTTAGATGAATGTGAGGTCTAAAGATCTGTTGTTTCCCAGGTTGTCATCTGCATGACAGCGGGGAAAACAACAGCTCTGGTCGGCGGTAAGATCATTACCTCTCGTAAGAGTGCTGTAGTTTCCACTCAGATGACAGCATGTGAGCCAGCAACACAAAAAAGTATAAATAATAATATTGAACAATTTTTATTTTATAGGCACACCACAAATTTAAATTAAAACATAATTAAATCCAAAGACAAAAACCATAACCACTCAGATATGATATTATTATTATTATTATTTATTATTATTATTATAGCGCCATTTATTCCATGGCGCTTTACATGTGAGGAGGGGTATACATAATAAAACAAGTACAATAATCTTGAAAAATACAAGTCACAACTGGTACAGGAGGAGAGAGGACCCTGCCCGCGAGGGCTCACAATCTACAAGGGATGGGTGAGGATACAGTAGGTGAGGGTAGAGCTGGCCGTGCAGCGGTTTGGTCAATCGGTGGTTACTGCAGGTTGTAGGCTTGATATGATTTGGGAGGCCATCCTCTTCATATGCTGAGCATTGAGTAATTTAACCTTTGTATTCTCGCAGCTTCATGGGGCCTTCCTGTCCTATTACATTAAAGCCTTGGATCTTTTTGTAGCTATCATTATGGGGCGTGGTATTTTGGACCCTTTTCATTAGGTGGGGTCCCCTTGTTTATCTTTTGGGGTCACCCATGGTTTCTCCATTATATTTGCCTCATGAGCCAGAAGGTCTAAAATAGGGATTTATTTAGCATATTTTTGCATATTGGGCATTGTATTATCATATCTGAATGGTTATGGTTTTTGTCTTTAGTTTTAATTATGTTTTAATTTAAATTTCTGGTGTGCCTATAAAATAACATTTTTTCAATATTATTATTTATACATTGTGGTGTGCATAATTGCAGTAGTGCTTTTCTTTCTAGTTCATGTCTCATTTACTACTGATCTTACACCCCTAGTCTTTTGTTATTTATACAAATAGTTGTGCTCTTGGTGTTTCTTTATTATACATATGCTCAGCTCACCCGGCTGGGTGGGCATTCTTGTGCTGGGCTGCACACTTCCTATTATGGATATACAGTATGTTGAATATTTCATTGGACGGTATATTGTTATTACATATATTGTCCTTTTGGTATTTTAGTTGATCGGTGCGGTTGGTGTGGACAACGTGCCACATGGACTGGGATGCTTGTGAAGCAGCGTGACATGCTCAGTCCTCTAACATTTTCTCTTCGGGGGATAATGTCACACCCGATTCAGATTTTACCAAGCTTTCCTCAGACCTGACTGCAGCACATAGAGCGGGAATTAGGCTATGGTGGAATTTTCATAGCCTGGAAGAGTACATTAAATCTAACATAGTACCCCAGGGTCTCAGGGTTTCCATTTATCCAGCTTGGGAGCCTTCTCCAGTTTTTCGTCCTACGTGGGAGCAGGGCCTCTTAAAATGCTCTAATATAATCATGAATATGTTCCTGGAACATGACAAGGAGTTGTTGGCCAGTACTAAAGTCAATATTAAGGACCTGGAAGCCAAATTGGTCATGTTTGATGATATTAAACAGGTACAGCTATTTAAGAACAAGCTTAAGGATAGTCTGGATAAATATGACCGAGATATTAAGCAAAAGATGAAACATAAGTTTTTTAGGGACTGCAATGATTTTGACTCACAAAAAGCAATCAAGTGGAAACATCAGGGGAACCAGAGACAGATTCCTCAGGCCCCAAGAATCATGGATACAACACGTGAGCTCCCTAGGGGGGGCGGAATATACATCACGTAGTGATTTTTTATCCTCAGCGGAAAGCGAACTCGACGCCGGGTTCAAAGGGGGCGCAAATGCCACTCAGTTGCCACTTCGAACCACCAGATATGGGGGGCGTCGACTTCCAATGCAGAAACAATACAGGAATTTCCACAAGTGATGACATCATCTTCTCCTGAGGCCACCTCCTCGCATGATCAGGTACCTAGTGATACGTTACAGGTAGGGTTGAGCGAAACGGATCGTTCATTTTCAAAAGTCGCCGACTTTTGGCAAAGTCGGGTTTCATGAAACCCGATCCGACCCCTGTGCGGGGTCGGCCATGCGGTACGCGACTTTCGCGCCAAAGTCGCGTTTCAATGACGCAAAAAGCGCCATTTCTCAGCCAATGAAGGTAAACGCAGAGTGTGGGCAGCGTGATGACATAGGTCCTGGTCCCCACCATCTTAGAGAAGGGCATTGCAGTGATTGGCTTGCTGTCTGCGGCGTCACAGGGGCTATAAAGGGGAGTTCCCGCCGACCGCCATGTTACTGCTGCTGATCTGAGCTTAGGGAGAGGTTGCTGCCGCTTCGTCAGAAGCAGGGATAGCGTTAGGCAGGGTCCATTAACCACCAAACCGCTTGTGCTGTAGCGATTTCCACTGCCCAACACCACCTTCGGTGTGCAGGGACAGTGGAAGCTACATTTTTTTTTTTTTTCCCCCTCAGCGCTGTAGCTCATTGGGCTGCCCTAGAAGGCTCCCTGATAGCTGCATTGCTATGTGTACGCCGCTGTGCAAACCAACTGCTTTTTTCAAAGCACAAATCCTCTTGTTCCTTCCTTTCTGCACAGCTATCTTTTTGGTTTGTACACACTTTTTATTTAATTTGTGCATCAGTCCACTCCTTATTGCTGCCTGCCATACCTGGCTGAGATTACTGCAGGGAGATAGTAATTGAAGGACACTCCCTGTTTTTTTTTTTTTTTTTGTGGGAGATTAAGATTGACATTTCTGCTAGAGTGCCATCCCTGTCTGTGTCATCTCTCACTCAGTGGGCCATAGAAAGCCTATTTATTTTTTTGCTTGATTTGGGTTATAAAATCTACCTGAAAAAATCACTACATCAATCAGTGGGAGAAAAATATTGGCCTCAGGGCTTGTGTGCCACTCTTGACTCCTGTGTGCATCATCACTCACTCAGTGGGCCATAGAAAGCCTATTTATTTTTTTGCTTGATTTTGGTTCTAAAATCTACCTGAAAAAATCACTACATCAATCAGTGGGAGAAAAATATTGGCCTCAGGGCTTGTGTGCCACTCCTGACTCCTGTGTGCATCATCACTCACTCAGTGGGCCATAGAAAGCCCATTTTTTTTTTTGCTTTATTTCGGTTCTAAATTCTACCTGAAAAAATCAATAAATCAATCAGTGGGAGATTAATATTGGCCTTTGGGCTTGTGTGCCAGTCCTAAGCGTGCCATCTCTCTCTCTCAGATAGTGGGCCGTAGAAAGCCTATTTATTTATTTTTTTTTGGGTTTATAAATTTTCCCTGGAAAAAAAAAAAAAAAGTGGGAGATTAATATTGGCCTCTGGGCTTGTGTGCCAGTCCTGAGCGTGCCATCTCTCTCACAAATAGTGGGCCATAGAAAGCCTATTTATTTATTTTTTTTTGGTTTTATAAATTCTCCCTTAAAAAAATAAGGGAGATTAATATTGGCCTTTGGGCTTGTGTGCCAGTCCTAAGCGTGCCATCTCTCTCTGTCTCTCAGATAGTGGGCCATAGAAAGCCTATTTATTATTTTTTTTATTGGGTTTATAAATTTTCCCTGGAACAAAAAAAAAAAGTGGGAGATAAATATTGGCCTCTGGGCTTGTGTGCCACTCCTGACTCCTGTGTGCGTCATCTCTCACTCAGTGGGCCATAGAAAGCCTTTTTTTGTTTTATTTGTTTTCTAAATTCTCCCTGAAAAAATCATTTTATTTTCTTTGGTTTCTAAATTCTTCCTGAAAAAATCATTTTATTCTATTTTTTTTTTTCCTAAAGTCTCCCTGAAAAAAAAAACAAAAAAAAACAAATCAGTGGGAGATTAATATTGCCCTTTCTGCTTGTGTGCCAGTCTTGACTCCTGGGTGTGCCATCTCTCTCTCTCTCTCCAATTGTGGGCCATAGAAAGCCTATTATTTTTTTAGCTTGATTTGGGTTCCAAAATCTACCTGAAAAAATCACTACATCAATCAGTGGGAGATAAATATTGGCCTCTGGGCTTGTGTGCCACTCCTGACTCCTGTGTGCGTCATCTCTCACTCAGTGGGCCATAGAAAGCCTTTTTTTGATTTATTTGTTTTCTAAATTCTCCCTGAAAAAATCATTTTATTTTATTTGGTTTCTAAATTCTTCCTGAAAAAATCATTTTATTCAATTTTTTTTTTTCCTAAAGTCTCCCTGAAAAAAACAAAAAAAAAACAAATCAGTGGGAGATTAATATTGCCCTTTCTGCTTGTGTGCCAGTCTTGACTCCTGGGTGTGCCATCTCTCTCTCTCTCTCCAATTGTGGGCCATAGAAAGCCTATTATTTTTTTAGCTTGATTTGGGTTCCAAAATCTACCTGAAAAAATCACTACATCAATCAGTGGGAGATAAATATTGGCCTCTGGGCTTGTGTGCCACTCCTGACTCCTGTGTGCGTCATCTCTCACTCAGTGGGCCATAGAAAGCCTTTTTTTGTTTTATTTGTTTTCTAAATTCTCCCTGAAAAAATCATTTTATTTTATTTGGTTTCTAAATTCTTCCTGAAAAAATCATTTTATTCTTTTTTTTTTTCCTAAAGTCTCCCTGAAAAAAAAAAAAAAAAAAAATCAGTGGGAGATTAATATTGCCCTTTCTGCTTGTGTGCCAGTCTTGACTCCTGGGTGTGCCATCTCTCTCTCTCTCTCTCTCTCTCTCTCCAATTGTGGGCCATAGAAAGCCTATTATTTTTTTAATTTAAAATTGCCTACAGCCATGTGTTATTATTTTAGGCCTTCGATGCCTGTCTGTGGTCACTCCTTCCACTAGGCCTCCACTGACCACACCACTGCTGCCCGTGTACCCCTGGAACCAATTTAAAATTGCCTACAGCCATGTGTTATTATTTTAGGCCTTCGATGCCTGTCTGCGGTCACTCCTTCCACTAGGCCTCCACTGACCACACCACTGCTGCCCGTGTACCCCTGGAACCAATTTAAAATTGTCTACAGCCATGTGTTATTATTTTAGGCCTTCGATGCCTGTCTGTGGTCACTCCTTCCACTAGGCCTCCACTGACCACACCACTGCTGCCCGTGTACCCCTGGAACCAATTTAAAATTGCCTACAGCCATGTGTTATTATTTTAGGCCTTCGATGCCTGTCTGCGGTCACTCCTTCCACTAGGCCTCCACTGACCACACCACTGCTGCCCGTGTACCCCTGGAACCAATTTAAAATTGCCTACAGCCATGTGTTATTATTTTAGGCCTTCGATGCCTGTCTGTGGTCACTCCTTCCACTAGGCCTCCACTGACCACACCACTGCTGCCCGTGTACCCCTGGAACCAATTTAAAATTGCCTACAGCCATGTGTTATTATTTTAGGCCTTCGATGCCTGTCTGCAGTCACTCCTTCCACTAGGCCTCCACTGACCACACCACTGCTGCCCGTGTACCCCTGGAACCAATTTAAAATTGCCTACAGCCAGCCCAATTTTTTTATTTTAGGCCTTCGATGCCTGTCTGCGGTCCATTCTTTCAACTACTACTACACTGACCAGGGCACTGCTGCCCGTGTACCCCTGGAACCAATTTAAAATTGCCTACAGCCATGTGTTATTATTTTAGGCCTTCGATGCCTGTCTGTGGTCACTCCTTCCACTAGGCCTCCACTGACCACACCACTGCTGCCCGTGTACCCCTGGAACCAACATCAGAAAATATAAAAATAAGTATTTTGCTTATAAAAAAGAAAATACTGGAGAGATATCAAATGCAGACATTTTAACATTAAAAACAAACACATACAACAAAAATCTGGTACAGTACTAAAAATGGCCACCAGCTACAATAACTTTCTCCTGCAAGTAGTTAACTGAAAGGTTTTTTCAATTTTAAACACAGATATGGCATCCACCGAGTGTTGTCCTCTCGCGTCTTCTTTATATTATTGCCAAGAAGATGCAAAACAATGAAAATAATAAAATCATTATTTACCAAAAAAATTGAGTAAGTCAAAACCACATTGCAAATAAACATTCATTACAAATAAAGAAGCAGGGCGCGTCCGAGGGTGAGTATATACCTAATAAGAATATAATCACCCTCGGACGCGCCCTGCTTCTTTCCGACAGCCTTCCTTCCTAAGAATCAGCCCTTCCGTGGTGTAGAGAGAGGGTTTGTTACACTCCAAGGTGTTCCCCAGGTTGCCTTTCCTGAGCTTCGATCTTCCGGCTCTCGTTTAGTAGTTGTTGGAAACTACGCTGCATTAGGCCTACAAATTGGGTATGGGGTGTAGAGAGATGGTGTGTTCCACTGTAGAGAGATGGTGTGTTCCACTCCAAGGTGTTCCCCAGGTTTCCTCGCCAATGCTTCGATCATCATGCTCTCGTTTAGTAGTTGTTGGAAACTACGCTGCATTAGGCCTACAAATTGGGTATGGGGTGTAGAGAGATGGTGTGTTCCACTCCAAGGTGTTTTCCAGGTTGCCTTTCCTGAGCTTCGATCTTCCGGCTCTCGTTTAGTAGTTCTTGGAAACTACACTGCATTAGGCCTACAAATTGGGTATGGGGTGTAGAGAGATGGTGTGTTCCACTCCAAGGTGTTCCCCAGGTTTCCTCGCCAATGCTTCGATCTTAATGCTCTCGTTTAGTAGTTGTTGGAAACTACACTGCATTAGGCCTACAAATTGGGTATGGGGTGTAGAGAGATGGTGTGTTCCACTCCAAGGTGTTCTCCAGGTTGCCTTTCCTGAGCTTCGATCTTCCGGCTCTCGTTTAGTAGTTCTTGGAAACTACACTGCATTAGGCCTACAAATTGGGTATGGGGTGTAGAGAGATGGTGTGTTCCACTCCAAGGTGTTCCCCAGGTTTCCTCGCCAATGCTTCGATCTTCATGCTCTCGTTTAGTAGTTGTTGGAAACTACACTGCATTAGGCCTTCAAATTGGGTATGGGGTGTAGAGAGGTGGTGTGTTCCACTCCAAGGTGTTCTCCAGGTTGCCTTTCCTGAGCTTCGATCTTCTGGCTCTCGTTTAGTAGTTGTTGGAAACTACACTGGATTAGGCCTACAAATTGGGTATGGGGTGTAGAGAGATGGTGTGTTCCACTCCAAGGTGTTCCCCAGGTTTCCTCACCAATGCTTCGATCTTCATGCTCTCGTTTAGTAGTTGTTGGAAACTACACTGCATTAGGCCTACAAATTGGGTATGAGGTGTAGAGAGATGGTGTGTTCCACTCCAAGGTGTTCTCCAGGTTGCCTTTCCTGAGCTTCGATCTTCCGGCTCTCGTTTAGTAGTTCTTGGAAACTACACTGCATTAGGCCTACAAATTGGGTATGGGGTGTAGAGAGATGGTGTGTTCCACTCCAAGGTGTTCTACAGGTTGCCTTTCCTGAACTTCTATCTTCAGGCTCTCATTAAATTGTGGTTAAACGGAACAACTGCATTTGGCGTACTAGTTGGTTTGGGGCCTACTATCGGTGTCTGCCACTCCTTGCTGTTCTCCTGGTTTCCTGTCCTGAAATTCCGTTTTCAGGCACTCGTTAAGTAGTTGTTAATGTTAGACTGCATTTTGCCTACTAGTTGGGTTGGGGCCTACTATCGGTGTCTGCCACTCCTTGCTGTTCTCCTCCACTGAACAAAGCTGTGCCGCCTGTTTACTACGGTTGCCAATTTTGAACTGCATTTCGACTACTTACTGATTTGGGCCTACTCTCTGTGTCAGCCTCTCATTCCAGTTGTCCTCCACTGCAATGCCCCCTGGTTATTCCTGTGTTACCAATTTTGAACTGCATTTAGCCAACTTTATTCTTTGGGCCTATATCTGTGTTTCCTCCTCATCCTGCCCATTGCCCAGCCAGTGATAGATGAGTCTGCTGGTACATTGACCCATAACGCAACATTCCCCGTGCACGCTACACAACAACATTGTGACCCTGCTGAAAGTCAGGTTGCTCTTCCCGCATACCATACCACCTTACACAGGGACAAAGAGGAAGGTGCAGATGAAAGTGCAGGTTCCTTCATCAGGTGGGGGGAGGAATACTAGTTGGCGACGTCACTGGCACAGGGCCTCTCATAGTACGCAAAAGTGTTGCTGCCGGTGGGAGGCGCCCCCGCCGTGCAAACACACCGCTGTACTTTGAGGGGCCCTGTGCCAGTGCCAATGCCAACGAGTGGGCCCCCCCTGCTTGCTCAGGTTCACAGCACTTGCAAAGTTGAAATACTTACCTCTCCCTGCTCCACTGCCGTGACGTGGTCCAGATTTCCTGGGCCCACTAATTACTTGAACCAGCCCTACCCACCACAACTTTAGCCAAATGACCCCCAATTTCAAATGCCTTCCAATTATTATAAGGTAAATTACGCTTGACAAGCTTCATTAAGAAGAATGGATGGTTTTGACATTAAAATGGGCACTCTAGGTGTTTTCCTGGCCCCCACTCACTGCCGACTATGCTGCCCCATTGACTTGCATTGGGTTTCGTGTTTCGGTCGATCCCGACTTTACGTCATAATCGGCCGATTTCACTCGACCCGACTTTTGAGATAGTCGGGTTTCGCGAAACCCGGCTCGACTCTAAAAAGGTCAAGGTCGCTCAACTCTAGTTACAGGTCATCAACCTTTCTAATCATGAACTAACTCCATTTGAGCTTTCGATTCTGCAGAGAGGTTTAACGTTTTCACCTGTACATACCCTTGATTAATTTACCCTGATTAAGGATCTATACTTGTTTTGTAGGTGTCTCGTTTTCCAGATTTTACATAATAGGCCACGGATGGTGGATATTCTGGATCAAATTGACAAGCAGGTGTTTCGTGATTTGTTACAGCTACTACAGGAAAATAAGCAAGATTTGGGTAAGAATCGATTTCCTTGCAGAAATACGTCCAGTGCAGCCCCTCCTTTTTCCCTGGTGCCCGCTGCTAGGGTATTTTTTGAATTGGTTAAGACTGATGTTTCATCTTTATGTCTAAGCTCTCTAAGTCTGGATAATCTTAATGCTGAGAAAATACAGGCTTTGATCAGCCTTGGGACTAATAATGCCGCATGATCTATACTTGGAGGAAGCTCATCGCCAGCTGGGTAACAGAAGATTTTATAAAAAGTTGCCTTCTGACCCTACTGGGGTGTTTGCAGTTAAGCTTAGAAATCTTTTGGAAAAAGCAAGGGACTTGGGTATTATCGGTAATCAGGAGTTAAATTTCTTGTGGGTGGACTGTCCAGTCATGGCCACTTTCTATATGTTACCAAAAGTCCACAAAAATCTCCATAGACCACCAGGCCAGCCCATTGTGGCCAGTATTGGTGGCCTATGTGAGAGGGCTTGCATAAATGTGGACTATTTTCTGCAACCTTTGGTTAGGAATCTGCCTTCCTTTGTAAAGGACTCCTCTCACTTTATTAGAATCTGTCTGGGTTTGACTTTACCATCAGAGGTCTTGTTGGTGACCTGTGACTTTGAATCACTGTATTCAAACATTAGCCATGAAGATAGCATCACAGCCATCCTTCTTTTTTTAGATCAATTGAGACATTCTGATTCCTTGGTTATGGATCTATTGGATTTCACCTTGAGGCACAATTTTTTCTTGTCCAATAGAACATACTATCTTCAGACCTCAGGCCATGGGAGCCAGACGCGCGCTGGCTCTTGCTAACTTATTTTTGGGTTGGTGGGAAGCCACCATGGTCTACCCCTTGGAGTTGTTCAAAAGCAAAGTACATAATTGGTTACGGTTTATTTATGACGTGTTCTTTATTTGGTTGGGTGTTATGAGAGGTAATTCAGTACCACAATGGACATAGAGGTCAGCGCACATACAGTGACCTGGCAATAACCCAAAAAACAAGAACGAGCTCTGAGACGTGGGAACTCTGTTGACCGCAATCCCTAATCCTATCCAACCACACTAAAGGCAGCCGTGGATTGCGCCTAACGCTCGCTATGCAACTCGGCACGGCCTGAGAAACTAGCTAGCCTGAAGAAAGAAAATAAGCCTACCTTGCCTCAGAGAAATACCCCAAAGGAAAAGGCAGCCCCCACATATAATGACTGTGAGTTAAGATGAAAAGACAAACGTAGAGATGAAATAGATTTAGCAAAGTGAGGCCCAACTTTCTGAACAGAGCGAGGATAGGAAAGGTAACTTTGCGGTCAACACAAAACCCTACAAAAACCACGCAAAGGGGGCAAAAAGACCCTCCGTACCGAACTAACGGCACGGAGGTACACCCTCTGCGTCCCAGAGCTTCCAGCAAGCAGAAAAAAACAAATTGACAAGCTGGACAGAAAAAAACAGCAAACAAATAGCAAAGAGGAACTTAGCTATGCAGAGCAGCAGGCCACAGGAACGATCCAGGAGGAAACAGGTCCAATACTAGAACATAGACTGGCGGCCAGGATCAAAGCACTAGGTGGAGTTAAATAGAGCAGCACCTAACGACTTCACCACATCACCTGAGGAAGGAAACTCAGAAGCCGCAGTACCACTTTCCTCCACCAACGGAAGCTCACAGAGAAAACCAGCCGAAGTACCACTTGTGACCACAGGAGGGAGCTCTGCCACAGAATTCACAACAGTTGGGCACCAAAGAGGAATTGTCATGGGGCTACAGCGAAAGAGAGGTTCCAGAGAACCGCAGCGCTCTGGGCCTCGTTCACACACGATGAACAGAAGCTCTTCTCCTGAATTCTGACCTGGCTGTCTTGTGCCAGCAGGGCAGGAGTTAAACCTTGTTACTGAAGTTGCTGAGAGCTATGTCTCTCAGCTGATTTGGTTTTGGTAATCTCCACTCCTATATAGACTCAGCTTTGTCTACAACTGTTGTCCGTGAACAGTTCTGCTGCCTGGCTTGGAGTGAGAAGGAGCGTGGTATTAGGAGCTTGCAGGTTTATTTACAGAGATTGGTGTCTGCTGTTTTGGTTGCATGTTAAACCTGTTTTCCTTCCTAGTTTTTTCCTTCTCTTCCCTTCTCTGTGTTTCCTTTGTTGTTGTGTGAGCATTTGGTGAGTTTGAGACTTTTAGTTACCATGTCTGTATACCCTGTTTTATTGTCGTATTTATACACTCGTGCAGTCCACCTCCCTTGGGGGGAGAGGGGGCCACTGATAGGGCCTGCACAGGAGACAGGGATACGCCGGCGGCTCAGGCCTCCTAACCATTATAGATACCCCTGAGATAAGGGAAAGCCAGGGCCCCATTATAGTGGCAGGGACAGGTGCGGGTCCCAGTATGCCGTCCTGCCCCTTTATCGCCATTGGCGGCGTGACAGGAATGTTGTAGGTTTATTGATTCTTTAAACAATAACATACACAACAACTTGCAAACCTACTCTATGTCTTCTTCTGTGGTGACCTTCCTGGATTTACAGGTCTCTGTGAGTGATGGTTCCATCTGTACAAAACTGTTTCGTAAGCCCACGGCTACCAACAGTTTATTGGATTAGAGAAGCTTCCATCTGTTACATACCAGGAATGGGGTGCCCATAGGAAAATTTCTGAGGACTAGATGCTTCATTTGAGCCGGGTACGGCTATTTCTCAAAACGACCCCCTACCTGAAGTGGGGTAACCCCTTGTGACCCATATAACTTAAAATGATCTAAGAGAGGTGCATTGATGAAGGTCTAATTTGTGACCGAAACATCTACTGTATGTACTCTCCTTGTATTAAAACTTCACTGCATCTCACTACGTGTGTGCCAAGTTTATCTTTAAACATTGTACGGTTTGGGCACCTACTTGAGCACCACAACCTATAGTAGTGCCTACAGCTATATTTTAAATATCTTTGGTACTGGACTTGCCATGTGGCACAAAAACACTGCTCTTTTTAGTGACTCACATAATAATGCACACCACAGCAACCCTTATAAAATAGAATTCCTCTTTTGGAGTTTGTAGATGGTAAAGTTGCCTCCTAGAAAATATGAACACTAGGGTTGAGCGACTTTACTTTTTTAGGGTCGAGTCGGGCCGATTTATCGTGAAAAGTCGGGGATCGACCGAAACATGAAACCCGATGCAAGTCAATGGGGAAGCATAGTCGGCAGTGAGTGGGGGCTAGGAAAACACCTACAGTGCCCATTTTAATGGACATCCATTCTTGATGCTGAAGCTTGTCAATCTTAAATTACCTTATAATAATAGTTAAGCATTGGAAATTGGGGGTCATTTGGCTAAAGTTGTGGGGGGTAGGGCTGGTTCAAGCATTTAGTGGGCCCAGGAAATGAGGACCACGTCACGGCAGTGGAGCAGGGAGAGGTAAGTATTTCAACTTTGCAAGTGCTGTGATCCTGAGCAAGCAGGGGGGCCCACTTGTTGGCATTGGCACTAGCACAGGGCCCCTCAAAGTACGGCGTTGGGTTTGCACGGCGGGGGCGCCTTCCACTGGCAGCGACACTTTTACGTACTATGAGGGGCCCTGTGCCAGTGACGTCGCCAATGAGTATTCCCCCCCACCTGATGAAGGAACCTGCACTTTCATCTGTACCTTCCTCTTTGTCCCCGTGTAAGGTGGTATGGTATGCGGGAAGGGGAACCTGACTTTCAACAGGGTCACATTCTGGCTGTGTAGCGTGCATAGGGAATGTAGTGTTCTGGGTCAATGTACCAGCAGACTCATCTATCACTGGCTGGGTAATGGGCAGCATGAGGAGGAAACACAGATATAGGCCCAAATAATAAAGTGGGCTAAATGCAGTTCAAAATTGGTAACAGGACTAACCAGGCGGCATTGCTTTGTTCAGTGGAGGACACCTGTAATGAGAGGCTGACACAGTGAGTAGGCCAAAATCAGTAAGTAGGCTAAATGCAGTTTAAAATTGGTAACAGAAGTAAACAGGCGGCACTGGTTTGTTCAGTGGAGAACAGCAAGGAGCGGCAGACACCGTTAGTAGGGCCAACAAAACAAGTAGGCCAAATGCAGTGTTATATTAAAAACAATTTAACGAGAGCCTGAAGATTGAAGCTCAGGAAATGCAACCAGGAGAACACCTTGGAGCGGCAGACACCGTTTCTTGAACCCAACCAAACTAGTAGCCCCACTGCAGTTGTTCAATTAAAAAACTCTTTAACGAGAGCCTCAAGATTGAAGCTAAGGAAAGGCAACCTAGAGAACACCTTGGAGCGACAGACACCGTTTCTAGAACCCAACCCAACTTTTAGGCCGAATGCAGTGTTATATTAACAACTACTTAATGATAGCCTGAAGATTGAAGCTAAGGAAAGGCAACCTGGAGAACACCTTGGAGCGGCAGACACCGTTTCTAGAACCCAACCAAACTAGTAGCCCCACTGTAGTTGGTCAATTAAAAAACTCTTTAACGAGAGCCTCAGGATAGAAGCTCAGGAAATGCAACCAGGAGAACACCTAGAAGTGGCAGACACCGTTTCTTGAACCCAACTAAACTAGTAGCCCCACTGCAGTTGTTCAATTAAAAAACTCTTTAACAAGAGCCTCAAGATAGAAGCTCAGGAAATGCAACCAGGAGAACACCTTGGAGCGGCAGACACCGTTTCTAGAACCCAACCCAACTTGTAGGCCTAATGCAGTGTTATATTAACAACTACTTAATGAGAGCCTGAAGATTGAAGCTAAGGAAAGGCAGCCTGGAGAACACCTTTGAGCGGCAGACACCATTTCTGGAACCCAACCAAACTAGAAGCCCAGTGCAGTTGGTCAAATAAAAAACTCTTTAACGAGAGCCTCAACATAGAAGCTCAGGAAATGCAACCAGGAGAACACCTTGGAGCGGCAGACACCGTTTCTAGAACCCAACCACACTAGTAGCCCCACTGCAGTTGTTAAATTAAAAAACTCTTTAACGAGAGCCTCAAGATACAAGCTCAGGAAATGCAACCAGGAGAACACCTTGGAGTGGCAGACACCATTTCTTGAACCCAACCCAACTTGTAGGCCTAATGAAGTGTTATATAAACAACTACTTAATGAGAGCCTGAAGATTGAAGCTAAGGAAAGGCAGCCTGGAGAACACCTTGGAGCGGCAGACACCATTAATTGAACCCAACCAAACTAGTAGCCCCACTGCAGATGGTCAATTAAAAAACTCTTTAACGTGAGCCTCAACATAGAAGCCCAGGAAATGCAACCAGGAGAACACCTTGGAGTGGCAGACACCGTTTCTTGAACCCAACCAAACTAGTAGCCCCACTGCAGTTGTTCAATTAAAAAACTCTTTAACGAGAGCCTCAAGATAGAAGCTCAGGAAATGCAACCAGGAGAACACCTTGGAGCAGCAGACACCGTTTCTAGAACCCAACCACACTAGTAGCCCCACTGCAGTTGTTCAATTAAAAAACTCTTTAACGAGAGCCTCAAGATAGAAGCTCAGGAAATGCAACCAGGAGAACACCTTGGAGCGGCAGACACAGTTTCTAGAACCCAACCCAACTTGTAGGCCTAATGCAGTGTTATATTAACAACTACTTAATGAGAGTCTGAAGATTGAAGCTAAGGAAAGGCAACCTGGAGAACACCTTGGAGCGGCAGACACCATTTCTAGAACCCAACCAAACTAGTAGCCCCACTGCAGCTGGTCAATTAAAAAACTCTTTAACGAGAGCCTCAAGATAGAAGCTCAGGAAATGCAACCAGGAGAACACCTTGGAGCGGCAGACACCGTTTCTTGAACCCAACCAAACTAGTAGCCCCACTGCAGTTGGTCAATTAAAAAACTCTTTAACGTGAGCCTCAAAATAGAAGCCCAGGAAATGCAACCAGGAGAACACCTTGGAGTGGCAGACACCGTTTCTTGAACCCAACCAAACTAGTAGCGCCACTGCAGTTGTTCAATTAAAAAACTCTTTATCGAGGGCCTCAAGATAGAAGCTCAGAAAATGCAACCAGGAGAACACCTTGGAGCGGCAGACACCGCTTCTAGAACCCAACCAAACTAGTAGCCCCACTGCATTTGTTCAATTAAAAAACTCTTTAATGAGAGCCTCAAGATAGAAGCTCAGGAAATGCAACCAGGAGAACACTTTGGAGCGGCAGACACCGATTCTAGAACCCAACCCAACTTGTAGGCCTAATGCAGTGTTATATTAACAACTACTTAATGAGAGCCTGAAGATTGAAGCTAAGGAAAGGCAACCTGGAGAACACCTTGGAGCTGCAGACACTGTTTGTAGAACCCAACCCAACTTGTAGGCCTAATGCAGTGTGATATTAACAACTACTTAATGAGAGCCTGAATATTGAAGCTAAGGCAAGTAAACCTGGAGAACACCTTGGAGCTGCAGACATCGTTTGTTGAACCCAACCAAACTTGTGGCCCCAATGCAATTTTAAAATTCTGACAGGCTGAAAACCTGACAATTGCAGCTCAGTTTTTTAAGAGGAGGACAGCTGTATTGAGTGGCGCAGACAGACACTGCGAGTAATCCTTACACCACAAAGTTGGCTCGCTGCAGGTTTAAAAAAGGTTACATGGGTACATAGGCAGCATTAGTGTGGTCAGCGGAGGACAATTGGAAGGATGGACCGCAGACAGAATTAGTAGGCCTAAAATAAAAAAAATAGGCTCAAGGCAAGTTCAATTATGTTGCAGGGGTACACAGGCAGCATTTGTGTGGTCAGTGGAGGACAATTTGAAGGATGGACCGCAGACAGACTTAGTAGGTCTAAAATAAAAAATAGGCTCAATGCAGGTTCAATTATGTTGCAGGGGTGCACAGGCAGCTTTGGTGTGGTCAGCGGAGAACAATTGGAAGGATGTACCACAGACAGACTTAGTAGGCCTAAAATAAAAAAGTAGGCTCAGTGCAAGTTCAATTATGTTGCAGGGGTACACAGGCAGCATTGGTGTGGTCAGCGGAGGACAATTGGAAAGATGGACCGCAGACAGACTTAGTAGGCCTAAAATAAAAAAATAGGCTCTATGCAGGTTCAATTATCTTGCAGGGGTGCACAGGCAGCATTGGTTTGGTCAGCGGAGGACAATTGGAAGGATGGACCGCAGACAGACTTAGTAGGCCTAAAATAAAATAATAGGCTCAATGCAGGTTCAATTATGTTGCAGGGGTGCACAGGCAGCCTTGGTGTGGTCAGCGGAGGACAATTGGAAGTAGTGTCTGACACAGTTAGTACTCCAAAATAATAAATAGATGTTAATGTCTCGCTAAAAAAACAAAAAACAAAAAAAAGGGTGGCATACTTAGGTTTGGTACAGGGGTGGGCTCCTCTGCTGACTTTCAGACATTGTTATTTGGCACAAAGTATTTACTGGTGTAAATGTAGGACAGGGCCCCTGAAAATTTTAACTAGCATCATACATGTCAACAATTTGGTATTGTCAGTGCCAGGCATTGAAGGATTTCACCGCATAGACTAAACAGTGGTGGAGCAGTGAGAGATAATTTTGCAAGTGGTAGAGCACTGGTTGAGCTGGGGGGACACTCTCTCGTCGCCGGCGGTACTGGCCCAGGGCCCCTCATATTACAACGGTGTGTCTGACGTTGTGTGCGCACCACCACCGCCAGAGACACTTCATTGTACTATGAGGGACCCAGTGCCAGTGCCGTCGCCCAAAAGTGGGCACACCCACCTCTTCAGATAAACGACACTCTCACGGGTGCTTGCGCCAAGTGGCAACCATGGCCCCGTGGGGGGAGTTAGCCCATTTAGGGAGGTGTAAACATGTCGTATGCTGGACATACAGCAGCTGCAAAATAAGAGATTGGAACAGTGAGTAAGACCAGTCCAAAAGCAAGACCTTTTTACAGGAAAGCTAGGTGTCAGCCGGGAAAGGTGGGGCAAAATAATTAGAAATCCATGAGTGGTTCATTTTAATGAAGGTTACATCATCAACATTTTGGGTAGCCAGAAGAGTCCTTTTTTCAGTCAGTATTGATCCAGAAGCACTGAATACTCTTTCTGATAGCACACTAGCTGCTGGGCAAGCAAGCTCCTGCAATGCATATCCGGCCAATTCAGGCCAGGTGTCTATTTTGGATGCCCAGTAATCAAATGGGAATGACGGTTGAGGGAGAACATCGATAAGGGAGGAAAAATAGTTAGTAACCATACTGGACAAATGTTGTCTCCTGTCACTTTGAATTGATGCTGCAGTACCTGTCCTGTCTGCGGTCATTGCGAAATCACTCCACAACCTGGTCAGAAAACCCCTCTGTCCAACGCCACTTCTGATTTGTGCACCTCTAACACCTCTGCCCTGTTGCCCCCTGCAGCTCGTGTGAGAACCATCACCATCATCAAATCAAACGGTCTACAAGAGTTGCTTGTTTGGTTGCCAATATTTGTTCAAGGTTCTCATGTGGCATGATATTTTGCAATTTCCATTTATAGCGTGGATCCAGGAGGCAGGCCAACCAGTAATCATCATCGGTCATTATTTTTATAATGCGGGGGTCCCTTTTGAGGATACGTAAGGCATAATCAGCCATGTGGGCCAATGTTCAAGTTGTCAAATCACTGCTTGTGCTGGTTTGAGGAGCACTTTCGGGCAAATCAACATCACTTGTCTCCCTCAAAAATCCTGACCCTGGCCTTACAACGCCTGCAGTTTCTATTGCCCCCTGAGAAGCTTCCTCATCCAAAAAATACTCATCCCCATCATCCTCCTCGTCCTCCTCCTCTTCGCCCGCTACCTCGTCCAGTAGACTTCCCTGACCAGACAATGGCTGACTGTCATCAAGGCTTCCCTCGTCCTCGGCTGCAGACGCCTGCTCCTTTATGTGCGTCAAACTTTGCATCAGCAGACGCATTAGGGGGATACTCATGCTTATTATGGCATTGTCTGCACTAACCAGCCATGTGCATTCCTCAAAACACTGATGGTCTTGACACAGGTCTTGTAGCTTCGACCACTGCACACCTGACATCTCCATGTCTGCCATCCAACTGCCTGCCTGTGTATGTGTATCCTCCCACAAATACATAACAGCATGCCTCTGTTCACACAGTCTCTGATGCATGTGCAGTGTGGAGTTCCACCTTGTTGCAACATCGATGATTAGGTGATGCTGGGGAAGGTTCAAAGATCGCTGATGGTTCTGCATACGGCTGGAGTGTACGGGCGAACGGCGGATGTGTGAGCAAAGTCTGAACACCTTGAGGAGCAGGTCGGGTAACCCCGGATAACTTTTCAGGAAGCACTGCACCACCAGGTTTAAGGTGTGAGCCAGGCAAGGAATGTGTTTCAGTTGTGAAAGGGCTATGGCAGCCATAAAATTCCTTCCGTTATCACTCACTACCTTGCCTGCCTCAAGATGTACAGTGCCCAGCTATGACTGAGTTTCTTGCTGCAAGAACTCGGACAGAACTTCCGCAGTGTGTCTGTTGTCGCCCAAACACTTAATTGCCAATACAGCCTGCTGACGCTTGCCACTAGCTGTTCCATAATGGGAAACCTCGTGTGCAACAGTGGCAGCTGCGGATGGAGTGGTCGGGTGACTGCGGTCTGTGGACGAGCTCTCGTTTCTGCTGGAGGAGAAGGAGGAGGGGGGCAAACGCCTACAGCCAATTGTTTCCTAGACCTTGGGCTAGGCAGAATTGTCCCAATATTGTTGTCCCCTGTGGACCCTGCATCCACCACATTAACCCAGAGTGCCGTGATGGAGACATAACGCCCCTAGCCATGCCTACTGGTCCATGTATCTGTTGTCAGGTGCACCTTTCTACTCACAGATTGCCTGAGTGCATGGACAATGCGGTCTTTTACATGCTGGTGAAGGGCTGGGATGGCTTTTCTCGAAAAGAAGTGTCAACTGGGTAGCTTGTAGCGTGGTACAGCGTAGTCCATCAGGGCTTTGAAAGCTTTGCTTTCAACTAACCGGTAGGGCATCATCTCTAACAAGATTAGTCTAGCAATGTGGGTGTTCAAACCCTATGTACGCGGATGCAAGGATGAGTACTTCCTTTTCCTAACAAGAGTCTCTTGTATGGTGAGCTGGACTGGAGAGCTGCATATGGTGGAACTAGCGGGGGTGCCGGTGGACATGGCAGACTGAGAGAGGGTTGGTGAGGGTATTCTTGCTGTTGGCCTACATACAGTGTTTCCTACCACGAACCTGGTGATTCCCTGACTGCTTTGGCCTTGCGACAAAACCTCCACATTTACTGCAGGTGGTCTGGTAAATGGTGGGCTTACAGTGAGGGAAGGGCTGACTAGCTTCATTGTGAGAGGGCGCAACAACGTTAAGGGACATTTGGTAGTTAGTCCAGTCTTGCAAGTGCATGGTGGTTAAATGTTTACGCATGCAACTTGTATTTAGATTTTTAACATTCTGACCTCTGCTGAAGGTCCTTGAGCATTTCTTACAGATGACTTTGCACTGATCATTTGGATCTTGGTTAAAAAAATGCCAGACTGCATTCTTCCTACTATCGGATACCTTTTCAGGAATTGCACACTGAGCTACTTTAACCGGATGGCCACACAGTCCTACAACTCTTTTTGGTTTTGCCACACGTTTTTGGCCAGATACGGGCCTGCCAGATGGAACCTTTTGCGATGTTGATGCCTGCTGCGGCTCCTCCTCCTCCACTCCACTTCAGAGCTACTGCCGCCTGCACCCTGTTCCCCCAATGGCTGCCAATCGGGGTCAACAACTGGGTCATCTATGACCTCCTCTTCTATGTCCTGTGCACCTTCCTCTGTGTCACCGTGTAAGCCGGTGCTATAGCGTTTGTGACGGTGCTCCATAGTCTCATCAGGGTAAGATTCTGGCTCAGTACACTGTGAGGGCAATGTTGTGATCTGAGTCAAAGGAACAGCATAATAATCTGGATGTGGCTGTGCATCTGTGCACTCCATGTCCGATTCATCTTGTAATGGGCATGGCCTGTTAACAATTTCCCTTTCTAACCCAGGAACGGTATGTGTAAAGAGCTCCATGGAGTGACCCGTTGTGTCGCCTGACGCATCCTTCTCTGTTGTTCTGGGTGAAGAACACAATGAAGTGACTTGTCCCTGATGGGGAACATCCACTGACGACGCGCTGCTTTTACATTTTGCACTTTCCAAAGAGGAGGCGAAAGAGCTAGAGGCAGAGTCAGCAAGGAAAGCCAAAACTTGTTCCTGCTGCTCCGGCTTTAAAAGCGGTTTTCCTACTACCAGAAAAGGGAGTGTTCAAGGCCTTGTGTAGCCAGATGATGACGCTGGCTCAACAACTCGAGACTTAGGTGCTATATTGCTTTTCCCACGACCACCTGATGCTCCACCACCACTACCATCATTACCAGCTGGCAATGACCGCCCACGGCCACGACCTCTTCCACCAGACTTCCTCATTCTTTGAAAAATGTTACCAAACTAACAAACGGTATTTGGTACTGTAAAACCAGTTAGAAGGTGTGCGCAATCTTGTGGTGAATTTAAATCTCCCTTTATAGGTGTGTGAGACTGCAGGGAAAATCAGGCCCACTGTATAACAGTACACAGCTTCAGTGGCAGACAGTGGCTGACAGATTTGCCACTAACAGGACTGACGCAGATGTACACACTGGCAATAAAAATCTTCCCCTTTTTATATGGGAGACTAGTGAATAAATCAGGCCTACTGTATTACAGTATAGTTTCTGTGGCAGAAAATGAGTGACAGATACCACAGACAGGACTGGCACAGATGCAGATTTGCCAATAATAATCTCCCCCTTTTTTATTTTTTCTGGGAGACTAGTGAATAAATCTGGCCCACTGTATTACAGTATATTTTCTGTGGCAGAAAATGACAGACAGATACCATAGACATGACTGACACAGATGCAGATTTGCCAATATTAATCTCCCTCTTTTTTATTTTTTCTGGGAAACTAGTGAATATAAATATTGCCCACTGTATTACAGTATATTTTCTGTGGCAGAAAATGAGTGACAGATACCACAGGCAGGACTGGCACAGATGCAGATTTGCCAATATTAATCTCCCCCTTTTTTATTTTTTCTGGGAGACTAGTGAATCAATCTGGCCCACTGTATTACAGTATAGTTTCTGTGGCAGAAAATGAGTGACAGATACCACAGACATTACTGGCACAGATGCAGATTTGCCAATATTAATCTCCCCCTTTTTTATTTTTTCTGGGAGACTAGTGAATAAATCTGGCCCACTGTATTACAGTATATTTTCTGTGGCAGAAAATGAGTGACAGATACCACAGACAGGACTGGCATAGATGCAGATTTGCCAATATTAATCTCCCCCTTTTTATTTTTTATCGGAGACTAGTGAATCAATCTGGCCCACTGTATTACAGTATATTTTCTGTGGCAGAAAATGAGTGACAGATACCACAGACAGGACTGGCACATATGCAGATTTGCCAATATTAATCTCCCCCTCTTTTTTTATATGGGAGACCAGTGAATTAATCAGGCCCACTTTATTACAGTATAGTTTCTGTGGCAGAAAGCGGCTTGAAGATATATATATATATATATATATATATATATATATATATAAAAAAAAGGGGACTGTGCTAAAATTACTATCTCCCTACAGTAATCTCAGAAAACTATGGCAGGCAGCAATAAAAGGACTGCTGCACACAAAAGTGTGGACAAACAAACAAGATAGCTGTGCAGAAAGAAAGGAGCAACAGGATTTGTGCTTTGACAAAAGCAGGTGGTTTGCCCAGCGGCCTACAAACAGCAATGCAGCTATCAGGGAGCCTTCTAGGGCAGCCCAATAAGCTACAGAGCTGATGAAGAAAAATCTAACCTCCACTGTCCCTGCACAGAAAAGGTGGTGTTGGACAGTGGAAATCGCTACAGCACAAGCAGTTTGGGGGTTAATGTACCTTGCCTAATGCTATCCCTGCTTCTGACGAAGCAGCAGCAACCTCTCCCTATGCTCAGCTCGGCAGCAGTAAGATGGTGGTCCGCGGGAACGCCCCTTTATAGCCCCTGTGACGCGGCAGAAAGCAAGCCAATCACTGTATTGCCCTTCTCTAAGATGGTGGGGACTGATACCTATGTCATCACGCTGCCCACACTCTGCGTCCACCTTCATTGGCTGAGAAATGGCGCTGAACGCGTCATATGAAACGCGACTTTGGTGCGAAGATCGCGTACCGCATGGCCGATCCCACACTGGGATCGGGTCGGGTTTCATGAAACCCGACTTTGCCAAAAGTCGGCGACTTATGAAAATGACCGATCCGTTTTGCTCAACCCTAATGAACACCCTTTGAAAGTGCCCTAAAAAACAATGGGCGAATTTTGCCCTGAAAAAGAAATGTCTGTGTGTCCCTTTTGACGGTCACAATATCCTGAGTGCCCCTTTAGCAATGATGCTTTTTAATGCCCACTTAACATTTAATAATATTCCGAGTCCCCCATAGTACAGTAATAATTATTTGAGTCCCCTTAACATACAGTATAAATGTCCTCTGAGTCTCCAATGCACAGTAATATACTGTACACTACATCCCCTGATGTACAGCTCCCATATACAGCATGATGCCCACACAGCATATATGATACTACCACATCACTCCATGCAAAGTATGATCTGGCCAGTGGCCACATCTCCACTGCACACTGTGTGAAGGGCCCACAGCTCCCTCTCCATGTTATGATGGGCCCACAGGTCTCTTATATACAGTAAGATGGGTCCGCAACTCCTCTCTACATAGTATGATGGCCCCTATACTGTTTTCTGGTATTATGTCCCTATACATGTTATGATACCCTCACTGTTCCCTATGCGAATAATATCCCTCAAAGCCACCTATGCAGAATATAATACTGAAAAGTCTCCTACAAAGTTTAACACCCCAATAATAGTCCTCAATTATTATACTGTCCCTGTAGCACCCCTATAGATCGCATAATCTCCAGAAGACCACTTATATAGTATAATGGACAACACAGTTGCACTTACACAGTATAGTGCCCCAAAGCTCCCTCATATACAATATAATACCCTTACCCTTTATGTGCCCCACAACTTACTATACACAGTACAATGCCCCATATACTGCATTATTACCACATACACTAGTTTTCACACAGGAAAATTATCCTAAAGCCCCCTAAACACAGTGTGATGTTTCCTACAAAGAGTACGATGCCCTTATTGCTCCCCCATGCACAGTATAATGCACCAACACTGTTTGATGGACTTATGATAGTCTTTACACGATGTAAAACCCCCAACACTATATGAAAGCCACGCATTCTAGTCTTCACACAGTATAATGCCTAAAAAGACCATTATGAAGCAGAATAAAACACATTTAAAAATTGGCTGCGCTGTTGAAAAGAAGTCTTTTGCTGCAATATTCTTTACAAAGTTATTTATATTCCACTATATTTTTCAATGCCGCATTGGCATTTTGATTACAGTTTTTTTTTTTCTTATATGCGGTGATGTCATTGTGTCGGGGCACACACCCAGTCCTGCCATGATGGTGAGACCATGTCACTCCGCTTCCACTCGGGATTCTAGAGTTTAACACTGCTATTCAATGGCCATAGACCTCAAGTGACCTCTGGTCTAAATAATGTGTAGCGGTTGTGCATGAAGACCTTGTCCTCCTGTTCTGCAATAGAGTTTAACTATGTCGGCGTGCTGTACACTTACAGTTAAAAGTGTTGGTCGCTCCCTTTGAGTATCATCCCCTTTGCCTTCCTGACTGCTACGCTATTGGCTGTGATCCAGCATATACAGTATACTGCCATTTATTATATTTCTATGGGAATTACTCAAAACTGCTTTCATCTGTCTGTTTCTGTAAACAGAAAAGCTCACAGTGGTTTTTACCATCTGAGACTGAAGGAAATGTCTGACAATATTTACAAAGATGGTGTCAGTGTTAGGTTCAGGAGGCAGTTTTCCACGCTATACCAACTGCTTCAAAACTTCTTGGCAGAAATGCTGTGGCAAGGTTACAATATGCGCTTCAGCAGTACTGACAGCCTAATTTACAGTACTAAACATCTAATATTTAGTCACGTCTACTCTTGTTTCTCCTTGCATTTCAGCTTGTTTGCATTTTTGTATTTGAAAAATATGTTGTTTATCTTTACTTTTATTATTTTTCACATGATGACAGCTTGCATAAGTAAAACGGAAACTAATTTAATGACCTGCACAGGGAATGCATTATTTCACGCTTATAGACATTGTGAAAGTTCATAGAACTTGTTAAGTTCTTCTTTAATACTGTTATTTACAATCGTTTTGCCAGTAAAAATATTCCTGATACTTCTGTTTTTGCACCTTTTGTCCTTCTATTCTTTTGCATATCAGTTATTTGTAAATTGATCTGGAATGATGGTAAGCAATATTACGTTGTGCTAAACAGCAAAGCATTAATTTTTAGTAACAAAGGATTCTCGGAAATATTTGTTCTTGTGATTAATATTAATTAGTTTTAATTTAAAAATGAATTTGAATCTTTAACGAACTTGATGATATAAAAAATTGTGCCTTTTTTTCCATGAGATTAGTTTTTATTGTATTCTCTGTGTGGTATAAATGACACAAAAACTTTATTTTTCTTAAATATGATTGAGGATTGATTTATATTTCTGGGGGGTTACTGAGATTGAAGATTGCTAATATTTTTTTTCTCAAAAATAGCTTTATGAGGACATGCTTCTTTTTAACAGTTGTATTTCATTGTTTATTCAACTAATTATTATTATTTTTTTTTTTAGTTGGACAGATGATCTAAAATTCTGGCTATGCTTTTAAGTTTTTTGTTTTTAAGTCATTCACAATACCCATGATATGTTATTTTTAGTACAGTTTGCCATAGTTTTTTTATACTGATTACTTTTGTGTAAAAACATAAACATTCACATAAACTATCACATTTACTTGCATTGGTCAGTGTGCGGTCCATATGCTATCAGTTTTGCATACAGACAGCACATGGACATTTAATACTTCCATCTGAATGTGCCCTTTGACTGAAGCTCATGTTTAACCCCTTCATTACCAGAGGTATTTTTGTTTTTGCATTTTCATTTTTTTGCTCCCCTTCTTCCCTGAGCCATAACTTTTCTTATTTTTGGTCAATATGGCCATGTGAGGGCGAGTTGTATTTTTGAATGACACCATTGGTTTTAACATATCGTGTACTGGAAAACATGCAAAAAAATTCCACAATTGTTTTTTGCTTTGCTTTTTTAGTATGTTCACTAAATGCTAAAACTAACCTGCCATTATGATTTTCCAAGATTCTCCGAGTTTATAGACATCAAACATATCTAGGTTCTTTTTTATCTAAGTGATGAAAATAAATTCCAAAGATTGTTAAAAAAAATTTCACCATATTCTGATACCCATAGCATCTTTTTTGTGATCTTGGGATGAGTGAGGGCTTATTATTTGCTCGTCGAGCTGTTGTTTTTAAAGATATAATTTTAGTGCAGATACGATCGTTTGAACACCCGTTATTGCATTTTAATGCAATGTAGCGGCAACCAAAAAAAAGTATTCTGGCGTTTTGACTTTTTTTATTGTTACACTGTTTAGCGTTCGGGTTAATTCTTTTTTATATTGATAGATTTGGTGATTCTGAAAGCAGCTATAGCAAATATGTGTATGTTTGATTTTTTGTTATTGTTTTATTTTGAATGGAGCAATAGAGGGTGATTTGAACTTTTATATTTTTTTATTTTTTCAATATGTTTTAATTTTTTTTTTTTACTTTTCATGTGCTTCACTTGTCTCCATGGGAGACTAGAAACTGCCAAAACCCGATCGCCCCTGCTACATACAGGCGATGATAAGATCGCCTGTATGTAGCAGAATTGCTGACTTGCTTTGAGCGCTGACCACCGAGCGTAGCTCATAGCAATCCAGCAGTGACAACGATAGAGGTCTGCTGGAGACCTTTGGCTGTCATGCCAATCCAATTGGCGAGCTATGGTCATGTGACACGGGCTCCAATGGGCAGGTTATCTGGTGTGCTTGCTGGAAGTGTGTGTTAAATGCCGCTATCAGAGTTTGACAGTGGTATATAATGGGATAACAGCCATGGGTGGATCCTGATTCCACCTGCGGCTGTTAGAGGCACATGTCAGTTGTTCAAAACAACTGACATGTGCTGGAAAAGATGTGGGCTCAGTGCCGGAGCTCACATCAAAGGGAAGGTGGCTGACATCGGCGTTCTATTACATCCGATGTTGGAAAACGGTTAAAGAAGTACTCCCGCAAAACAATTTTTTTATGTGAATACTTTTCTGCTCAATGATAACAAAAGTATTCTCGGAGTGATACCTTTATTGACGAACCAAATAAGATGTTTGCAAGCTTTCAGAGCACTTAATTTTATGTCAAAAATTTGTGTAAATGTATGTGCAGTGCAGCATTAATGTGAAAATGTATCCACCGTTTGTCATCTTCCCTTGTTTACAGCACTACTCTGGTCCTTTGCTGGGTCTTTTGACAGCTATTCAAACATTCTGGATCACTCAAGGATCAATGTGTGAGCCGGAAGTTGTTTTTAACCCCTTCATGACCCAGCCTATTTTGACCTTAAAGACCTTGCCATTTTTTGCAATTCTGACCAGTGTCCCTTTATGAGGTAATAACTCAGGAACGCTTCAACGGATCCTAGCGGTTCTGAGAATGTTTTTTCGTGACATATTGGGCTTCATGTTAGTGGTAAATTTAGGTCGATAATTTTTGCGTTTATGTGTGAAAAAATTGGAAATTTGGTGAAAATTTTGAAAATTTCGCAATTTTCAAATTTTGAATTTTTATTCTGTTAAACCAGAGAGATATGTGACACAAAATAGTTAATAAATAACATTTCCCACATGTCTACTTTACATCAGCACAATTTTGGAAACAAAATTTTTTTTTGCTAGGAAGTTATAAGGGTTAAAATTTGACCAGCGATTTCTAATTTTTACAACGAAATTTACAAAACCATTTTTTTTAGGGACCACCTCACATTTGAAGTCAGTTTGAGGGGTCTATATGGCTGAAAATACCCAAAAGTGACACCATTCTAAAAACTGCACCCCTCAAGGTGCTCAAAACCACATTCAAGAAGTTTATTAACCCTTCAGGTGCTTCACAGCAGCAGAAGCAACATGGAAGGAAAAAATGAACATTTAACTTTTTAGTCACAAAAATGATCTTTCAGCAACAATTTTTTATTTTCCCAATGGTAAAAGGAGAAACTGAACCACGAAAGTTGTTGTCCAATTTGTCCTGAGTACGCTGATACCTCATATGTGGGGGTAAACCACTGTTTGGGCGCACGGCAGGGCTTGGAAGGGAAGGAGCGCCATTTGACTTTTTGAATGAAAAATTGGCTGCACTCTTTAGCGGACACCATGTCACATTTGGAGAGCCCCCATGTGCCTAAAAATTGGAGCTCCCCCACAAGTGACCCCATTTTGGAAACTAGACGCCCCAAGGAACTTATCTAGATGCATAGTGAGCACTTTGAACCCCCAGGTGCTTCACAAATTGATCCGTAAAAATGAAAAAGTACTTTTTTTTCACAAAAAAATTCTTTTAGCCTCAATTTTTTCATTTTCACATGGGCAACAGGATAAAATGGATCCTAAAATTTGTTGGGCAATTTCTCCTGAGTACACCGATACCTCATATGTGGGGGTAAACCACTGTTTGGGCACATGCTAAGGCTCGGAAGGGAAGGAGCGCCATTTGACTTTTTGAATGAAAAATTATCTCCATCGTTAGCGGACACCATGTCACGTTTGGAGAGCCGCCGTGTGCCTAAACATTGGAGCTCCCCCACATATGACCCCATTTTGGAAACTAGACCCCCCAAGGAACTTATCTAGATGCATATTGAGCACTTTGAACCCCCAGGTGCTTCACAAATTGATCCATAAAAATGAAAAAGTACTTTTTTTTCACAAAAATTTTATTTTAGCCTCAATTTTTTTCATTTTCACATGGGCATCAGGGTAAAATGGATGCTAAAATTTGTTGGGCAATATCTCCTGAGTACACCGATACCTCACATGTAGGCGTAAACCACTGTTTAGGCGCACGGCAAGGCTCGGAAGGGAAGGAGCGCCATTTGACTTTTTGAATGAAAAAATAGCTCCAATCTTTAGCGGACACAATGTCATGTTTGGAGAGCCGCCGTGTGCCTAAACATTGGAGCTCCCCCACATATGACCCCATTTTGGAAACTAGACCACCCAAGGAACTTATCTAGATGCATATTGAGCACTTTGAACCCCCAGGTGCTTCACAAATTGATCCATAAAAATGAAAAAGTACTTTTTTTTCACAAAAAATTTATTTTAGCCACAATTTTTTTCATTTTCACATGGGCATCAGGGTAAAATGGATGCTAAAATTTGTTGGGCAATATCTCCTGAGTACACCGATACCTCACATGTAGGCGTAAACCACTGTTTGGGCGCACGGCAAGGCTCGGAAGGGAAGGAGCGCCATTTGACTTTTTGAATGAAAAAAATAGCTCCAATCTTTAGCGGACACCATGTTAGGTTTGGAGAGCCGCCGTGTGCCTAAACATTGGAGCTCCCCCACATATGACCCCATTTTGGAAACTAGACCACCCAAGGAACTTATCTAGATGCATATTGAGCACTTTGAACCCCCAGGTGCTTCACAAATTGATCTGTAAAAATGAAAAAGTACTTTTTTTTCACAAAAAAATTCTTTTAGCCTCAATTTTTTCATTTTCACATGGGCAACAGGATAAAATGGATCCTAAAATTAGTTGGGCAATTTCTCCTGAGTACACCGATACCTCATATGTGGGGGTAAACCACTGTTTGGGCACATGCTAAGGCTCGGAAGGGAAGGAGCGCCATTTGACTTTTTGAATGAAAAAATAGCTCCAATCTTTAGCGGACACCATGTCAGGTTTGGAGAGCCGCCGTGTGCCTAAACATTGGAGCTCCCCCACATATGACCCCATTTTGGAAACTAGACCCCCCAAGGAACTTATCTAGATGCATATTGAGCACTTTGAACCCCCAGGTGCTTCACAAATTGATCCATAAAAATGAAAAAGTACTTTTTTTTCACAAAAATTTTATTTTAGCCTCAATTTTTTTCATTTTCACATGGGCATCAGGATAAAATGGATGCTAAAATTTGTTGGGCAATATCTCCTGAGTACACCGATACCTCACATGTAGGCGTAAACCACTGTTTAGGCGCACGGCAAGGCTCGGAAGGGAAGGAGCGCCATTTGACTTTTTGAATGAAAAAATAGCTCCAATCTTTAGCGGACACCATGTCATGTTTGGAGAGCCGCCGTGTGCCTAAACATTGGAGCTCCCCCACATATGACCCCATTTTGGAAACTAGACCACCCAAGGAACTTATCTAGATGCATATTGAGCACTTTGAACCCCCAGGTGCTTCACAAATTGATCCATAAAAATGAAAAAGTACTTTTTTTTCACAAAAAATTTATTTTAGCCACAATTTTTTTCATTTTCACATGGGCATCAGGGTAAAATGGATGCTAAAATTTGTTGGGCAATATCTCCTGAGTACACCGATACCTCACATATAGGCGTAAACCACTGTTTGGGCGCACGGCAAGGCTCGGAAGGGAAGGAGCGCCATTTGACTTTTTGAATGAAAAAATAACTCCAATCTTTAGCGGACACCGTGTCACGTTTGGAGAGCCGCCGTGTGCCTAAACATTGGAGCTCCCCCACATATGACCCCATTTTGGAAACTAGACCACCCAAGGAACTTATCTAGATGCATATTGAGCACTTTGAACCCCCAGGTGCTTCACAAATTGATCCATAAAAATGAAAAAGTACTTTTTTTTCACAAAAATTTTATTTTAGCCTCAATTTTTTTCATTTTCACATGGGCATCAGGGTAAAATGGATGCTAACATTTGTTGGGCAATATCTCCTGAGTACACCGATACCTCATATGTAGGCGTAAACCACTGTTTAGGCGCACAGCAAGGCTCGGAAGGGAAGGAGCGCCATTTGACTTTTTGAATGAAAAAATAGCTCCAATCTTTAGCGGACACCATGTTAGGTTTGGAGAGCCGCCGTGTGCCTAAACATTGGAGCTCCCCCACATATGACCCCATTTTGGAAACTAGACCACCCAAGGAACTTATCTAGATGCATATTGAGCACTTTGAACCCCCAGGTGCTTCACAAATTGATCTGTAAAAATGAAAAAGTACTTTTTTTTCACAAAAAAATTCTTTTAGCCTCAATTTTTTCATTTTCACATGGGCAACAGGATAAAATGGATCCTAAAATTTGTTGGGCAATTTCTCCTGAGTACACCGATACCTCATATGTGGGGGTAAACCACTGTTTGGGCACATGCTAAGGCTCGGAAGGGAAGGAGCGCCATTTGACTTTTTGAATGAAAAATTATCTCCATCGTTAGCGGACACCATGTCACGTTTGGAGAGCTGCCGTGTGCCTAAACATTGGAGCTCCCCCACATATGACCCCATTTTGGAAACTAGACCCCCCAAGGAACTTATCTAGATGCATATTGAGCACTTTGAACCCCAAGGTGCTTCACAAATTGATCCATAAAAATGAAAAAGTACTTTTTTTTCACAAAAATTTTATTTTAGCCTCAATTTTTTTCATTTTCACATGGGCATCAGGGTAAAATGGATGCTAAAATTTGTTGGGCAATATCTCCTGAGTACACCGATACCTCACATGTAGGCGTAAACCACTGTTTGGGCGCACGGCAAGGCTCGGAAGGGAAGGAGCGCCATTTGACTTTTTGAATGAAAAAATAACTCCAATCTTTAGCGGACACCATGTCACGTTTGGAGAGCCGCCGTGTGCCTAAACATTGGAGCTCCCCCACATATGACCCCATTTTGGAAACTAGACCACCCAAGGAACTTATCTAGATGCATATTGAGCACTTTGAACCCCCAGGTGCTTCACAAATTGATCCATAAAAATGAAAAAGTACTTTTTTTTCACAAAAATTTTATTTTAGCCTCAATTTTTTTCATTTTCACATGGGCATCAGGGTAAAATGGATGCTAACATTTGTTGGGCAATATCTCCTGAGTACACCGATACCTCATATGTAGGCGTAAACCACTGTTTAGGCGCACAGCAAGGCTCGGAAGGGAAGGAGCGCCATTTGACTTTTTGAATGAAAAAATAGCTCCAATCTTTAGCGGACACCATGTCAGGTTTGGAGAGCCGCCGTGTGCCTAAACATTGGAGCTCCCCCACATATGACCCCATTTTGGAAACTAGACCACCCAAGGAACTTATCTAGATGCATATTGAGCACTTTGAACCCCCAGGTGCTTCACAAATTGATCCATAAAAATGAAAAAGTACTTTTTTTTCACAAAAATTTTATTTTAGCCTCAATTTTTTTCATTTTCACATGGGCATCAGGGTAAAATGGATGCTAACATTTGTTGGGCAATATCTCCTGAGTACACCGATACCTCATATGTAGGCGTAAACCACTGTTTAGGCGCACAGCAAGGCTCGGAAGGGAAGGAGCGCCATTTGACTTTTTGAATGAAAAAATAGCTCCAATCTTTAGCGGACACCATGTTAGGTTTGGAGAGCCGCCGTGTGCCTAAACATTGGAGCTCCCCCACATATGACCCCATTTTGGAAACTAGACCACCCAAGGAACTTATCTAGATGCATATTGAGCACTTTGAACCCCCAGGTGCTTCACAAATTGATCTGTAAAAATGAAAAAGTACTTTTTTTTCACAAAAAAATTCTTTTAGCCTCAATTTTTTCATTTTCACATGGGCAACAGGATAAAATGGATCCTAAAATTTGTTGGGCAATTTCTCCTGAGTACACCGATACCTCATATGTGGGGGTAAACCACTGTTTGGGCACATGCTAAGGCTCGGAAGGGAAGGAGCGCCATTTGACTTTTTGAATGAAAAATTATCTCCATCGTTAGCGGACACCATGTCACGTTTGGAGAGCCGCCGTGTGCCTAAACATTGGAGCTCCCCCACATATGACCCCATTTTGGAAACTAGACCCCCCAAGGAACTTATCTAGATGCATATTGAGCACTTTGAACCCCAAGGTGCTTCACAAATTGATCCATAAAAATGAAAAAGTACTTTTTTTTCACAAAAATTTTATTTTAGCCTCAATTTTTTTCATTTTCACATGGGCATCAGGGTAAAATGGATGCTAAAATTTGTTGGGCAATATCTCCTGAGTACACCGATACCTCACATGTAGGCGTAAACCACTGTTTGGGCGCACGGCAAGGCTCGGAAGGGAAGGAGCGCCATTTGACTTTTTGAATGAAAAAATAACTCCAATCTTTAGCGGACACCATGTCACGTTTGGAGAGCCGCCGTGTGCCTAAACATTGGAGCTCCCCCACATATGACCCCATTTTGGAAACTAGACCACCCAAGGAACTTATCTAGATGCATATTGAACACTTTGAACCCCCAGGTGCTTCACAAATTGATCCATAAAAATGAAAAAGTACTTTTTTTTCACAAAAATTTTATTTTAGCCTCAATTTTTTTCATTTTCACATGGGCATCAGGGTAAAATGGATGCTAACATTTGTTGGGCAATATCTCCTGAGTACACCGATACCTCATATGTAGGCGTAAACCACTGTTTAGGCGCACAGCAAGGCTCGGAAGGGAAGGAGCGCCATTTGACTTTTTGAATGAAAAAATAGCTCCAATCTTTAGCGGACACCATGTCAGGTTTGGAGAGCCGCCGTGTGCCTAAACATTGGAGCTCCCCCACATATGACCCCATTTTGGAAACTAGACCACCCAAGGAACTTATCTAGATGCATATTGAGCACTTTGAACCCCCAGGTGCTTCACAAATTGATCCATAAAAATGAAAAAGTACTTTTTTTTCACAAAAATTTTATTTTAGCCTCAATTTTTTTCATTTTCACATGGGCATCAGGGTAAAATGGATGCTAACATTTGTTGGGCAATATCTCCTGAGTACACCGATACCTCATATGTAGGCGTAAACCACTGTTTAGGCGCACAGCAAGGCTCGGAAGGGAAGGAGCGCCATTTGACTTTTTGAATGAAAAAATAGCTCCAATCTTTAGCGGACACCATGTCAGGTTTGGAGAGCCGCCGTGTGCCTAAACATTGGAGCTCCCCCACATATGACCCCATTTTGGAAACTAGACCACCCAAGGAACTTATCTAGATGCATATTGAGCACTTTGAACCCCCAGGTGCTTCACAAATTGATCCATAAAAATGACAAAGTACTTTTTTTTCACAAAATTTTTATTTTAGCCTCAATTTTTTTCATTTTCACATGGGCATCAGGGTAAAATGGATGCTAACATTTGTTGGGCAATATCTCCTGAGTACACCGATACCTCACATGTGGGGGTAAACCACTGTTTGGGCGCACGGCAAAGCTCGGAAAGGAAGGTGCGCCATTTCACTTTTTGAATGAAAAATTAGCTCCAATCGTTAGCGGACACTATGTTGTGTATGGAAGGTATGTAGTGTATGTCAGGTTGGTGTGTGTGTGGTGTAGTATTCACCACACACACACACACACCTGACGTACACTATACCACACCACACCAAACTGACGTACACTACGCCATACACACCCTGACACTACGTCAGGTTGGGTTGTGTAGTGTATGTTAGGTTGGTGTGTGGTGTAGTGTACGTCAGGTAGGTGTGTGTGGTGTAGTGTACACCACACACACACACCAACCTGACGTACACTATACCACACCACACACCAACCTGATGTACACTACGCAACACACACCAATCTGACACACTACGTCAGGTTGGTGTGTGTGGTGTAGTGTATGTCAGGTTGGGGTGTGGTGTAGTGTACGTCAGGTAGGTGTGTGTGGTGTAGTGTACACCACACACACACACACACTCCAACCTGACGTACACTATACCACACCACACACCAACCTGATGTACACTACGCAACACACACCAATCTGACACACTATGTCAGGTTGGTGTGTGTGGTGTAGTGTATGTCAGGTTGGGGTGTGATGTAGTGTACGTCAGGTAGGTGTGTGTGGTGTAGTGTACACCACACACACACACACACTCCAACCTGACGTACACTATACCACACCACACACCAACCTGATGTACACTACGCCACACACACCAATCTGACACACTATGTCAGGTTGGTGTGTGTGGTGTAGTGTATGTCAGGTTGGGGTGTGGTGTAGTGTACTTCAGGTAGGTGTGTGTGGTGTAGTGTACACCACACACACACACCAACCTGACGTACACTATACCACACCACACACCAACCTGATGTACACTACGCCACACACACCAATCTGACACACTATGTCAGGTTGGTGTGTGTGGTGTAGTGTATGTCAGGTTGGGGTGTGGTGTAGTGTACGTCAGGTTGGTGTGTGTGTGTGGTGTAGTGTATATCAGCCTGGTGTGGGTGAGTTCTGTAGTGGAATATCAGGATGTGGCTAGTCCACGGACGTGTGATGAATTCTGAAGCATTCATTCAAACACAGTGCAGGTTTGTCGGGACACGTTTCACATTGGAAACGAGTTTCCCTTCTTATCCCCCTTTTATAGCACACCCGGCACCTTTTTTTTGCTCTCCCCTCACAGGGAAAATGTTGCACCGGTACCATACGGGAACCTTGAGTTCCAGGGGTGCTGGGGCCCGCTCCTTCCACGCCTCCAATCAGGGCCTTTATCACCGCCTCCTGGAACTGAAGGAAGGTGTTGTTGGTCTGGCCTGCACATCGTGATAGCACGTATGCGTTATACAGTGCCATTTGTACGATGTGCACAGCCAGTTTTTTATACCACACCTTCGTTTTCCGCATGGCACTATAGGGCTGGAGGACTTGATCAGAAAGATCAACTCCCCCCATGTGTTTGTTGTACCCCAGCGCACAGTCCGGTTTGTGGACCTGTGCTGGGGTACCTCGAACAGTGCTGGCCGTGGTGCCGGGACCATGGATTGTTGTCAAGAAAAAGACGTCCCTTTTGTCTTTGAACTTGACCGCAAGCATGTTGCCACTACATTGGGCCCGGCTCTCACCCTTTGGGAGAACCTGCTCAATTAGTGACAAAGGGAGACCCCTCTTGTTTCTGCGCACAGTACCGCAAGCGACGGTAGCTCTGGCAGAGAGGGATTGAAAGAGTGGGATGCTTGTATAAAAGTTATCAACGTACAGATGGTAACCTTTATCAAGCAGTGGGTGGACCAAATCCCACACTATTTTCCCACTCACCCCCAGAGCAGGTGGACAATCTGGGGGCTGGATACTGCTGTCCTTTCCTTGATAAACTCTAAAGCTGAGAGTGTACCCTGAGGTACTCTCACAGATCTTGTAGAGTTTTATCCCGTACCTCGCCCTTTTGCTTGGCAGGTACTGACGGAACTGAAGCCTCCCTTTGAAGTGGATGAGGGATTCATCCACACAAATTTCCCTTTGGGGAATGTACACTTCAGCAAACTTGTTGCTGAAGTGTTCGATGACCGGCCAAATTTTGAACAGTCTATCAAAATTCGGGTCATCGCGAGGAAGGATGTCCGTATTGTCCCTAAAGTGGAGAAATTTATGAATCGCCTCAAAACGTTTGCGATTCATAACCATGCCAAATATTGGAGTTTGATATAAAATATCAGTACTCCAGTATTGGCGAATTTCTAGTTTCTTCACAATTCCCATGTGAAGGACCAGTCCCCAATATTTCATCATTTCTACGGAGTCAACGGGATTCCAAGTAGAAAATGATGAACTTGGGTTTTGGGCAAAAAATTGCAGGGCGTACAAATTTGTTTGCTCCACCATGAGACTGACAATTGACTCCGAGAAAAAGACTTTGAAACTTTGAAAAAGTCTATCTCCCGGAGGTTGGCAGTCTCAAATTGGATTCCTGATTGGGGAATGAAATCAGGAATCCGTGGAGCAAAGTTTTCAGGGACGGGGGTCCAGACGGGGGCACTAGTGCTAGGTTGGGCGTCACTAGCACTAGGTTGGGGGTCACTTACACTTGGCTCCGACTCTCCTCCCCTGGGCTCCGGCTCCCCTCCCCTGGGCTCCGGACGATTTCTCGACCTGCGACATCTTCGGGGTGGCGAGTCGGTGTCACGAGGGGAGGAAGAGTGGGAGGAATACAGAAAAGTGGGGTCCTCTCCCTCACTATCAGCTTCGGAGGCAAGAAAGGAATATGCCTCCTCAGCTGTGTACAGCCTTTGTGACTGGGATGACTGGGATGAGCGGGACATTGTGTGTGTGGTGCGTGTGCGTGTGTAAAAAAAAAAATCTAAACTTTATTATAGTGTTGCGTGTGCGTGTGTATGTGCGAGTGTTTGGTGCAACTCTTCTGCAGGAGGAGGCTATCAGGTGCGGGGAGCTGTCAGACGCGTGTGGGGGCTGTCAGGCGCGTGGGGGCTGTCAGGCGCGGGGGGCTGTCAGGCGCGGAGGGGCTGTCAGGCGCGGAGGGGCTGTCAGGCGCGGGCGGACAGGAGGGGGCTGAGGAGATGCAGCATCAGATGGAGATGAAGCTGGCAGCAGCAGGTGATCCGGGGGGCAGGGGGTGATCAGGGGGGCAGGGGGTGATCAGGGGGTGTAGGGAGTGATCAGGGGGGGCAGGGGGTGATTAGCAGTGATCACTAAAGAGGGTGATCACCAGGGGAGGAGGGGATTACAGACGCAGGGGGCGGTAGGAGAGAAGAAAACACAGCAGCAGGTGATAAAGGGTGGCAGAGGGGTGATCAGGTGGACGGGGGGGTATTGGCAGGGGGTGATCAGGGGGGGCAGGGAGTGATCAGGGGGGGCAGGGGGTGATTAGCGGTGATCACTGAAGAGGGTGATCACCAGGGGAGGAGGGGCTGACAGACGCAAACGCGGTAGGAGAGAAGAAAACACAGCAGCAGCAGCGGGTGATGAAGGGGGGCAGAGGGGTGATCAGGTGGACAGGGGGGGCAGGGGGTGATCAGGGGGGGTAGGGGGTGAGCAGGAGGGGGGCAGGGGGTGATTAGCGGTGATCACTGAAGAGGGTGATCACCAGGGGAGGAGGGGCTGACAGACGCAAACGTGGTAGGAGAGAAGAAAACACAGCAGCAGCAGCGGGTGATGAAGGGGGGCAGAGGGGTGATCAGGTGGACAGGGGGGGGCAGGGGGTGATCAGGGGGGTAGGGGGTGAGCAGGGGGGGGGGCAGGGGGTGATTAGCGGTGATCACTGAAGAGGGTGATCACCAGGGGAGGAGGGGCTGACAGACGCAGGGGGCAGTAGGAGAGAAAACACAGCAGCAGCAGCAGGTGATAAAGGGGGGCAGGGGGTGATCAGGTGGACAGGGGGGGAGGCAGGGGGTGATCGGGGGGTAGGGGGTGATCGGGGGGGGCAGGGGGTGATTAGCAGTGATCACTAAAGAGGGTGATCACCAGGGGAGGAGGGGCTAACAGATGCAGGGGGCGATAGGAGAAAAGAAAATAGAGCAGGAGCTGGTGATAAAGGGGGCTGGGGGATGATCGGGGGGGCAGGGGGAGGGAGCGGAGGTTGGGGGGAGTGGAGGACAGGAGAGGGGAGGTACCTGTCCTCAGCAGCAGCGGTGGTACTGGCGGTAGCAGTGGGGGAGGCGGCGGTAGCAGTGGGGTATACAGCGGCAGCGCTCTGAAGAGGTGTGCGGCGGCGATCGCGGTGTCTGGGGGGCAGGTGAGCAGTCGGGCACCTTGCTCCTCAGCTTCCACGGATGGGATGAAGCTGAGGAGCGAGGCAGACACTGTTTTTCTCCGCCCCTCCAGCTCTGATTGGAGTGCTAGCGTCACATGGACGCTAGCTCCAATCAGAGCTGGAGGGGGTTAAAAAAAGGTCACCAGGAGCGATCGTAGACCCGGGGGGGCAAAGCCACCCCCCCTGGGGTGAAGTACAGGTCCCCCTGCACCTGCGGGTACGGTGACATTTGAATGACCCCGGTCACCGGACCCGCAGGGAAGCATTCCCGCCATGACGCCACATAGGCGTCATGGGTCGGATTGGCACCGACTTTCATGACGCCTACGTGGCGTCATGGGTCGGGAAGGGGTTAAAATATAAGTTAATACTGAGTCAGAACAAGCCTCCGTAAACTTACATTGTAAAAGCCACTTCTGGATCACTTACAAAGCCTAATGACACCCAGCAAGTCGGAATAACTGTCAAATCACCCAAAAGAGTACTGGAATGGCGCTGAAAATTGGAGAAGACAGTATACTAACACACACACTACACTACATATACAATGGCGTGTAAAACTTTGGAGACACCCGGTCAAAATTATTGCTGTGAAAAATTAAGTCCTTTAAGTCCTAAAATTAAAGATGACACATTTACTTTATATTTTAAGCAAAATAAATGTTCTCCTGCACGCGTTGCCTTCAGGCAGGTCCTGGGAGTTCACAGCCAATAAACTCACTTCACCTAAGTGTCGTCAGCGCGAGTGCGGTGAGAAATTTTTCCACTATGGGGTTAGTAATGGGGGCATCTTATTTGCGCCTCTCCATTAGTAACTTTGGGGCTTGATGTCACCTGACAATAAAAAGGTGACATCAATCCCCATCTATCACCCCACTTGCCATCGCTACAGGACAAGTGGGAAGAGCGAGGCTAAGTGTCAGAATTGGGACAAATTAGAGATGTGCCTTTCCTGGGGTGGCTGAGACCTGATGTTTTTAGCCTGTGTGAGGGCCAGTATCTATTGCCCCTTCCTAGGCTATTAATATCAGCTCGCAGCTGTCTTCATAGCCTTTGATGGTTATTAACCCCTTAATCCCATTTGACGTACTATCAAGGTGACCTGGGACTTAATTCCGAGGGACGGGATAGTACGTCATAGGGAATGGCCGCGCTCACGGGGGGAGCGCAGCCAATCACAGCCGGGTGTCAACTGACTATCGCAGCTGACATCCGGCACTATGTGCCAGCAGCAGTCACGTATCGCCCTCAGCACATTAACCCCCGGCACACTGCGATCAAGCATGATCGCAGTGTTCCGGCAGTATAGGGAAGCATCGCGTTGCTCCGAGGGTCTCCTACTTTCTTCTCCCTGCAAGCCCCAGATCCAAAATGGCCACAGGGCTGCATTTGGGTCCTGCAGGGAGGTGGCTTACCAAGCGCCTGCTCAGAGCAGGCGCTGGTAAGCCTACAGCAGTGCACGTCAGATCGCTGATCTAACACAGTGCACAGCAAAGTGTCAGATCTGCGATCTGACCTTATAACATGATGCCCCCCTGGGGCAATGTTATAAAGTAAAAAAAAATATTTAGTTGTGTAAAAAAAAATTCCTAAATAAAGAAAAAAAATATTATTCCCATAAATACATTTTTTTTATCTAAATAAAAAAACAATAAAACTACACATATTTAGTATCGCCGCATCCGTAACGACTCGACCTATAAAACTGTCCCACTAGTTAATCCCTTCAGTGAACACGGTAAAAAAGAAAATTGAGGCAAAAAACAAAACTTTATTATCATACTGCCAAACAAAAAGTGGAATTGCACGCAATCAAAAAGACGGATATAAATAATCATGGTCCGGCTGAAAACATCATCTTGTCCCGCAAAAATCGAGCTGCCATACAGTGTCATCAGCGAAAAAATAAAAAAGTTATAGTCCTCAGAATAAAGTGATGCAAAAATAATTATTTTTTCTATAAAATCGTATAAAAGCGCCAAAACATAAAAAAATGATATAAATGAGGTATCGCTGTAATCGTACTGACCCAAAGAATAAAACTGCTTTAGCCATTTAATCAAACGCGGAATGGTATCAACGACCACCAAAAGAAATTCATGAATAGCTGTTTTTTGTTCATACTGCCTCACAAAAATCGGAATTAAAAGCGATCAAAAAATGCCACTTGCCCAAAAATGTTACCAATAAAAACATCAACTCGTCCCACAAAAAACAAGACCTCACATGACTCTGTGGACCAAAATATGGAAAAATTATAGCTCTCAAAATATGGTAACGCAAAAAATATTTTTTGCAATAAAAAGCGTCTTTTAGTGTGTGACGGGTGCCAGTCATAAAAATCCGCTAAAAAACCTCTATAAAAGTAAATCAAACCCCTCTTCATCACCCGCTTAGTTAGGGAAAAATAAAAATTTTTTAAAAATGTATTTATTTCCATTATCCCATTAGGGTTAGGGTTAGGGCTATGGCTAGGGCTAGGGTTAGGGTTTGGATTACATTTACGGTTGGGATTAGGGTTACGGGTGTATCAGGGTTAGGGGTGTAGTTAGTGTTATGGTTGGGATTAGGGTTAGGGGTTTGATGGAGTTGGGGTTAGGGGTGTGGTTGGAATTAGGGTTAGGGGTTTGTTAGGAGTCGAGTTTCCTCTGCTGCACAGGGGGAATCTCGATCCGTGTCTGCTGCGGTCTCCCATTCGGTATTGGCCGCAGTGGGCTCTGCTCAGCGGAGACGTCGCTCCCAGTGTCTCGCTGAGGCTGATTCGGTGCATAGGGTCACTACTGCCTTTTCTGGCTTTCCTATGGTACCCTGCACTGATCTGCGGCGAGCGAGCCTCTCTGAGACTAAGTCCTTGTTTACTCACACTGAGCATGCCCAGGGCAGGGTCTCCCATTGGAGGTCAAGGGCCACATGTTCGGTCACATGCTCAGGTGCTGCAGTACATTCCATTGGTCCTCCTGGAAGGTCCTGAAAGGGCAAAACATGCTCAGGTACTGCAGCACTTTCCATTGGTCCTTCTAGAAGGTCCTGAAAGGGCAAAAACTTCAGTAGCAGCTTCCTGTGCTGCAACTATATAAACTGCGCATGACCGCATGGCCATGCGCTAGTATTGTCTTGTAAATATGTGTGTGTTGTGAGTGAAAGTCGCTCTTTAACCCCTTAGTGACAGAGCCAATTTGGTACTTAATGACCGAGCCAATTTTTGCAATTCTGACCACTGTCACTTTATGAGGTTATAACTCTGGAACGCTTCAACGGATCCCGCTGATTCTGAGATTGTTTTTTCGTGACATATTTTACTTCATGTTAGTGGTAACATTTCTTCGATATTACTTGCGATTATTTATAAAAAAAACAGAAATATGTCGAAAATTTTTAAAATTTTGCAATTTTCAAACTTTGTATTTTTATGCCCTTAAATCAGAGAGATATGTCATGAAAAATAGTTAATAAATAACATTTCCCACATGTCTACTTTACATCAGCACAATTTTGGAAGCAAATTTTTTTTTTGTTAGGGAGTTATAAGAGTTAAAATTGACCAGCAATTTCTCATTTTTACAACACCATTTTTTTTTAGGGACCACATTACATTTGAAGTCATTTTGAGGGGTCTATATGATAGAAAATAATGAAGTGTGACACCATTCTAAAAACTACACCCCTCAAGGTTCTCAAAACAACATTCAAGAAGTTTATTAACCCTTTACGTGCTTCACAGGAACTGAAACAATGTGGAAGGAAAAAATGAACATTTAACTTTTTTTGCAAACATCTTAATTCAGAACCATTTTTTTTATTTTCACAAGTGTAAAAACAGAAATGTAACCATAAATTGTGTTATGCAAATTTCTCCTGAATACGTCGATACCCCATATGTAAGGGTAAACTACTGTTTGGGCGCACCGCAGAGCTTGGAAATGAAGGAGCGCCGTTTTACTTTTTCAATGTAGAATTGGCTGGAATTGAGATTGGACGCCATGTCGCGTTTGGAGAGCCCCTGATGTGACTTAACAGTGGAAACCCCCCACAAGTGACACCATTTTGAAAACTAGACCCCTTAAGGAACTTATCTAGATGTGTGGTGAGCACTTTGAACCCCCATGTGCTTCACAGAAGTTTATAACGTAGAGCCGTGAAAAAAAAAAATCGCATTTTTTCTACAAAAATGATCTTTTGCCCACAAATTTTTATTTTCACAAGGGTAACAGGAGAAATTAGACCACTAAAGTTGTTGTGCAATTTCTCCTGAGTACGTCGATACCCAATATGTGGGGGTAAACCACTGTTTGGGCGCACCGCAGAGATTGGAAGAGAAAGAGTGCCGTTTTACTTTTTCAATGTAGAATTGGCTGGAATTGAGATCGGACGCCATGTCGCGTTTGGAGAGCCCCTGATGTGCCTAAACAGTAGAAATCCCCCTCAAGTGACCCCATTTTGGAAACTAGACCCCCCATGGAACTTATCTAGATGTGTGGTGAGAACTTTGAATGCCCAAGTGCTTCACAGAAGTTTATAATGCAGAGTCGTGAAAATAAAAAATATTTTTTTTTTCCACAAAAAAGATTTTTTAGCCCCCAAGTTTTTATTTTCACAAGGGTAACAAGAGAAATTGGACCCCAAAAGTTGTTGTCAATTTGTCCTGAGTATGCTGGTACCCCATATGTGGGGGTAAACCACTGTTTGGGCGCACGGCAGAGCTCGGAAGGAAGGAGCGCCGTTTTGGAATGCAGACTTTGATAGAATGGTCTGCGGGCATTATGTTGCGTTTGCAGAGCCCCTGATGTACCTAACCAGTAGAAACCCTCCACAAGTGACCCCATTTTGGAAACTAGAACCCCCCAAGGAACTTATCTAGATGTGTGGTGAGAACTTTGAATGCCCAAGTGCTTCACAGAAGTTTAGAATGCAGAGTCGTGAAAATAAAAAATATTTTTTTTTCCACAAAAAAGATATTGTAGCCCCCAAGTTTTTATTTTCACAAGGGTAACAGGAGAAATTGGACTTCAATAGTTGTTGTCCAATTTATCCCGAGTACGCTGATGCACCAAATGTGGGGGTAAACCACTGTTTGGGTGCACGGCAGAGCTCGGAAGGGAAGGAGCGCCTTTTTGGAATGCAGACTTTGATAGAATGGTCTGTGGGCATTATGTTGCGATTGCAGAGCCCCTGATGTACCTAAACTGTAGTAACCCCCCACAAGTGACCCCATTTTGGAAACTAGACCCCCCAAGGAACTTATCTAGATGTGTGGTGAGAACTTTGAATGCCCAAGTGCTTCACAGAAGTTTAGAATGCAGAGTCGTGAAAATAAAAAATATTTTTTTTTTCACAAAAAAGATATTGTAGCCCCCAAGTTTTTATTTTCACAAGGGTAACAGGAGAAATTGGACCACTAAAGTTGTTGTCCAATTTATCCTGAGTATGCTGATGCCCCATATGTGGGGGTAAACCACTGTTTGGGCGCACGGCAGAGCTCGGAAGGGAAGGAGTGCCGTTTTGGAATGCAGACTTAGATAGAATGGTCTGTGGGCGTTATGTTGCGTTTGCAGAGCCCCTGATGTACCTAAACAGTAGTAACCCCCCACAAGTGACCCCGTTTTGGAAACTAGACCCCCCCCCAAGGAACTTATATAGATGTGTGGTGAGAACTTTGAATGCCCAAGTGCTTCACAGAAGTTTAGAATGCAGAGTCATAAAAAAAAAATATATATATATACAGTTAGGGCCAGAAATATTTGGACAGTGACACAATTTTCGCGAGTTGGGCTCTGCATGCCACCACATTGGATTTGAAATGAAACCTCTACAACAGAATTCAAGTGCAGATTGTAACGTTTAATTTGAAGGGTTGAACAAAAATATCTGATAGAAAATGTAGGAATTGTACACATTTCTTTACAAACACTCCACATTTTAGGAGGTCAAAAGTAATTGGACAAATAAACATAACCCAAACAAAATATTTTTATTTTCAATATTTTTTTGCAAATCCTTTGGAGGCAATCACTGCCTTAAGTCTGGAACCCATGGACATCACCAAACGCTGGGTTTCCTCCTTCTTAATGCTTTGCCAGGCCTTTACAGCCGCAGCCTTCAGGTCTTGCTTGTTTGTGGGTCTTTGCGTCTTAAGTCTGGATTTGAGCAAATGAAATGCATGCTCAATTGGGTTTAGATCTGGAGACTGACTTGTCCATTGCAGAATGTTCCACTTTTTGGCACTCATGAACTCCTGGGTAGCTTTGGCTGTATGCTTGGGGTCATTGTCCATCTGTACTATGAAGCGCCGTCCAATCAACTTTGCAGCATTTGGCTGAATCTGGGCTGAAAGTATATCCCGGTACACTTCAGAATTCATCCGGCTACTCTTGTCTGCTCTTATGTCATCAATAAACACAAGTGACCCAGTGCCATTGAAAGCCATGCATGCCCATGCCATCACGTTGCCTCCACCATGTTTTACAGAGGATGTGGTGTGCCTTGGATCATGTGCCGTTCCCTTTCTTCTCCAAACTTTTTTCTTCCCATCATTCTGGTACAGGTTAATCTTTGTCTCATCTGTCCATAGAATACTTTTCCAGAACTGAGCTGGCTTCTTGAGGTGTTTTTCTGCAAATTTAACTCTGGCCTGTCTATTTTTGGTATTGATGAATGGTTTGCATCTAGATGTGAACCCTTTGTATTTACTGTCATGGAGTTTTCTCTTTACTGTTGACTTAGAGACAGATACACCTCCTTCACTGAGAGTGTTCTGGACTTCAGTTGATGTTGTGAACGGGTTCTTCTTCACCAAATTAAGTATGCGGCGATCATCCACCACTGTTGTCATCCGTGGACGCCCAGGCCTTTTTGAGTTCCCAAGCTCACCAGTCAATTCCTTTTTTCTCAGAATGTACCCAACTGTTGATTTTGCTACTCCAAGCATGTCTGCTATCTCTCTGATGGATTTTTTCTTTTTTTTCAGCCTCAGGATGTTCTGCTTCACCTCAATTGAGAGTTCCTTTGACCGCATGTTGTCTGCTCACAGCAACAGCTTCCAAATGCAAAACCACACACCTGGAATCCACCCCTGACCTTTTAACTACTTCATTAATTACAGGTTAACGAGGGAGACGCCTTCAGAGTTAATTGCAGCCCTTAGAGTCCATTGTCCAATTACTTTTGGTCCCTTGAAAAAGAGGACGCTATGCATTACAGAGCTATGATTCCTAAACCCTTTCTCCGATTTGGATGTGGAAACTAGCATATTGCAGCTGGGAGTGTGCACTTTCAGCCCATATTACATATATAATTTTATTTCTGAACATGTTTTTGTAAACAGCTAAAATAACAAAACTTGTGTCACTGTCCAAATATTTCTGGCCCTAACTGTATATATATATATATATTTCCACAAAAAGGATTTTGTAGCCCCCAAGTTTTTATTTTCACAAGGGTAACAAGAGAAATTGGACCCCAGAAGTTGTTGTCCAATTTATCCCGAGTATGCTGATGCGCCATATGTGGCGGTAACCCACTGTTTGGGCGCACGGCAGAGCTCAGAAGGGAGGGAGCACCATTTGACTTTTTGAGCGCAAAATTGGCTATCGTGTTTGGAGACCCCCTGATGTACCTAAACAGTGGAAACCCCCCAATTCTAGCTCCAACCCTAACCCCAACACACCCCTAACCCTAATCCCAACCTGATCCATAATCCTAATCACTAACCCTAACCATAATCACAACCCTTACCCCAAAACAACCCTAATGTCAACCCTAACCATAACCCTAATCAAAACCCTAAATCCAACACAGCCCTAATCCTAATCTCAACCCTAACCTCAAACCTAACCCTAATCCCAATACACCCCTAATCACAACCCTAACCTTAACCCTAATCCCAAACCTAACCCTAATCCCAAGCGTAACCCTAATGCCAACCCTAACCCTAATACCAACCCTAATCCAAACCCTAACCCTAATCCCAACTCTAACCCTAACTTTAGCCCCAACCCTAGCCCTAACTTTAGCCCCAACCCTAACCCTAGCCCTAAGGCTACTTTCACACTTGCGTTGTTTGGCATCCGTCGCAATCCGTCGTTTTGGACAAGAAACGGATCCTGCAAATGTGACCGCAGGATGCGTTTTTTGCCCATAGACTTGTATTGCCGACGGATCGTGACGGATGGCCACACGTCGCGTCCGTCGTGCACTGGATCAGTATTTTGGCGGACCGTCAGCACAAAAAATGTTCAATGTAACTTTTTTTGTACATCGCATCCGCCATTTCTGACCGCGCATGCATGGCCGTAACTCCGCCCCCTCCTCCCCAGGACATAGATTGGGCAGCGGATGCGTTGAAAAACTTCATCCACTGCCCACGTTGTGCACAATTTTCACAACGTGCGTCGGTATGTCGGGCCGATGCATTGCGACGGCCCCGTACCGACGTAAGTGTGAAAGAAGCCTAACACTAAATTTAGCGCCAACCCTAACTCTAAATTTAGCCCCAACCCTAACCCTAAATTTAGTCCCAACCCTAACCCTAAATTTAGCCCTAACCCTAACCCTAATCCTAGCCCTAACCCTACCCCTAACCCTACCCCTAGCCCTAACCCTAGCCCTAACCCTACCCCTAACCCTACCCCTAGCCCTAACCCTACCCCTAACCCTACCCCTAACCCTAACCCTAACCCTACCCCTAACCCTACCCCTAACCCCAACCCTACCCCTAACCCTAACCCTACCCCTAACCCTAACCCTACCCCTAACCCTACCCCTAACCCTACCCCTAACCCTATCCCTAACCCTAGCCCTAACCCTAACCCTAATTTTAGCCCCAACTGCTCTTCTCCTGCCGGCCGGCAGATGAAGGCAGATGGCGGGCGCACTGCACATGCGCCCGCCATTTTCTTTTGCCCAGAAGATGCCGGCGGCCAGGAGGAGCAGCAGGAGGATCCAGGGACACAGGTGAGTATGGCAGGGTCCCCGAATCCCCCTATTTCTCTGTCCTCTGATGTGCGATCACATCAGAGGACAGAGAATTACACTTGGACTTTTTTTTTTTTTCTTTTTTTGCGGTCGCCGGTAAACAGTTAATTACCGGCGATCGCAAAACAGGGGTCGGTAAAACCGACCCCGATCATGCTCTTTGGGGTCTCGGCTACCCCCGGCAGCCGAGACCCCAAAGATTCTCGCAGGGCCGGCCGGCGGGTGCACTGCGCATGCGCCCGCCATTTTGATGATGGCGGCGCCCACCGGGAGACACGAGGAGCATCGGGGGAGATAGGTAAGTATTGGGGGGCCACCTGGGACCCCTTTTCTCTGTCCTCCGATGTGCGATCACATCGGAGGACAGAGAAATTAAAAAGAGATTGCGGTTTGTTTGTTTTTTGCGATCGCCGGTAAACGGTTAATTACGGCGATCGCAAATGCGGGGTGGGTTAAAAAACCCCCGAATCATGTTCTCTGGGGTCTCGGCTACCCTCGGCAGCCGAGACTCCGGAGAAAATCCGACTCTGGGGGGCGCTATTTACTTTTTCCACAGCGCCGTTAATTAACGGCGCTGTGGTGTAAGTACCCTTAGCAGCCGCCGTTAAAAGGCATGTCGGCGGTCGCTAAGGGGTTAAATAACCCTCCCTATTGAATGTCTGTTCGCGGAAGGTGTATGTTTGCTATCTAGCGCCCAACTTATCCAACAGCACGTAACACACATCACAGCGTCCAGTTGCTGTGTCCGCCAGTACGGCGCCGTGCTCTTCCTCTGCGCTTTCCTTACCCAAGCCTGGGTGGTTAGTGGCGTCCGTCAGTGCGGCACCGCACGCACTCTCGTGCCTTTATTTACTATTTCAATAGTTTCCTTACACACCCAGTTGCGGTGTTGTGCCAGCAGTGGTCTAATCGGACTTCAATCCTAGTTGGAGTTGTGTTCGCTGACTTATTGCTCGCGCTCTATGTGCGGTACCGCGGTCCTGTGACGCAACAGGATCGCTTCCATCACGCAGGGTGAAGTTAACCCTTGTATGTATACTTATAGTACTGCCATATAGTCCATCTTACTTAGCAGCAGGTACTTTCCTGCACGGTGGATCCCGGGTTGCGAACGCACCAATTCCATCTAATAAACTATATATTTGGTGCATTCCGTCAACCCTAACAGGGTGCGTTTGGGTTAGGGTTTCAATTAGAATTGGGGGTTTCCACTGTTTAGGCACATCAGGGCTCTCCAAACATGACATGGCGTCTGAACTCGATTCCAGGCAATTCTAAGTTGAAAATAGTGTCACTTGTGGGGGGTTTCAATGTTTAGGCACATCAGTGGCTCTCCAAGCGCAACATGGCGTCCCATCTCAATTCCTGTCAATTTTGCATTGAAAAGTCAAACAGCGGTCCTTCACTTCCAAGCTCTGACATGCACCCAAACAGTAGATTACCCCCACATATGGGGTATCAGCGTTCTCAGGACAAATTGCACAACAACTTTTGAGGTCCAATTTCTTCTCTTACCCTTAGGAAAAGAAAAAATTGGGGGCAAAAATATGATTTTTGTGAAAAAATATGATTTTTGATTCTTACGGCTCTGCATTATAAACTTCTGTAAAGCACTTGGTTCGTCAAAGTGCTCACCACACATCTAGATAAGTTCCTTAGGGGGTCTACTTTCCAAAATGGTGTCACTTGTGGGGGTTTCAATGTTTAGGCACATCAGGCAACATGGCGTCCCATCTCAATTCCAGTCAATTTTGCATTGAAAAGTCAAATGGCGCTTCTTCCCTTCCGAGCTCTGCCATGTGCCCTAATAGTGGTTTACCCCACATATGGGGTATTGCCGTACTCAGAACAAATTGTTCAATAACTTTTGGTGTCCATTTTCTCCTGTTACCCTTGGTAAAATAAAACAAATTGGAGCTGAATTAAATTTTTTGTGAAAAAAAGTTAAATGTTCATTTTTATTTAAACATTAATTCAATTTCCTGTGAAACACTTGAAGGGTTAATAAACTTCTTGAATGTGGTTTTGAGAACCTTGAGGGGTGCAGTTTTTAGAATGGTGTCACACTTGGGTATTTTCTATCATATAGACCCCTCAAAATGACTTCAAATGTGATGTGGTCCCTTAAAAAAATGGTGTTGAAAAAATGAGAAATTGCTGGTCAATTTTTAACCCTTATAACTCCCTAACAAAAAACTATTTTGGATGCAAAATTGTGCTGATGTAAAGTAGACACGTGGCAAATGTTACGTATTAAGTATTTTATGTGACATATCTCTGTGATTTAAGGGCATAAAAATTCAAATTTGGAAAATTGCAAAATTTTCTAAACTTTCGCCAAATTTCCATTTTTTTCACAAATAAATGCAGGTAATATCGAAGAAATGTTACCACTTTCATGAAGACGAATATGTCAGGAGAAAACAGTGTCAGAATCACCGGGATCCATTAAAGCGTTCCAGAGTTATAACTTCATAAAGGGACAGTGGTCAGAATTGTAAAAACAGCATTTCTCTTCCTCCAAACAGGGCGAGTTGAGCTAAGGCCAAAGACCTCAATTTTTGTCTCATCTGACCACAGCACCTTCTCCCAATCATTCACAGAATCATCCAGGTGTTCATTGGCAAACTTTAAATGAACCTGCACATGTGTCTTCTTGAGCAGAGGGACCTTGGGGGCACTGCAGGATTTTAAACCTTACGGTGAAATCTGTTACCAATTATTTCTTGGTGACTGTGGTCCCAGCTGCCTTGATGTCATTTACAAGTTCCCCCATGTAGTTTTAGGCAGATCTCTCACCTTCCTCATGATCAAGGATACCCCTCGAGGTGAGATTTTGCATGGTGCCCTAGATCGATATCGATTGACAGTCATTTTGTATTTCTTCTATTTTCTTGCACCAATAGTTGTCACGTTCTCACTCAGCATCTTAATTATGTATTTGAAACCCATTCCAGCTTTGTGCAGGTCTATGATCTTATAACTGACATCCTTAGAAAGCTCTTTGGTCTTGGCCATGTTGTAGAGGTTAGACTATGACTGAATAATTGAATCTGTGGATAGGAGCCTCTTATAAAGGTGACTATGTAAGACAGCTATCTTTAATGCAGGTAATGAGTTGATTAAGAGCATCTAACTGGTCTGTAGGAGACAGAACGCTTAATGGTTGCTAGGGGATCAAATACCTATTTCTCACTGCAAAATGCAAATAAATTTTTATAATTTCAAATCTCAAAGCAAAGACCACAGTATATGTGAGATATACACACTGTATACTTTTTTATGTTTCTTAGCCATACAGAATTATTTTTCTAATGGTCAAATATGTGTATGTGCCGCCCTGCCAGGCTGTTGCTGTAACAGTACTGGGTTACGGTGGGTTACGGTGGTCCGACTGCTGGTGCTCGCCAGTCTTTGTCAATATTAATAAAAAGGTTCATGAGGCCAGTTGGGATGTTCGGCCTGATATGGCTGGGCCAATCTGAAGGTCAGATGTTACAGCATAGTGGATGGGCAAACGGACATGTGGAGCATCTTTCTAGATGCTCAGTCTCTGCAAGATAAATATCACAATCCAATGTATAGGATGCGGTTATTCTGCATGGTTCAATGACCACATGCAGAATCACCGCGCGTACAAAAGCCAGCAGTGCTTTGGATGGAGCTGCGTCCAAAGCGCTGCCAACCCTGACCATGGAAACATATCCTAAGGGATAGGGTAACAATGTGTGGATGCAATTATAACAGCAGAGAACTTAGCCCTTACCATAGCTGGCACTATAAATAAATTATATTACACAAGCAGGTATTTTGTTGTGCTACAGACACACGAGCGCCACATGTACTGCACAGAAATTATTTTGTAATATTATTTTTCTGTATGTTTTTGTGAGAGGACAAGGGAGAGAGGGCTGTCTGTTTTCTCTGTCTGCCCTTGGTCAGATGTACCGTATATTATAGCCAATAACCAATGTAGTTTGTGTAAGCACAGCTCTTAAGCATAATGATGATAATATGGGAATCACTTTCTCCCAGCTCTATGCTGTCATAGTACGGTGTGAAAAGGAGTTAAAGCGCATCAAAAGTAAAGTGATAATAAAGGGGAGTAGTCAATTGGTTCTCACCATAATAGAGTGTATTTTAGCTTAGTTTCTTTTTTTATTCAGTCAATCAAAACTTGCTATTTCACAGTCTGGGATGAGCTTGGCAGGCAGTTAAAATGTGAATGTTCTTTGTTTAGCTCCCCCACTGACTTTTTTTCACCTACTGACTTTAAACACTAAATCATAGGGAGAAACATTTTAGGGGAAGTTGTGAAATTGCTACCAACAATTGTTGTTTCTTGGTTCGAATTTGAGTTCTTTTTTTTTTTCAGATGTAGGTCATGCATTCCTAAACATTGCAAAGCTTTTATTAGATGTACAAATCTGCTGAGAAGGCTGTTCTATGCTTATGTACTTTATTACTGCTTTATAATACCCATCCTGACCTAATTGTGTGTATCATAAATCTACAAAACACAGACAGTGGGGGATTTGTAATTCATATATAGACATTAGTTACCTGTACAACATTGGAGCAGTTATACTGTTAGAAAATTAATTTTAATGTATAACTGTAATTATTTTTTAAATACCCCTAATTGCAAGGCAGTCTATGCATTAAAAAGGTGCAAAAATGGTTTATGGACACAAGTATAACATAACCTATAACACAACCACATAACATGTTATTAAAAAAAAGTAAGAACAATAAACGAGATTAAATAAGTCAAACAAAACAGAATGAGAGATGACCTGCCAGGATTTATAATCTGTAAGAGAAAGAGGAAAGAGTCAGTGGGTTGAACATAGAAGCTCATATTGTAGTGAAGTAACAATAGCGTTAACACAAAGGATCAAGGTGAGTGCTTCCACACTGGCCTGGCATTGGAACTCCAGGGAACTTGCATCCGGCAGGTGCCAATTCATGATGGTGGAGAGCAGCAAGCCAGAGAAGTGAAGAGGAAGTTGCCTGACACAATCATCTGTTAATTCAAACTTCTTCGCTTATTCAAACATCTTTATAATCAATGGATCCATCTAAACAAATTAGTTAAACCTAGGTTTTAAAGATGTTTGACTAAATTAAAAAGTTTTAACTACCAGATGATTGCACCATGCACCTTCTTCACTTCCTTGGCAATACTGCCATTGCAGTTTAAAGGCTTTTCTAAATAGGTGGGTTTTCAAGTGACTATAAGAAGGTTTTCAAACCGATTATAAGTTTAATGACTGTGGGTAATTAGTTCCAGAGTACTGTGGATATGCAGGAAAAATCTTGGTGATTACTATGTGATACGCAGACAAAAAAATAAAGCAAAGAACTTATCATGAAAAAACAAAGATTACATATAGGAGGTAAGAAATGTATATAGGGGACAGGTTATGGACAGCAATTGTTAATATTTTGAACCGAATTTTCTAGGCAATGGATAGCCAGCAAAAGATTTGGCAGAGGTGAACTCCAAAAGGATTACACGGAGAGAGATGGATTATTTGAGAGATAATTAGGGAATTTGCCTTGTTCCTTCTATTCTTCCAATCATGATATCCTTCTCCAGTGCTTACAAAGAGAATAATATCTGGAGAAGGACATCATGATAGGAGGATTAGGAGGAAGAAGGTAAAAAGGAAAACCAGCAACCTGATGGCTTGATACTATTGAGTTAATGGTGGAGAAGACCTTGGTGGACCTGTCTAGGTTTGTACAAGATTGATCTTCCTATTGTTCATACATGTAATCACTGTGGCTTCAGATAGAGCCTAAGGTTGTTAGAAAAATAAATTGAATGTGTAAAATTACTTGTCAATAAATTTTCTCAATGCACAGCCCCAATTTGGTCATATTGTCTTCTTCTTTCCGATATCTAGTGTGATCTTTTCAAAGGCACAAAAGCATATTTGGCCCCTTTGAAACAAATTAGGCCCCACTTCACAAGGTAAAACAAGTCAAGATTTCAGGTGAGGGCAAGCATGAGGCATTATGATGCCATGGTGGCTGATGCATGCCAGAGGCGCCAAAGATGCTTGGTGCCAGAAGAAATGGAGATGTCTTTAAAGAAACAGATAGAAGATGACTGTCCAGAGTGGGGAGAGGTAAGAGCCGGGTGAGTATAAGTTTTTAAATCGCTTTCTAGCAATCTACATTCTAGCAAAATAGCAGAGCTTTCCACATATGTAGGTTTGGTGAGTAGGTGAGTTAGATGGTGGATAAACTATTCAGATTTCTCTGTGCTGAATTTCAGACAGTCGATGGAGTAGAAAAAGGATATAGCTGACTGACACTCTAGAATTTTGAATTTCAGAGTGGTAATATTTGTATCAGAGTGTCATCAGAATAAAAGTGGTACTGAAGAAAATTTTACATAATATGGGTCCCAGAGTTTAGGATTCAGGATTAAAATGAGGTACATAATGAGTGAATCAATCTATCTATCTATCTATCTATCCATCCATCCATCCATCCATCCATCCATCCATCCATCCATCCATCCATCCATCCATCCATCCATCCATCATGGTTAAAACAGTCATAGATTACATATAAAGGCTTTTTATGATGAAGCTATTGCTACAATGAAGCCACACTTGAAGTTATTTAACCTAATAAAATCACACAGTATACAAAATTTTTCTTTACAGATTATTTAATGTGCCACTGACGTTTTTGCATTCTGTACGCTGCTGCAGAATCCACTTCATTTAGTCTAGATTCAAGTATTGATGTTCTTTAAAATGTTAATACGGCATGGAATGAGAATAATTATGCAAAAGCTAGTTAAAGCTTGAGCAGCATAGAGCAATGTGAACACATTTGATACATTTTCTATAATTACATGTAAAATAAGGCAAAGTGTTACTTCCACACAGTTCAGTACATATCAAACATCCATTTACTGCATACACAATATCTACAGCTCTAAACATAATGGTTTGAGCACATTTTTATAAAAAAAAAATTAAAATGACATTTTCAATAATGAAATTAGGTACTCTTTTTAAGCTTTCATTGGTTCTTCATGACAGACAGTATTAAATAGGTTGTCCGTTCCAAATCACTCTGGGTGACTGCAGACTTATGAATACCTCTAATGTATGCAGTTTGCACTACAGGGATTCACTTTTTTCAAACCAGAAGGTATGGATTTGTTATACATACAGGTGCTTCTCACGAAATTAGAATATCATCAAAAAGTTAATTTATTTCAGTTCTTCAATACGCAAATAACAACCTGCCCAATTCTTTCCTTGCTGAAGCATCCCTAGACCATCACCAATCCTCCACCAAATTTGACAAGACAAGACAAAGTGTCTTGCACCCACTGTGGCTTGTACACCTCTCCAGGTCTCCGTCTAACCATTAGATGACCCGGTGTTGATCTGGGCATACTTCAGCAAGGCTGGAATTGGGCAGGTTAATCTTTGCGTAGGATGTGTGAATCAAGCCGCATACAAAGTTATCCTGGAAAAACAGTTGATTCCTTCTGCTCAGGCAATGTTCCCCAACTCTGAGGACTAGTTTATCCAGCAGGACAATGCGCCATGCCAAACAGCTAGGTCAATCAAGATGTGGATGAAGGACCACCATATCAAATCCCTGTCATGGCCAGCCCAATCTCCAGTCCTGATTTCTGAACCCTATTGAAAACCTCTGGAATGTAATCAAGAGGAAGATGGATAGTCACAAGCCATCAAACAAAGAAGAACTGTTTAAATTATTGCACTAGGAGAGGCATAAGGTCACCGAAAAGCAGTGTGAAAGACTGGTGGAAAGCATGCCAAGACGCATGAAACTGTGATGAAATATCATGGTTATTCCACAAAATATTGATTTCTGAACTCTTCCTGAGTTAAAACAATAGTATTGTTGTTTCTCAGTGATTATGAACTTGTTTTTTTTTTTTTGCATTATTTGAGATCTGCAAGCAATGCATTTTTTGTTTTTTTGACCATTTCTCATTTTCAGAAAATAAATACCAAGCATATTGCTTCGAACTTCGGAGACATGTCAGTAGCTTATAGAATAAAAGAACAATTTACATTTTACTCAAAAATATACCTATAAAGAGATAAATCAGATAAACTGAAAATTTTGCAGTGGTTTCTTAATTTTTGCCAGCGCTGTAGATATTCTAATTTTGTGAGAAACACCTGTGCTCCCGGCCAGTTGGCGCAGTCACGTTCTACATACCCTCATATGGAGTGAGGCCTCATTCTCTAGTCATAGTAGAGAACCGTGTGCACTAGGGTTGAGTGACCTTGACCTTTTTAGAGTCATGTCGGGTTTCGCGAAACCCGACTATCTCAAAAGTCGAGTCGAGTGGAATCGGCCGATTATCGCGAAAAGTCGGGGATCGACCGAAACACGAAACCCAATCCAAGTCAATGGGGGAGCATAGTCGGCAGTGAGTAGAGGCCAGGAAAACATGTACAGAGCCCATTTTAATGGCAAAAACATCCATTCTTGTTACTGAAGCTTGTCAATCTTAATTTAGCTTATAATAATTGTAAGGCATTTGAAATTGGGGGTCATTTGGCTAAAGTTGTGGGGGGTAGGGCTGGTTCAAGTAATTAGTGGGCCCAGTAAATCTGGACCACGTCACGGCAGTGGAGCAGGGAGAGATAAGTATTTCAACTTTGCAAGTGCTGTGATCCTGAGCTAGCAGGGGGGCCCCCTCGTTGGCATTGGCACTAGCACAGGGCCCCTCAAAGTACAGCGGTGTGTTTGCACGGCGGGGGCGCCTCCCACCGGCAGCAACACTTTTGCGTACTATGAGGGGCCCTGTGCCAGTGACGTCGCCAACGAGTATTCCTCCCCCCACCTGATGAAGGAACCTGCACCTTCATCTGCACCTTCCTCTTTGTCCCCGTGTAAGGTGGTATGGTATGCGGGAAGGGGGACCTGACTTTCAGCAGGGTCACAATCTTGCAGTGTAGCGTGCACGGGGAATGTTGCGTTATGGGTCAATGTACCAGCAGACTCATCTATCACTGGCTGGGCAATGGGCAGGATGAGGAGGAAACACAGATATAGGCCCAAAGAATAAAGTGGGCTAAATGCAGTTCAAAATTGGTAACAGGACTAACCAGGGGGCATTGTTTTGTTCAGTGGAGGACAACTGGAATGAGAGGCTGACACAGAGAGTGGGCCCAAATCTGTAAGTAGTCTAAATGCAGTTCAAAATTGGCAAGAGTAGTAAACAGGCGGCACAGCTTTGTTCACTGTGGGAGAACAGCAAGGAGCGGCAGACACAGATAAAAGGCCCCAACCCAACTAGTAGGCCCACTGCAGTTTTAAAATTCCGATAGGCTGAAAACCAGATAATTGTAGGTCATTTTTTGTAAAGAGGACAGCTGTATTGACTGGCGCAGCCAGACACTACAAGTAGGCCTTAAACCACAAAGTTGGCTCGACGCTGGTTTAAAAAAGGTTACATGGGTACACGTTCTGCATTGTTGTGCTCAGTGGAGGACAATTGGAAGGAGGGACCGCAGAAAGACTTTGTAGGCGTAAAATTACAAAATAGGCTCTATGCAGCTTCGATTATGTGGCAACCTAGAGAACACCTTGGAGCGGCAGACACCATCTCTACAACCCAGACCCAACTTGTAGGCCTAATGCAGTGTTGTTTTCAACAACTACTAAACAAGAGCTTTAAGATTGAAGCAATGGAGAGGCAACCTGGGGAACACCTTGGAGTGGAACACACCGTCTCTACACCACAGACCCAACTTGTAGGCCGAATGCAGTGTTGTTTTCAACAACTACTAAACGAGAGCCAGAAGATTGAAGCAATGGAGAGGCAACCTGGGGAGCACCTTGGAGTGGAACACACCGTCTCTACACCCCAGACCCAACTTGTAGGCTGAATGCAGTGTTGTTTTCAACAACTACTAAACAAGAGCTTTAAGATTGAAGCAATGGAGAGGCAACCTGGGGAACACCTTGGAGTGTAACACACCGTCTCTACACCCCATACCCAACTAGTAGGCCGAATGCAGTGTTGTTTTCAACAACAACTACTAAACGAGAGCCAGAAGATTGAAGCAATGGAGAGGCAACCTGGGGAACACCTTGGAGTGGAACACACCGTCTCTACACCCCAGACCCAACTTGTAGGCCGAATGCAGTGTTGTTTTCAACAACTACTAAACAAGAGCTTTAAGATTGAAGCAATGGAGAGGGAGAGGCAACCTGGGGAACACCTTGGAGTGGAACACACCGTCTCTACAACCCAGACCCAACTTGTAGGCCTAAAGCAGTGTTGTTTTCAACAACTACTAAACGAGAGCTTGAAGATTGAAGCAATGGAGAGAAAACCTGGAGAACACCTTGGAGCGGAAGATACCGTCTCTACAACCCAGACACAACTTGTAGGCCTAATGCAGTGTTGTTTTCAACAACTACTAAACAAGAGCTTTAAGATTGAAGCAATGGAGAGGCAACCTGGGGAACACCTTGGAGTGTAACACACCGTCTCTACACCCCAGACCCAACTTGTAGGCCGAATGCAGTGTTGTTTTCAAAAACTACTTAAGAAGAGCCAGAAGATCGAAGCAATGGAGAGGCAACCTGGGGAACACCTTGGAGTGGAACACACCGTCTCTACACCCCAGACCCAACTTGTAGGCCGAATGCAGTGTTGTTTTCAACAACTACTTAAGAAGAGCCAGAAGATCGAAGCAATGGAGAGGCAACCTGGGGAACACCTTGGAGTGGAACACACCGTCTCTACAACCCAGACCCAACTTGTAGGCCTAATGCAGTGTTGTTTTCAACAACTACTAAACGAGAGCTTGAAGATTGAAGCAATGGAGAGAAAACCTGGAGAACACCTTGGAGCGGAAGACACCGTCTCTACAACCCAGACCCAACTTGTAGGCCTAATGCAGTGTTGTTTTCAACAACTACTAAATGAGAGCTAGAAGCTCTAAGCTATGGAAAGGAAAACTTGGGAAAAACCGTGGAGTGGAAGACACCATCTCTACAACCCAGACCCAACTTGTAGGCCTAATGCTGTGTTGTTTTCAACAACTACTAAACGAGAGCTAGAAGCTCTAAGCTATAGAGAGGAAACCTGTGTAACACCTTGGAGAGGAAGACACCGTCTCTACAACCCAGACCCAACTTGTAGGCCTAATGCAGTGTTGTTTTCAACAACTACTAAAAGAGAGCTTTAAGATTGAAGCAATGGAGAGGCAACCTGGGGAACACCTTGGAGTGGAACACACTGTCTCTACACCACAGACCCAACTTGGAGGCCTAATGCAGTGTTGTTTTCAACAACTACTAAACGAGAGCTTTAATATTGAAGCAATGGAGAGGAAACCTGGAGAACACCTTGGAGCGGACGACACCGTCTCTACAACCCAGACCCAACTTGTAGGCCGAATGCAGTGTTGTTTTCAACAACTACTTAAGAAGAGCCAGAAGATCGAAGCAATGGAGAGGAAACATGGGGAACACCTTGGAGTGGAACACACCGTCTCTATACCCCAGACCCAACTTGTAGGCCAAGTGCAGTGTTGTTTTCAACAACTACTAAACGAGAGCCAGAAGATTGAAGCAATGGAGAGGCAACCTGGGGAACACCTTGGAGTGTAACACACCGTCTCTACACCCCATACCCAACTTGTAGGCCGAATGCAGTGTTGTTTTCAACAACTACTTAAGAAGAGCCAGAAGATCGAAGCAATGGAGAGGCAACCTAGGGAACACCTTGGAGTGGAACACACCGTCTCTACACCCCAGACCCAACTTGTAGGCCGAATGCAGTGTTGTTTTCAACAACTACTTAAGAAGAGCTTTAAGATTGAAGCAATGGAGAGGCAACCTGGGGAACACCTTGGAGTGGAACACACCGTCTCTACAACCCAGACCCAACTTGTAGGCCTAAAGCAGTGTTGTTTTCAACAACTACTAAACGAGAGCTTGAAGATTGAAGCAATGGAGAGAAAACCTGGAGAACATCTTGGAGCGGAAGACACCGTCTCTACAACCCAGACCCAACTTGTAGGCCTAATGCAGTGTTGTTTTCAACAACTACTAAATGAGAGCTAGAAGCTCTAAGCTATGGAGAGGAAAACTTGGGAAAAACCGTGGAGTGGAAGACACCGTCTCTACAACCCAGACCCAACTTGTAGGCCTAATGCAGTGTTGTTTTCAACAACTACTAAACGAGAGCTAGAAGCTCTAAGCTATAGAGAGGAAACCTGTGTAACACCTTGGAGTGGAAGACACCGTCTCTACAACCCAGACCCAACTTGTAGGCCTAATGCAGTGTTGTTTTCAACAACTACTAAACGAGAGCTTTAAGATTGAAGCAATGGAGAGGAAACCTGGGGAACACCTTGGAGCGGAAGACACCGTCTCTACAACCCAGACCCAACTTGTAGGCCTAATGCAGTGTTGTTTTCAACAATTACTAAACGAGAGCTTTAAGATTGAAGCAATGGAGAGGCAACCTGGGGAACACCTTGGAGTGAAACACACTGTCTCTACACCACAGACCCAACTTGGAGGCCTAATGCAGTGTTGTTTTCAACAACTACTAAACGAGAGCTTTAATATTGAAGCAATGGAGAGGAAACCTGGAGAACACCTTGGAGCGGACGACACCGTCTCTACAACCCAGACCCAACTTGTAGGCCAAATGCAGTGTTGTTTTCAACAACTACTTAAGAAGAGCCAGAAGATCGAAGCAATGGAGAGGAAACATGGGGAACACCTTGGAGTGGAACACACCGTATCTATACCCCAGACCCAACTTGTAGGCCAAATGCAGTGTTGTTTTCAACAACTACTAAACGAGAGCCAGAAGATTGAAGCAATGGAGAGGCAACTTGGGGAACACCTTGGAGTGGAACACACCGTCTCTACACCCTAGACCCAACTTGTAGGCCGAATGCAGTGTTGTTTTCAACAACTACTAAACAAGAGCATTAAGATTGAAGCAATGGAGAGGCAACCTGGGGAACACCTTGGAGTGGAACACACCGTCTCTACACCCCATACCCAACTAGTAGGCCTAATGCAGTGTTGTTTTCAACAACTACTTAACGAGAGCCAGAAGATCGAAGCAATGGAGACGAAACCTGGGGAACACCTTAAAGTGGAACACACCGTCTCTACACTCCTGACCCAACTTGTAGGCCGAATGCAGTGTTGTTTTCAACAACTACTAAACAAGAGCTTTAAGATTGAAGCAATGGAGAGGCAACCTGGGGAACACCTTGGAGTGGAACACACCGTCTCTACACCCCAGACCCAACTTGTAGGCCGAATGCAGTGTTTTTTTCAACAACTACTAAACGAGAGCCAGAAGATTGAAGCAATGGAGAGGCAACATGGGGAACACCTTGGAGTGGAACACACCGTCTCTACACCCTAGACCCAACTTGTAGGCCGAATGCAGTGTTGTTTTCAACAACTACTAAACAAGAGCATTAAGATTGAAGCAATGGAGAGGCAACCTGGGGAACACCTTGGAGTGGAACACACCGTCTCTACACCCCATACCCAACTAGTAGGCCTAATGCAGTGTTGTTTTCAACAACTACTTAACGAGAGCCAGAAGATCGAAGCAATGGAGACGAAACCTGGGGAACACCTTAAAGTGGAACACACCGTCTCTACACTCCTGACCCAACTTGTAGGCCGAATGCAGTGTTGTTTTCAACAACTACTAAACAAGAGCTTTAAGATTGAAGCAATGGAGAGGCAACCTGGGGAACACCTTGGAGTGGAACACACCGTCTCTACACCCCAGACCCAACTTGTAGGCCGAATGCAGTGTTTTTTTCAACAACTACTAAACGAGAGCCAGAAGATTGAAGCAATGGAGAGGCAACATGGGGAACACCTTGGAGTGGAACACACCGTCTCTACACCCCAGACCCAACTTGTAGGCTGAATGCAGTGTTGTTCTCAACAACTACTAAACAAGAGCTTTAAGATTGAAGCAATGGAGAGGCAACCTGGGGAACACCTTGGAGTGTAACACACCGTCTCTACACCCCATACCCAACTAGTAGGCCTAATGCAGTGTTGTTTTCAACAACTACTAAACGAGAGCCAGAAGATCGAAGCAATGGAGACGAAACCTGGGGAACACCTTAGAGTGGAACACACCGTCTCTACACCCCTGACCCAACTTGTAGGCCGAATGCAGTGTTGTTTTCAACAACTACTTAAGAAGAGCCAGAAGATCGAAGCAATGGAGAGGCAACCTGGGGAACACCTTGGAGTGGAACACACCGTCTCTACACCCCAGACCCAACTTGTAGGCCGAATACAGTGTTGTTTTCAACAACTACTAAACGAGAGCCAGAAGATTGAAGCAATGGAGAGGCAACCTGGGGAACACCTTGGAGTGGAACACACCGTTTCTACACCCCAGACTCAACTTGTAGGCCGAATGCAGTGTTGTTTTCAACAACTACTAAACAAGAGCTTTAAGATTGAAGCAATGGAGAGGCAACCTGGGGAACACCTTGGAGTGTAACACACCGTCTCTACACCTCATACCCAACTTGTAGGCCGAATGCAGTGTTGTTTTCAACAACTACTTAAGAAGAGCCAGAAAATCGAAGCAATGGAGAGGCAACCTAGGGAACACCTTGGAGTGGAACACACCGTCTCTACACCCCAGACCCAACTTGTAGGCCGAATGCAGTGTTGCTTTCAACAACTACTTAAGAAGAGCCAGAAGATCGAAGCAATGGAGAGGCAACCTGGGGAACACCTTGGAGTGGAACACACCGTCTCTACAACCCAGAACCAACTTGTAGGCCTAATGCAGTGTTGTTTTCAACAACTACTAAACGAGAGATTGAAGATTGAAGCAATGGAGAGAAAACCTGGAGAACACCTTGGAGCGGAAGACACCGTCTCCACAACCCAGACGCAACTTGTCGGCCTAATGCAGTGTTGTTTTCAACAACTACTAAACGAGAGCAAGAAGCTCTAAGCTATGGAGAGGAAAACTTGGGAAAAATCTTGGAGTGGAAGACACCGTCTCTACAACCCAGACCCAACTTGTAGGCCTAATGCAGTGTTGTTTTCAACAACTACTAAACGAGAGCTTTAAGATTCAAGCAATGGAGAGGAAAACTGGAGAACACCTTGGAGCAGAAGACACCGTCTCTACAACCCAGACCCAACTTGTAGACCTAATGCAGTGTTGTTTTCAACAACTACTAAACGAGAGCTTTAAGATTGAAGCAATGGAGAGGAAACCTGGAGAACACCTTGGAGCGGACGACACCCTTTCTACAACCCAGACCCAACTTGTAGGCCGAATGCAGTGTTGTTTTCAACAACTACTTAAGAAGAGCCAGAAGATCGAAGCAATGGAGAGGCAACCTGGGGAACACCTTGAAGTGGAACACACCGTCTCTACACCCCAGACCCAACTTGAAGGCCAAATGCAGTGTTGTTTTCAACAACTACTAAACGAGAGCCAGAAGATTGAAGCAATGGAGAGGCAACCTGGGGAACACCTTGGAGTGGAACACACCGTCTCTACACCCCAGACCCAACTTGTATGCCGAATGCAGTGTTGTTTTCAACAACTACTAAACAAGAGCATTAAGATTGAAGCAATGGAGAGGCAACCTGGGGAACACCTTGGAGTGTAACACACCGTCTCTACACCCCATACCCAACTAGTAGGCCTAATGCAGTGTTGTTTTCAACAACTACTTAACGAGAGCCAGAAGATCGAAGCAATGGAGACGAAACCTGGGGAACACCTTAGAGTGGAACACACCGTCTCTACACCCCTGACCCAACTTGTAGGCCGAATGCAGTGTTGTTTTCAACAACTACTAAACAAGAGCTTTAAGATTGAAGCAATGGAGAGGCAACCTGGGGAACACCTTGGAGTGGAACACACCGTCTCTACACCCCATACCCAACTAGTAGGCCTAATGCAGTGTTGTTTTCAACAACTACTAAACGAGAGCTTTAAGATTGAAGCAATGGAGAGGCAACCTGGGGAACACCTTGGAGTGGAACACACTGTCTCTACACCACAGACCCAACTTGGAGGCCTAATACAGTATTGTTTTCAACAACTACTAAACGAGAGCTTTAAGATTGAAGCAACAGAGAGGAAACCTGGAGAACACCTTGGAGCGGACGACACCCTTTCTACAACCCAGACCCAACTTGTAGGCCGAATGCAGTGTTGTTTTCAACAACTACTTAAGAAGAGCCAGAAGATCGAAGCAATGGAGAGGCAACCTGGGGAACACCTTGGAGTGGAACACACCGTCTCTACACCCCAGACCCAACTTGAAGGCCAAATGCAGTGTTGTTTTCAACAACTACTAAATGAGAGCCAGAAGATTGAAGCAATGGAGAGGCAACCTGGGGAACACCTTGGAGTGGAACACACCGTCTCTACACCCCAGACCCAACTTGTAGGCCGAATGCAGTATTGTTTTCAACAACTACTAAACAAGAGCTTTAAGATTGAAGCAATGGAGAAGCAACCTGGGGAACACCTTGGAGTGGAACACACCGTCTCTACACCCCATACCCAACTAGTAGGCCTAATGCAGAGGTGTTTTTAACAACTACTTAACGAGAGCCAGAAGATCGAAGCAATGGAGACGAAACCTGGGGAACACCTTAGAGTGGAAAACACCATCTCTACACCCCTGACCCAACTTGTAGGCCGAATGCAGTGTTGTTTTCAACAACTACTAAACAAGAGCTTTAAGATTGAAGCAATGGAGAGGCAACCTGGGGAACACCTTGGAGTGGAACACATCGTCTCTACACCCCAGACCCAACTTGTAGGCCGAACGCAGTGTTGTTTTCAACAACTACTAAACGAGAGCCAGAAGATTGAAGCAATGGAGAGGCAACCTGGGGAACACCTTGGAGTGGAACACACCGTCTCTACACCCCACACCCAACTTGTAGGCCGAATGCAGTGTTGTTTTCAACAACTACTAAACGAGAGCTAGAAGCTCGAAGCTATGGAGAGGAAACCTGGGGAACACCTTGGAGTGGAAGACACCATCTCTACAACCCAGACCCAACTTGAAGGCCTAATGCAGTGTTGTTTTCAACAACTACTAAACGAGAGCTAGAAGCTCGAATCTATGGAGAGGAAACCTGGGGAACACCTTGGAGTGGAAGACACCGTCTCTACAACCCAGACCCAACTTGTAGGCCTAATGCAGTGTTGTTTTCAAAAACTACTAAATGAGAGCTAGAAGCTCGAAGCTATGGAGAGGAAACCTGGGGAACACCTTGGAGCGGCAGACACCGTCTCTACAACCCAGACCCAACTTGTAGGCCTAATGCAGTGCTGTTTTCAACAACTACTAAATGAGAGCTAGAAGCTCGAAGCTATGGAGAGGAAACCTGGGGAACACCTTGGAGCGGCAGACACCGTTTGTAGGCCCTACCGAAGTAGTAGTAGTAGCCTCAATGCAGTTTTCAAATTCCTATAGGCTGAAAACCAGACTATTGACGCTCAGCTTTTTTAAAAGGAGGACAGCTGTATTGAGTGGCGCAGACAGACACAGGTAGTAGGCCTTAAACACAACATTTGGCTCAATGCGGTTTAAAAATGGTTACAGGGGTACACAGGCAGCATTGGTCTGTTCAGTGGAGGACAATTTCAATTATGGACCACAGACAGAATTTGTATGCCTACTATTAAAAAAAGGATGCTCTATGCAATTTAAAATAGGTTCCAGGGGTACACGGGCAGCAGTAGACAGGTCACTGGAGGACTAGTGGAAGGAGGGACCGCAGACAGGCGTAGTAGGCCTAACATAACAAAATTTGGCTGTAGGCATTTTAAAATTGGCTCCAGGGGTACACGGGCAGCAGTGGTCATGTCAGTGGAGGACTAGTGGAAGGAGGGACCGCAGACAGGCATAGTAGGCCTAACATAACAAAATTTGGCTGTAGGCACTTTAAAATTGGTTCCAGGGGTACACGGGCAGCAGTGGTCAGGTCACTGGAGGACTAGTGGAAGGAGGGACCGCAGACAGGCGTAGTAGGCCTAACATAACAAAATTTGGCTGTTGGCACTTTAAAATTGGTTCCAGGGGTACACGGGCAGCAGTAGACAGGTCACTGGAGGACTAGTGGAAGGAAGGACCGCAGACAGGCGTAGTAGGCCTAACATAACAAAATTTAGCTGTACGCACTTTAAAATTGGTTCCAGGGGTACACGGGCAGCAGTGGTCAGGTCAGTGGAGGACTAGTGGAAGGAGGGACAGCAGACAGGCCTAGTAGGCCTAACATAACAAAATTTGGCTGTAGGCACTTTAAAATTGGTTCCAGGGGTACACGGGCAGCAGTAGACATGTCACTGGAGGACTAGTGGAAGGAGGGACCGCAGACAGGCATAGTAGGCCTAACATAACAAAATTTGGCTGTAGGCACTTTAAAATTGGTTCCAGGGGTACACGGGCAGCAGTAGACAGGTCACTGGAGGACTAGTGGAAGGAGGGACCGCAGACAGGCGTAGTAGGCCTAACATAACAAAATTTGGCTTTAGGCACTTTAATATTGGTTCCAGGGGTACAGGGGCAGCAGTGGTCAGGTCACTGGAGGTCTAGTGGAAGGAGGGACCGCAGACAGGCGTAGTAGGCCTAACATAACAAAATTTGGCTGTGGGCACTTTAAAATTGGTTCCAGGGGTACACGGGCAGCAGTGGTCAGGTCACTGGAGGACTAGTGGCAGGAGGGACCGCAGACAGGCGTACTAGGCCTAACATAACAAAATTTGGCTGTAGGCACTTTAAAATTGGTTCCAGGGGTACACGGGCAGCAGTGGTCAGGTCAGTGGAGGACTAGTGGAAGGAGGGACCGCAGACAGGCGTAGTAGGCCTAAAATAACAAAATTTGGCTGTAGGCACTTTAAAATTGGTTCCAGGGGTACACGGGCAGCAGTAGACAGGTCACTGGAGGACTAGTGGAAGGAGGGACCGCAGACAGGCGTAGTAGGCCTAACATAACAACATTTGGCTGTAGGCACTTTAAAATTGGTTCCAGGGGTACACGGGCAGCAGTGGTCAGGTCACTGGAGGACTAGTGGAAGGAGGGACCGCAGACAGACGTAGTAGGCCTAACATAACAAAATATGGCTGTAGGCACTTGCAATTCTCTTGCAGGGGTACACGGGCAGCATTGGTGTTGTCAGCGGATGCCGATTGTAATGAGTGTCTGCCAGTTAGTACTCCAAAAAAATAAATAGATGTTAATGTCTCGCATTACAACAAAACCAAAACACAAAAGGGTGGAATACTTAGGTACAGGGGTGGGCTCCTCTACTGAGTTTTAGACCTAGTAATTTGGCGCTAATTATATACTGGTGTAAATATAGGACACTGCCCCTGACTATGTTAAGTACCATCATACATGTCAACACAATGGTATTGTCAGTGCCAGGCATTGAATGATGTCAGCGCATAGACTAAACATTGGTGGAACTGTGAGAGATAATTGTGCAAGTGGTAGAGCAATGTTTGAGCTGGGGGGGAACTCTCTTGTGACCGGCGGTACAGGCCCAGGGCCCCTCATGTTACAACAGTGTGTCTGACGTTGGGTGCGCACCACCACCGCCAGAGACACTTTATTGTACTACGAGGGACCCAGTGGCAGTGCCGTCGACCAAAAGCGGGCACACCCACCTCTTCAGACAAACGGCACTCTCACGGGTGCTTGCGCCAAGTGGCGAGACCACGGCCCCGTGGGGGGAGTTTGGCCATTTAGGGAGGTGTAAACATGTCGTATGCTGGACAATCAGCTGCTGCAAATTACGAGATTGGAAAAGTCAGTCAGAGTAGTCCACAAGCAAGACCTTTTCATAGGAAAGCTAGGTGTCAGCCGGGCAAGGTGGGGCAAAAGAATTCGAAATCCAGTTGTGGTTCATTTTAATGAAGGTTAGATCATCAACATTTTGGGTAGCCAGACGAGTCCTTTTTTCGGTTAATATTGAACCTGCAGCACTGAATACTCTTTCTGATAGGACACTAGCTGCCGGGCAAGCAAGCTCCTGCAATGCATATTCTGCCAATTCTGGCCAGGTGTCTTATTTGGTTGCCCAGTAATCAAATGGTAATGACGGTTGAGGGAGAACATCGATAAGGGATGAAAAATAGTTAGTAACCATACTGGACAAATGTTGTCTCCTGTCACTTTGAATTGATGCTGCAGTACCTGTCCTGTCTGCTGTCATAGAAAAATCACTCCACAACCTGGTCAGAAAACCCCTCTGTCCAACGCCACTTCTGATTTGTGCACCTCTAACACCTCTGGTCTGCTGCCCCCTGCAGCTCGTGTGAGAACGATCACGGGCGCTGTGTGCTGGGAATGCCTGAAGCAAACGGTTAACAAGAGTTGATTGTTTGGTTGCTAATATTAGTTCCAAGTTCTCACGTGGCATAATATTTTGCAATTTGATTTATAGCGTGGATCAAGGAGGCAGGCCAACCAGTAATCATCATCGTTCATCATTTTAGTAATGCGTGTGTCCCTTTTGAGGATACGTAAGGCATAATCCGCCACGTGGGCCAAAGTTCCAGTTGTCAAATCTGCGGTTGTGCTGGGTTGAGGGGCAGTTTCAGGCAAATCTACGTCACTTGTGTCCCTCAAAAAACCAGAACCCGGCCTTGCCACGCCACCAATTTCCAGTGGCACCGGAAAAGCTTCCTCATTAAAAAAATACTCATCCCCATCATCCTCCTCGTCCTCCTCCTCCTGTTCGCCCGCTACCTCGTCCTGCACACTGCCCTGACCAGACAATGGCTGACTGTCATCAAGGCTTTCCGCTTCCTCTGCTGCAGACGCCTGCTCCTTTATGTGCGTCAAACTTTGCATCAGCAGACGCATTAGGGGGATGCTCATGCTTATCATGGCGTTGTCTGCACTAACCAGCCGTGTGCATTCCTCAAAACTCTGAAGGACTTGACACATGTCTTGTATCTTCGACCGCTGCACACCTGACAACTCCATGTCTGCCATCCTACTGCCTGCCCGTGTACGTGTATCCTCCCACAAATACATAACAGCACGCCTCTGTTCGCACAGTCTCTGAAGCATGTGCAGTGTTGAGTTCCACCTTGTTGCAACGTCTATGATTAGGCGATGCTGGGGAAGGTTCAAAGACCGCTGATAGGTCTGCATACGGCTGGAGTGTACGGGCGAACGGCGGATATGCGAGCAAAGTCCGCGCACTTTGAGGAGCAGGTCGGATAACCCTGGATAACTTCTCAGGAATCACTGCACCACCAGGTTTAAGGTGTGAGCCAGGCAAGGAATGTGTTTCAGTTGTGAAAGGGAGATGGCAGTCATGAAATTCCTTCCGTTATCACTCACTACCTTGCCTGCCTCAAGATCTACAGTGCCCAGCCATGACTGCGTTTCTTTCTGCAAGAACTCGGACAGAACTTCCGCGGTGTGTCTGTTGTTGCCCAAACACTTCATAGCCAATACAGCCTGCTGACGCTTGCCAGTAGCTGCCCCATAATGGGACAACTGGTGTGCAACAGTGGCAGCTGCGGATGGAGTGGTTGGGCGACTGCGGTCTGTGGACGAGCTCTCGCTTCTGCAGGAGGACGAGGAGGAGGAGGAGGGGGTGCAAACGGCTACAGCCAACTGTTTCCTAGACCGTGGGCTAGGCAAAACTGTCCCAAAATTGCTGTCTCCTGTGGACCCTGCATCCACCACATTCACCCAGTGTGACGTGATGGACACGTACCGTCCCTGCCCATGCCTACTGGTCCATGCATCTGTTGTCAGGTGCACCTTTGTACTCACAGATTGCCTGAGTGCATGGACGGTGCACTCTTTAACATGCTGGTCGAGGGCTGGGATGGCTTTTCTCGAAAAGAAGTGTCGACTGGGTAGCTCGTAGCGTGGTACAGCGTAGTCCATCAGGGCTATGAAAGCTTCGCTTTCAACTAACCAGTAGGGCATCATCTCTAACGAGATTAGTCTAGCTATGTGGGCGTTCAAACCCTGTGTACGTGGATGCGAGGCTAAGTACTTCCTTTTTCTAACCAGAATCTCATGTAGGGTGAGCTGGACTGGAGAGCTGGAGATCGTGGAACTAGCGGGGGTGCCGGTCGACATGGCAGACTGAGAGACGGTTGGAGATGGTATTGTTGCCGCCGGTGCCCTAGATGTAGTGTTTCCTACTACGAAATTGGTGATTCCCTGACCCTGACTGCTTTGGCCTTGCAAAGAAACCTGCACAGATACTGCAGGTGGTGCGGAAAATGGTGGCCTTACAGTGACGGAAGGGATGTAGCGTTGCTGACTAGCTTCATTGGCCGAGGGTGCTACAACCTTACGGGACGTTTGGTAGTTAGTCCAGGCTTGCAAATGCATGGTGGTTAAATGTCTATGCATGCAACTTGTATTTAGACTTTTCAGATTCTGACCTCTGCTTAAGTTAGTTGAACATTTTTGACAGATGACTTTGCGCTGATCAATTGGATGTTGTTTAAAAAAATGCCAGACTGCACTCTTTCTAGCATCGGATCCCTTTTCAGGCATTGCAGACTGAGCTTTAATTGGATGGCCACGCTGTCCTCCAACAGGTTTTGGCTTTGCCACGCGTTTTGGGCCAGATACGGGCCCGGCAGATGGAACCTGTTGCGATGTTGATGCCTGCTGCGGCCCCTCCTCCTCCGCTTCAGAACTACTGCCGCCTGCACCCTGTTCCCCCAATGGCTGCCAATCAGGGTCAACAAATGGTCATCTATAACCTCTTCTTCTATCTCGTGTGCAACTTCGTCTGTGTCACCGTGTAAGTTGGTGGTATAACGTTCGTGACGGGGCAACATAGTCTCATCAGGGTCTGATTCTGGATCAGTACCCTGCGAGGGCAATGTTGTGGTCTGAGTCAAAGGACCAGCATAGTAGTCTGGCTGGGGCTGTGCATCAGTGCACTCCATGTCAGATTCAACTTGTAATGGGCATGGCCTGTTAACTGTTTCAGTTTCTAAGCCAGGGACGGTATGTGTAAAGAGCTCCATGGAGTAACCCGTTGTCTCGCCTGCTGCATCCTTCTCTGTTGTTGTTTTTGCTGAAGAGGACAAGGAAGCGACTTGTCCCTGTCCCTGACCGTGAACATCCACTAACGACGCGCTGCTTTTACTTTTACCAGTTTCAGAAGAGGAGGCAAAAGAGCTAGAGGCTGAGTCAGCAAGGTAAGCCAAAACTTGCTCTTGTTGCTCCGGCTTTAAAAGCGGTTTTCCTACTCCCAGAAAAGGGAGAGTTCGAAGCCTTGTGTAGCCAGACGACGAACCTGGCTCCACAGCTCGAGACTTAGGTGCTATATTGTTTTTCCCACGTCCACCTGATGCTCCACTACCACTACCATCATTACCAGCTGGCAATGAACGCCCATGGCCACGACCTCTTCCACCAGACTTCCTCATTGTTTTAAAAACGTCACTAAAGTAACAATATTTGTTACTGTCAAACAACTTACAAGGTGAACTCTAACTTCTGTATGATTTAGATATCCCTTTATAGGTGGATGAGACCACAAGGAAAATCAGGCACGATGTTACACACTCTGTTTTCTTTGGCACCAAATGAGAGAGATGTCACACACGCAGGACTGTCACTCAAGCACACATGTCAATATTAATCTCCCACTGTTTCTTTTTTTTTCAGGGAGAATTTAATAACCAAAAACAGGCACTAGGCTTTCTGTGGCCCACTGTTATGATGAGGTAATTCAGTACCGCAATGGACATAGAGGTCAGAGCACATACAGTGACCTGACAATAACCCAAAAACATAGAACGAGCTCTGAGACGTGGGAACTCTGCTGACCGCAATCCCTAATCCTCTCCAACCACACTAGAGGCAGCCGTGGATTGCGCCTAACGCTCCCTATGCAACTCGGCACAGCCTGAGAAACTAGCTAGCCTGAAGATAGAAAATAAGCCTACCTTGCCTCAGAGAAATACCCCAAAGGAAAAGGCAGCCCCCACAGGTCCAATACTAGAACATTGACTGGAGGCCAGGATAAAAGCACTAGGTGGAGTTAAATAGAGCAGCACCTAACGACTTCACCACATCACCTGAGGAAGGAAACTAAGAAGCCGCAGTACCACTTTCCTCCACCAACGGAAGCTCACAGAGAGAATCAGCCGAAGTACCACTTGTGACCACAGGAGGGAGCTCTGCCACAGAATTCTCAACGGCCCACTAATTCTGAGAGATGGCACACACGACTGGCACAGAAGCACAAAGGCCAATATTAATCTCCCACTGTTTTTTTGGTCAGGGAGAATTTATAAACCCAATAAAAAATAAACACTAGGCTTTCTATGGCCCACTATTTGAGAGAGATGGCACACTCAGGACTGGCACACAAGCAGAAAGGCCAATATTAATCTCCCACTGTTTTTTTTGTCAGGGAGAATTGATAAACCCAATAAAAAAAATAAAAAAAATTAGGCTTTCTATGGCCCGCTATTTGAGAGAGATGGCACACTCAGGACTGGCACACAAGCAGAAAGGCCAATATTAATCTCCCACTGTTTTTTTTATTTTTTCAGGGAGAATTTAGAAACCAAATTTTAACCCCTTCGCGCCAGCCGCCGTACTAGTACTGCGCTGCCGGCACTGCATAAGTGCCAGCAGCAGTACTAGTACGGCGCACCGATCACCGCGGTCTCGCGCTGAGCGCCGCGGTGATCGGGTGCGGGTGTCAGCTGTATATGACAGCTGACACCCCGCAGCAATGCCCACGATCGGCGCTATCGCCGATCGCGGGCATTTAACCCCTCTGATGCCGCTGTCAGTAGTGACAGCGGCATAGAGGGGGATCGCGCAGGGACGGGGGCTCCCTGCGCTCTCCCACCGGAGCAACGCAATGAGATCGCGTTGCTCCGGTGACCCGGAAGGAGTCCCCGGATCCAAGATGGCCGCCGGACTCCTTCCGGGTCATGAAGTGACCTGGCTAGCCGGCGCCTGCTAAGAGCAGGCGCTGTAAAGCCAGCTAAGCTGCCTGTCAGATCGTTGATCTGACAGTGTGCTATGCACAGTGTCAGATCAACGATCTGATCTAATACAGAGATGTCCCACCCTGGGACAATGTTAGAAAGTAAAAAAAAAAAAATAGAATGTGTAAGAAAAAATTTTAAAAAAATCCCCAAATTAAAAAAAAAAAAACATTTCCCAATAAATACATTTATTTATGTAAAAAAAAACAAAAAACAATAAATGTACACATATTTGGTATCGCCGCGTCCGTAACGACCCGCTCTATAAAACTATCACACTAGTTAACCCCTTCAGTGAACACCGCAAAAAAAAAAAAAAGGCAAAAAACAACGCTTTATTATCATACAGGCGAACAAAAAGTAGAATAACACGCGATCAAAACGACGGATATAAATAACCATGGTACCGCTGAAAACGTCATCTTGTCCCGCAAAAAAAAAGCCGCCATACAGCATCATCAGCAGAAAAATAAAAAAGTTATAGCTGTCAGAATAATGCGATGCAAAAACAATTATTTTTTTTATATAAAATAGTTTTTATTGTGTAAAAGCGCCAAAACATAAAAAAATTACATAAATGAGGTATCGCTGTAATCGTACTGACCCGAAGAATAAAACTGCTTTATCCATTTTACCACACGTGGAACGGTATAAACGCCCCCCCTAAAAGAATTTCAGGAATTGCTGGTTTTTGTTCATTCCGCCTCCCAAAAATCGGAATAAAAAGCGATCAAAAAATGTCATCTGCCCGAATATGTTACCAATAAAAACATCAACTCGTCCCACAAAAAACAAGACCTCATATGACTCTGTGGGCCAAAATATGGATAAATTATAGCTCTCAAAATGTGGTGATGCAAAAACTATTTTTTGCAATAAAAAGCGTCTTTTAGTGTGTGACAGCTGCCAATCATAAAAATCCGCCAAAAAAACGCTATAAAAGTAAATCAAACCCCCCTTTATCACCCCCTTAGTTAGGGAAAAATAATAAAATGTAAAAAAATGTATTTATTTCCATTTTCCCATTAGGGCTAGGGTTAGGGCTAGGGTTAGGGCTAGGGTTAGGGTTAGGGTTGGGGTTAGGGTTTCAGTAATAATTGGGGGTTTCCACTGTTTAGGCACATCAGGGGCTCTCCAAACGCGACATGGCGTCCGATCTCAATTCCAGCCAATTCTGCTTTGAAAAAGTAAAACAGGGATCCTTCCCTTCCGAGTTTTCCTGTGTGCCCAAACAGTGGTTCCCCCCAACATATGGGGTATCAGCGTTCTCAGGACAAGTTGGACAACAACTTTTGGGGTCCAATTTGTCCTGTTACCCTTGGGAAAATAAAAGCATAGGGGATAAAATATCATTTTCGTGGAAAAAAATTTTTTTTTATTTTCACCGCTCTGCGTTATAAACTGTAGTGAAACACTTGTTGGTTCAAAGCTCTAACAACACATCTAGATAAGTTCCTTGGGGGGTCTAGTTTTAAATATGGGGTCACTTGTGGGGGGTTTCTACTGTTTAGGTACATCAGGGGCTCTGCAAATGCAACATGACGCCTGCAGACCAATCCATCTAAGTCTGCATTTCAAATGGCGCTCCTTCCCTTCCGAGCTCTGCCGTGCACCCAAACAGTGGTTCCCCCCAACATATGGGGTATCAGCGTTCTCAGGACAAGTTGGACAACAACTTTTGGGGTCCAATTTGTCCTGTTACCCTTGGGAAAATGAAAGCATAGGGGATAAAATATCATTTTCGTGGAAAAAAAAATATTTTTTATTTTCACAGCTCTGCGTTATAAACTGTAGTGAAACACTTGTTGGTTCAAAGCTCTCACAACACATCTAGATAAGTTCCTTGGGGGGTCTAGTTTCCAATATGGGGTCACTTGTGGGTAGTTTCTACTGTTTAGGTACATCAGGGGCTCTGCAAATGCAACATGACACCTGCAGTCCATTCCATCTAAGTCTGCATTTCAAACGGTGCTCCTTCCCTTCCGAGCTCTGCCATGCACTCAAACGGTGGTTCCCCCCCACATGTGGGGTATCAGCGTACTCAGGACAAATTGGACAATAACATTTGTGGTCCACTATCTCCTGTTACCCTTGGGAGAAAAAAAAATTGCGGGCTAAAACATCATTTTGTGGAAAGAAAAAATGATTTTTTAATTTTCACAACGCTACATTCTAAACTTTAGTGAAACAATTGGGGTTTAAAAGTGCTCACCACACATCTAGATAAGTTCCTTAGGGGGTCTTCTTTCCAAAATGGGGTCACTTGTGGGGGGTTTCCACTGTTAAGGCACGTCAGGGGCTCTCCAAATGCGACATGGCGTCCGATCTCAATTCCAGCCAATTTTGCATTGAAAAGTCAAATGGCGCTCCTTCCCTTCCGAGCTCTGCCATGCGCTCAAACAGTGGTTTATCCCTATATATGAAGTATCGACGTACTCAGGACAAATTGCAAAACAACGTTTGGGGTCCAATTTATCCTTTTACCCTTGGGAAAATAAAAAATTTGGGGCAAAAAGATCATTTTTTGTGAAAATTAAATATAATTTTTTTTTTACGGCTCTACATTATAAACTTCTGTGAAGCACTTGGAGGTTCAAAGTGCTCACCACACATCTAGATTAGTTCCTTAGGGGGTCTACTTTCCAAAATGGTGTCACTTGTGGGGGTTTCCACTGTTTAGGCACATCAGGGGCTCTCCAATCGTGACATGGGCTCCGATCTCAATTCCAGCAAATCTCGCATTGAAAAGTCAAATGGCGCTCCTTCCCTTCCGAGCTCTGCCATGTGCCCAAACAGTGGTTTACCCCCACATATGGGGTATCAGCGTACTCAGGACAAATTGTACAACGTCTTTTGTGGTCCAATTTCTCCTGTTACCCTTGGTAAAATGAAACAAATTGGACCTGAAGTAAAAATTTTGTGAAAAAAAAGTTAAATGTTCAATTTTTTTAAACATTCAAAAAATTCCTGTGAAGCACCTGAAGGGTTAATAAACTTTTTGAATGTGGTTTTGAGTACCTTGAGGGGTGCAGTTTTTAGAATGATGTCACTTTTGGGCATTTTCTGTCATATAGACCCCTCAAAGTCACTTCAAGTGTGAGGTGGTCCGTAAAAAAATGGTTTTGTAAATTTTGTTGCAAAAATGAGAAATCGCTGGTCAACTTTTAACCCTTATAACGTCCTAACAAAAAAAAATTATGTTTCCAAAATTGTGCTGATGTAAAGCAGACATGTGGGAAATGTTGTTTATTAACTATATTATGTGATATAACTCTCTAATTTAAGGGCATAAAAACTAAGAGTTTGAAAATTGCTAAATTTTCATAATTTCCGACAAATTTTAGTTTTTTTCACAAATAAATGCAAGTCGTATCGAAGAAGTTTTACCACTATCATGAAGTACAATATGTCACGAGAAAACAATGTCAGAATCACCAGGATCCGTTGAAGCGTTTCAGAGTTATGACCTCATAAAGTGACAGTGGTCAGAATTGTAAAAATTGGCCCTGTCACTTAGGTGAAAACAGGCTTTGGGGTGAAGGGGTTAAAATAAAAAACACTAGGCTTTCTATGGCCCACTATTTGAGAGAGATGGCACACTCAGGACTGGCACACAAGCAGAAAGGCCAATATTAATCTCCCACTGTTTTTTTTTTCAGGGAGAATTTAGAAACCAAATTTTAAAATAAAAAACACTAGGCTTTCTATGGCCCACTATTTGAGAGAGATGGCACACTCAGGACTGGCACACAAGCAGAAAGGCCATTATTAATCTCCCACTGTTTTTTTTATTTTTTCAGGGAGAATTTAGACACCAAATTAAAAAAAAAAAGGCTTTCTATGGCCCACTATTTGAGAGAGATGGCACACTCAGGACTGGCACACAAGCAGAAAGGCCAATATTAATCTCCCACTGTTTTTTTTATTTTTTTCAGGGAGAATTTAGAAACCAAATTTAAAAAAAAACACTAGGCTTTCTATGGCCCACTATTTGAGAGAGATGGCACACTCAGGAATGGCACACAAGCACAAAGGCCAATATTAATCTCCCACTGTTTTTTTTGGTCAGAGAGAATTTATAAACCCAATAAAAAAAATTAAAAAAAATTAGGCTTTCTATGGCCCGCTATTTGAGAGAGATGGCACACTCAGGACTGGCACACAAGCAGAAAGGCCAATATTAATCTCCCACTGTTTTTTTTATTTTTTCAGGGAGAATTTAGACACCAAATTAAAAAAAAAAAGGCTTTCTATGGCCCACTATTTGAGAGAGATGGCACACTCAGGACTGGCACACAAGCAGAAAGGCCAATATTAATCTCCCACTGTTTTTTTTATTTTTTTCAGGGAGAATTTAGAAACCAAATTTAAAAAAAAAACACTAGGCTTTCTATGGCCCACTATTTGAGAGAGATGGCACACTCAGGAATGGCACACAAGCACAAAGGCCAATATTAATCTCCCACTGTTTTTTTTGGTCAGAGAGAATTTATAAACCCAATAAAAAAAATTAAAAAAAATTAGGCTTTCTATGGCCCGCTATTTGAGAGAAATGGCACACTCAGGACTGGCACACAAGCAGAAAGGCCAATATTAATCTCCCACTGTTTTTTTTTCCAGTGAGAATTTAGAAACCAAATTTTAAAATAAAAAACACTAGGCTTTCTATGGCCCACTATTTGAGAGAGATGGCTCACTCAGGACTGGCACACAAGCAGAAAGGCCAATATTAATCTCCCACTGTTTTTTTTATTTTTTCAGGGAGAATTTAGACACCAAATTTTTTTTAAAAAAAGGCTTTCTTTGGCCCACTATTTGAGTGAGATGGCACACTCAGGACTGGCACACAAGCAGAAAGGCCAATATTAATCTCCCACTGTTTTTTTTATTTTTTCAGGGAGAATTTAGAAACCAAATAAACAAAAAACACTAGGCTTTCTATGGCCCACTATTTGAGAGAGATGGCACACTCAGGACTGGCACACAAGCACAGAGGCCAATATTAATCTCCCACTGTTTTTTTTGGTCAGGGAGAATTTATAAACCCAATAAAAAGATTTAAAAAAATTAGGCTTTCTATGGCCCGCTATTTGAGAGAGATGGCTCACTCAGGACTGGCACACAAGCAGAAAGGCCATTATTAATCTCCCACTGTTTTTTTTATTTTTTCAGGGAGAATTTAGACACCAAATTTTAAAAAAACACACTAGGCTTTCTATGGCCCACTATTTGAGAGAGATGGCACACTCAGGACTGGCACACAAGCAGAAAGGCCATCATTAATCTCCCACTGTTTTTTTTATTTTTTTCAGGGAGAATTTAGAAACCAAATTTAAAAAAAAAAACACTAGGCTTTCTATGGCCCACTATTTGAGAGAGATGGCACACTCAGGACTGGCACACAAGCACAAAGGCCAATATTAATCTCCCACTGTTTTTTTTATTTTTTCAGGGAGAATTTAGACACCAAATTAAAAAAAAAACACTAGGCTTTCTATGGCCCACTATTTGAGAGAGATGGCACACTCAGGACTGGCACACAAGCACAAAGACCAATATTAATCTCCCACTGTTTTTTTATTTTTTCGGGGAGAATTTAGAAACCAAATTTAAAAAAAACACACTAGGCTTTTTATGGCCCACTATTTGAGAGAGATGGCACACTCAGGGATGGCACTCTAGCAGAAATGCCAATCTTAATCTCCCACAACTTATTTTTTTAGGGAGAATTAAAAAAAAAAAAAAAAAAAAGGGACTGTCCTACAACTACTATCTCCCTGCAGTAATCTCAGCCAGGTATGGCAGGCAGCAATAAGAAGGAGTGGACTGCTGCACAAATTAAATCAAAAGTGTGGACAAACAAACAAGATAGCTGTGCAGAAAGGAAGGAACAACAGGATTTGTGCTTTGAAAAAAGCAGTTGGTTTGCACAGCGGCGTACACAAAGCAATTCAGCTATCAGGGAGCCTTCTAGAGCAGCCCAATGAGCTACAGCGCTGAGGAAAAAAAAATGTAGCTTCCACTGTCCCTGCAAACAAAAGGTGGTGTTGGACAGTGGAAATCGCTACAGCACAAGCGGTTTGGTGGTTAATGGACCCTGCCTAACGCTATCCCTGCTTCTGACGAAGCGGCAGCAACCTCTCCCTATGCTCAGATCAGCAGCAGTAAGATGGCGGTCGGCGGGAACGCCTCTTTATAGCCCCTGTGACGCCGCAGACAGCAAGCCAATCACTGCAATTCCCTTCTCTAAGATGGTGGGGACCAGGACCTATGTCATCACGCTGCCCTTTTAGCGTCATTGAAACGCGACTTTGGTGCGAAAGTCGCGTACCGCATGGCCGACCCCACACAGGGGTCGGGTCAGGTGTTGTGAAACCCGACTGTGCCAAAAGTCGGCGACTTTTGAAAATGAATGATCCATTTCGCTCAACCCTAGTGTGCACTACTAAGGAAGGTGTAGTAGTAGGATCCCACACCATGAAGTAATAAAAATAAACTAGGCACTCAGCTTAAAGATGAATTTTTTGACTTTTAATGTAGTCGAGGCAAAACGTTTTGGCAGCATTTGGCCTTTATCAATTACTACAGAACAGAAAAAAAAATAATCACTATTAAATTCATAATAAGAACAACAAAATGAAAGCAGGTATTTACAGAGATGGGTAATATTGGTCTGGGTCAAATTAATATAATAATACCAACATATAGAGGTCCAAAATACAATGCTCAACTTTATATCTCATTATATCAGTTAAAGGAGGAAAGAATAAGACACATACCAAACTATACAGGAGTGTCAGGAATTCATGGGAATCCTGTGGATTTTTAGTAAGGCACGTCTCTATGGTGGAAAACAGATATAATTGCTATTATGTAGGTGAATAAGGGACAAAGTCCCTATAGTGGGAAAGTGATATGTAAGAATGCCTACCAGTATGGCCCCTTTCATAAGGGTATGGGGCGTTTAAAGAGGAAAAACGCCAATGGTAAACAAGCCTGGTGGATGGAATAAAAAAAAAAGTGGTAAAGCAAATGTGTCATTCAGCTTGTCACTTAAAGTGTGGTGCTAACAGGGCAAGTGTGCGCTGTGAGACTTACCAGGGGACCTGAATGTGTGCAGATGCCTGGAGAATGATGCAGCGTCTGCTGCTTGTCAGCTCCTCCAGGGTGCAGTGGAGGGGGTATAAATGGATTGTAAGTGGGATAAACTGGTGTGTAATCAGCCTACCGCTGTGAAGAGGTCATGGGAGGAAACAGGAAGCTCCTGGCTGTAGGAAGGTAGGAAGTGACATTAACAGGAGGTGCTCGCCTTTTGTGTTCCAGTGGCCATTTTGATTGCGTTCCACCTTAGGAATTTACATAAAAGTGGTATGCATACACAGTTACAAGAGGTCAGTCGACCGGCACTGAAAGAGCTCTCCTTCACTTAGACCCCAATAATTTCTCCTTAGAGACCAGACGAAGTAAGCTTCTTCTGAAGACGGGGAGGTGCATGCACTAGGAGCAGCTGAATCACCAATACATGAAGAAATGAATGAAAGCAGCACTCACCCGTTATCTTCAATGATAATATAGTCCTTTATTGACCGTGGCTCAACATTCCCAGCTAGGGACAAGGCAGGATAGAGGAAGGCAGGATCAAAACTAGTGTCCACAGAAAAACAACGGCGACCAATAATGTGTTGCATTTTCAGAGCGCTCATCCAGTTCACACTAAGTGTGGCATCCCATATAGCCAGATGGTAAGACTAAGAAAAATTAATAACTGTGAGGATAGTTATAAAAAGCAGCTGGACGATCTCAAATTGCGCTTTAGAAATAGAGGTTATCCCAATCACATACTGCAAAAGGCAGAACAAAGGGCTGCCAATTTAACCCAAGTTGATCTTTTAAAAAAAGGGAGAAATAAGAGTAGAGGGTATAATAGCACGCTGAATAATCGTAAAGGAAATGGGACTTTTACTTTTTTATTTAAACATAGCCCACTTGGTTGTGCAAATTAATTTTCTCGATACCCTAGTTCTGAAAAATATCGAAGGCAAGCTAACTACAGACCTATATATCAAAAGTACCGACAGAAATAGCTTATTACATTCTCCAAGTTTCCATCCAGTATCGGTAAAAAAATCCATCCCAAAATCTCAGACACATAGAATTAAGTGTATAGTACAGAAATTACCCCCAGTCTGTCCTATTGCAAGCACAGGCGGCACAGCCCACCACTCGTACAAATGCTAGTGAAAGAATCCCTTTCGTCCACTCATCTCATCCATTTACCTACATAGGATACATAGGTCCATACGTCTACATTGGCATCTGTTACATGAAGCCTACCCAGAAATTTCTGAATTCCAACAACCTTTTCTACCGTGCTTTAAAAGAGCACCCAACATTAGGGACCGACTGGTATGTGCCGACATAGGCACAACCACTAATTCTTCTACTCACCCTTCATACCCCGAGATGTGGTACATTTCCGTTCCTATATTGTACTCAGTTTGGCAACGTACTTAAAGGGGAAAACATCCATCATCCCCATTCAGGTAAGAAATACAAAATCAAGAAATATTTCACCTGCGATACACCATTTGTGGTCTACTTAATTAAATGTCCATGCGGTTTAGCCTATGTGAAAGAAACCACCCAGCCTGTCAAAGATCGCATTTCCAAACATAAGTCCACCATCCGCTGTAAAAACCTTTTATTACCAATCCCCCATCATTTCATTACACACAACCATAAAATCTCTCAACTCCGTTTTCAAGTCATTGAGGGGCAGATTGAATTAAAAGATTAAAAGAAAGTGAAGCCTTCTGGATTCACAGATTGGGTACCCTACACCCGAGAGTCTTAAAGAGACACTACGATTTGGGATCATTTATTTAACCCCTGGGACACACTCCTTTGTATGTTACTGCGGTTCAATTTGAATTATGTTGAATGACCTTAGATCTGGCATTTACGATTCCCACTGATTTATGCTGCCTTATTCTTTGTGCTGATGTATCACTTGTACATTTCTACTGGACATAGGCGATGTCTATTGCCATGTTCCTATGTATTGTTTATATGCAACTAATTCTATGTCCTTGTCTTTTAGAGCCGGTTATATTGACCTCTTCCGTCTCCATTCTTCCCTTGGATTGGCACTGAACCTCTTTCTCACCATGACCGCTCTATATCAGCTATAATAATAGGGATATAATAATGTGGTATCACTTTTATCTAGATTCCTACGGTGGAACGCAATCAAAATGGCTGCTTGAACACAAAAGGCAGGCACCTCCTGTTAATGTCACTTCCTCCCTTCACAGAGAGGCTTGAGACGCACAGCCAGGAGCTTCCTGTTTCCTCCTCCCATCTCTTTACAGCGGTAGGCTAATTAGACACCAGCTTAAGCCACCCATAATTCATTTATACCCCTTCCACTGCTCCCTGGAGGAGCTGACAAGCAGCGGACGCTACATCTTTCTCCAGGCACGTGCACACATTCAATCCCCCTGGTAAGTGTCACAGCGCACCACTTGCCATGTTAGCACCAATCTTTAAGTGACAAACTGAATGACACATTGCTTTTCCACTTTTTTTTATTCTAGCCATCAGGCTTGTTTTCCATTGGGGTTTTTCCTCTTTAAAAGGAAAAAAAGTGACCATTCTGGTTGGCATTCTTACATATCACTTTCCCACTATAGGGACTTTGTCCCTTATTCACCATATAATAGCAATTTTATCTGTTTTCTACCATAGAGATGTGCCTCACTAAAAATCCACAGGATTCCCACGAATCCCTGACACTCCTCTATAGTTTGGTATGTTTCTTCTTCTTTCCTCCTTTAACTGATATAATGAGATATAAAGTTGAGCATTTTATTTTGGACCTCTATATGTTGGTATTATTATTTTTATTTGACCCGGACCAATATTACCCATCTCTGTACATACTTTATTTTTGTTGTTTTCATTATGAATTTAATAATGAATATTTATTAATTTTTTTTTCTATAGTAATTGATAAAGGCTATATGTGGCTTAACCGTTTTGCCTTGACTACATTAAAATTAAAAAAATTCATCTTTACGTTGAGTGCCTAGTTTTTTTTATTCGTTCTCTAGTCAGACATGTGAACTAGCTGGCCACGTCACTGGTTGAGGCTCGGCCTCAGCTCAGTACAAGCGTATGACTGGGAGTATGTATAACCGACAAATCCCTACTGTGCACGCACCGTTTCATAAGTTTACAGTCACACAGAGTGACTGCAGACATTAATTTGGACCGAACAACCCATTTAAAGAATATTCTTTTAGAGTTTTTAGGTGAATGTTGAAGTGGATATTGAATAGGACGTGATTCAAAATCCACATCAAAATCCATTTAAATTACTTTAAATACTTTTGGATGTGTACTTTGAAGCAAGTCACAATTAAAATTCATGTGCAAAATGCTGTATGGGAACATATTCTTATCATCAAGCCATTAATTGCCATGGCTGTAAAGAATGTAGGTCCAGCAGTGCCATTGTTTTCATATTTCTGTTGCTACTTTTGTTAGAATCTATTTAGTTTGTGACTATCCGCCATTTTCTTGTGGAGTTCTGGCTGCTGTTTTTTTTCCTCTGGTGCTGGGTTTATCTTGGGTCAGGTCTTTGTATCACTCTTTATTAACCAGCACCTGCCTCCCAGTCCTTGCTGGACAGCAGTGTTAATCTGCTTGAGCTCTAGCTTGGGGATTTGCTTAGTGTTCTGTGTGTGTTATTTGTGCAGTACCGGTACCTCTGGTTCTGCTAGCCTTAGTTTCTGTTTTCTATTGGTTTCTGCAGCCTTTTCTGTGTTTTCTATTAGGAGGTGCACCTTTTTTATACCCAGCCCTTAGTTCTTTTAGGGTACCCGTTCCCCTTATCTATAGGTCTTCGCCTGAGATTAACCTAGGATCGTCGGTGGGTCTATTCACAAGGAATGGGTCGCCCACTACATCGTAGGGTTTCAGCCTAGTCATAGTGCAGGGTCAGTTTTCCCCCTTCTACCTTAGTCCTGTGATGCAGATCCATAACAGTTCTGTTTAATATCATTAGACTAATTGCTTGTGACATTAGTTACTTGTTTGTGATAAATCATATACCCTGTGTCACACTCATGTCTGAACATGCTGCTGTTGCCCCTGTTCTAGTCGCTAGGCAGCACCCCAGTAACATTACAGTAACTGCTGGATGCCAGCAGTGTTTGGGTGTTGTGACAATGTCCCAGACCTGATGCCCTCACCGTCTTTGGAGCAGATTCCTCAGATTTTCTAGTAAGTCATAAATGCTTGTGTGTGGAGGGTATCAAAGACTGACGTTAATTTTTATTCACAGACACAGACCCAATAATGTTTTTTGTGATTTGAAGTTACCCTTTAATATAACAACTTTCATACTGTTTAAAAATTGGTCCAAGACTCCCTGCCGAGTGTCGCAGGAGTGTAACGCGAGTGTCATGTGAGTGTAATGCAAGTACGATCCGATTTTTCACACATAACGATTGCTATCCGACTGCAATGCGATTTTAACATGAGCTTTTATATACAGCAATTCTCTGTCATTTACATATCGTTTGCAAAGGAAATATTCGTCAAAACACAAACAAACATATACAGCTCTGGCAAAAATTAAGAGACCACTGCAAAATTTTCAGTTTCTCTGATTTTTCTCTTTATAGGTATATTTCTGACTAAAATGTAAATTGTTCTTTTATTCTATAAACTTCTGACAACATGTCTCCGAATTTCCAAGCACTACACTTTATATTTTTTTTCTGAAAAGAAGAAATTGTCAAAATTGAAAAATCCAGTGCTTTCAGACCTCAAATAATGCAAAGAAACAAGTTCATAATCATTTAGAAACAACAATACAAATATTGTAGCCCAGGAAGAGTTCAGAAATCAATATTTTGTGGAATAACCATGATTTTTAATCACAGCTTTCATGCGTCTTGGCATGCTTTCCACCAGTCTTTCACACTGCTTCTGGCACAAAAATGTAAGCAGTTCTTCTTTGTTTGATGGCTTGTGACTATCCATCGTCCTCTTGATTACATTCCAGAGGTTTTCAATGTGGTTCGGGTCAAGAGATTATTATTATTATTTATGTATTTATTTATTTATTTAGCACCATTAATTCCATGATGCTGTACATGAGAAAGGGGTTACATGCAGGGTTATAGATATCGTTTACAGTAAACAAATTTACAATGACATACTGGTACAGAGGGGAGAGGACCCTGTCCTTGCGGACTAACATTTTGTGGTATAATGGGGAAGAGACTGAAGTTTGGGGCTGTGGCAGCTCTGGTTGTGGTGAGGCGGCAGCTCTGGGGGTGTTGAGGCAGCAGCTCGGGTGGTGGTGAGGCGGCAGCTCGGGTGGTCGTGAGGTGGCAGCTCGGGTGGTGGTGAGGCAGCAGCTCGGGTGGTGGTGAGGCGGCAGCTCAGGTGGTGGTGAGGTGGCAGCTCGGGTGGTGGTGAGGCGGTGGAATAGTTATTGCAGGCTGTAGGTTTTCCTGAAGAGATGGGTTTTGAGGTTCCGTCTGAAGGATCCGAGGGTGGTTGATAATCGGATGTGTTGAGACGTGGAATTCCAGAGGATGGGGGATGTTTGGGAGAAATCTTGGAGGTGGTTGTGTGAGGAATGAATAAGTGTGGAGGAGAGTAGGAGGTCTTGGGAGGATTGAAGATTACGTGAGGGAAGATATTGGGAGATTAGTTCAGAGATATAGGGAGGGGACAGGTTGTGGATGGCTTTGTAGATAAGTGTTAGTATTTTGAACTGGATTCATTGGGGAATTGGGAGCAAGTGGAGGGATTTCCAGAGAGGAGAAGCAGGGAAGTAGTGAGGAGAGAGGTGGATTAGCAGATTTGAGGACAGACTGGAAAGGTGCAAGAGAGTTTGCGGGGAGGCCACAGAATAGGGTGTTGCAGTAATCAAGGTGGGAGATGATGAGGGCATGCAGAAGAATTTTGGTAGATTGTGGGCTGAGGAAGGGACGGATTCAGGCAATATTTTTGAGTTGGAGGTGACAGGAGGTGGCAAGAGTTTGGACGTCCATTTTGAAGGACAGGGCAGAGTCAAGAGTTACTCCGAGGCAGCGGATTTCAGGTGCAGGAGAGAGCGTGATGCCATTTACCATAATAGATAGATCAGGTAGGGGGATACGTGAGATGGGGAAAGATGATAAGTTTGGTTTTGTCTACATTGAGTTTTAGGATGCGAGAGGTGAAGGAGGATACGGCTGACAGACACTCCAGAGAGGTAGATCAGTGTGTTGTCAGCATACAGGTGGTACTGGAAGCCATGGGACTTTGTGAGTTGTCCTAGGCCAAGGCTATAGATGGAAAAAAGTTTGGGCGGGCTGAGGAGATAGTGTGGGAGTGGGTAACGCTAAATGTGTGGTCGGAAAGGTATGAGGCAATTCAGGACAGTCTGAGCCCAGTTTGCTTGGCTTTTAAATGTCCAATTATTATGTCATGCCTTTACTCTTTTTGTGTATATACAGTGGGGGAAAAAAGTATTTGATAAACTACCAATTTTGCAAGTTCTCAGACCTACAAAAAATTGAGTTGTCTGTATTTTTTATCGTAGGTATACTTCAACTGTGAGAGACAGAATCTAAAAATATAAAACAAAAAATCATATTGTATGATTTTTAAGTAATTGAACTGCATTTTATTGCATAAAATAAGTATTTGATCACCTACCAACCAGCAAGAATTCTGGCTCTCAGAGACCTGTTAGTTTTTCTTTAAGAAGTCCTCCTACTCTGAACTCCTAACCTGTATTAATTGCACTTGTTTGACCTCATTACTAGTGATGAGTGAATTTGCTCCAAAAACGTTCGCCAAACATAAATTTGGCACAGATACCGTGTTAGGTGTCGAGTTTCCGCCGCTGCATAGGGGGAATCTCGAACCACCTCCGCTGCGGTCTCCCATTCTTTTCCAGTCGCAGTGGAGCCTGTCAGCGGAGACGTCGGTCCCAGCATCTGGCTCAGGCAGATACTGTGCGCTTGGTTACTGCTGGTCTTCCAGACTCAGCCATTGTTACCAGCACTGTTCTGTGGCGAGCAGATGCTCCTGGGACTAAGTCCTGCGTCCTGCTTTTCCTCTACTGGGCATGCCCAGGGGACGACCTCTCATTGGAGGTCGGGGGTCACATGCTCAGGTCCTGAAGCAGTTCCTATTGGACCACTAGGAAGGTCCTGGAAGAGCTTCCTCTATAAAGGGTTCGCATGGCCGCACGGCCATGTGCTAGTATCAATTTAAGTTCATGTGTGTATGAGCTCAGCTACTTTGTGGTTGGTGTCTGCATGTGCTCAGGGTGCTCAGACTGTATATCCACTAGAATTCCAGCACCTCCAGAGAGGAGTTTGTGTGTATGAATTCAGGGCTGGCGTATAGCCACTAGAATTCCGGCACCTCTCAAGAGAAGTTGTTTGAGTGCTGCTGCTGACTGTGTGACCACTATTTGCTACCTGCTCCATTAGAGAGCTGTGATCCTCTATGAAGTTAACAGGGCACAGCGTTATCTTTTATCCTGGCGATTCTGTGAAGCAGCAGAGTTCGCTCCTATACAGACCGGGTGACGGAATCCTTGTCTGTTCAGGCTTAATACCGCCATATAGTGCCACCATTTACTAGCAGCAGGTTCCACTCCTGCACAGTAGACCCCGGGCTGCGAACACACCAATATTATCTCCATATTTACTAACATACGGCCTCTTAATACTTGTATGCGGGAAAACTTGCCAAATCGGCAGTGTATCAAATACTTATTTTCCCCACTGTATTTGTGTTTCTTCAGATATTGTGTTATACCATGTTTGATGAAGATACCTACTATAAATAGTCTTGAAAGCTTGCTTTGCAACATCGCTTACTTTATTTTTGTTAGCCATTAAAAGGTATCATGACTACAAGATTATTATTTTCCTTCTCCCACTGAGAACAATCAAAGTTTTTTCAACTATGTAACATGATACCAAAACATTTTTTTTTCTTTATAGCTCATATTGTTACGGCGTTCATTATTTTACAATTCTGCAGGCTACTATGCAGAAATCATTTAACACTTTTGCTGACTTGAAGTCTGCATAAAACATAAAAAACAGTGCAGAACTAACAGTGCAGATCTCTCCTTATGACAAGGGGGTATCCGCCACATCTTGAGGAAAGTGGATTTAATCATCATCACAGATAACGATTCTTAACCTTTCTGCAAGAGCAGTGAGACTATGGAACTCTCTGCTACATGATGCTGTTATGGCTAATTAATTTGAAAAGCTCAAGGAGGGCCTGGATGCCATTCTTTCATATGTTAGAGGTTTTGGATACTAAATTCTGTAACTGTACGTTGATCCAGGGAATCATATGCATGAGAGTCCGGACGGAATTTCTTTTTTATTATGGGGCAATTATCATCTGCTTCATGGGGATTTTGCCTTCCTCTTGATCAACGTGTTAGGTTTTAGGTTGAACTTGATGGACTTATGTCTTTTTTCAACCTTAAGAAATCTGAAACTATTACATCAGTATCAGTATTTCCAAAGGCACTGGACAGCATATTGCACCAGGATATAGTGTCTAAAGGCCCATTTAGACTACAAGATTATCATGAGATGAGCATTCCTTGGAACACTTGTTGCATAATACTCTTGCATACTAATCATGATGCCATGCATCGGATATACAAGAAAAACTCACATTAATTGGGTGAAATGATATCTTGGTTGACACAAATTAGTACTGTTCTTGGCAAAGAGGTCTGCATGTGTTGATAGCCTTATAAACAACCACTGATCAGCAAAAAAGTTGCTGAACTGTAGTCAACAAAACCGTCACTAATTTTAACATCTCAAAATGATGAGAATATCTTTTACAAAAAGTTTTAATCTGTTTCCAGTGACTACTAGCAGAACTGTGACTGTTGACCTAACTTATAATACTCACTATAAGAGATCATGCAGAGGACTGTATTTTCGGTTCGATCTGACAAAACATCGGATGGCACTCTGATTCAGACCTATGCTATTCTTTGGGGCCGTGCACATATCCGAAAATCACAGCATGCATAATTTGCATCCTATATTCAGGTCACATTCAACCATGCAAGTCCGTGAAAAAAATCAGACACTTGGATGACATCTGAGGGCGGTCCTGTTTTCAAGGACTCATAGAATGAAGAACATGGAAACATTTTTTTCCAGCTTTTCCTCATGCTAAAAAACTATGATCATAGTTTAATCACAATGTTTGTGAAGAGACGAGGGTCAGTGGGTGCTCTCGTCCGCTGGCCTGGCTGTCTTTAGAACGACCGCATGGACAAGTGCTCATCGCACTGAACACCCGTTCTCTTTCCCCATGGGCAGAATACTACTGAATAACTTTATTGGTTTGCTAGCAGTCAATAAAATATAGTACATTCTCAGCAAGTACATAAAATAGTGCAAATGAAAGAGTCTCACACCTCTACTCCCTCGCAACTTCGGGGCTTCCAGGGCCAACTATCCCAACGAGGGTTGAGCGAAACGGGTCGTTCATTTTCAAAAGTCGCCGACTTTTGGCAAAGTCGGGTTTCATGAAACCCGATCCGACCCCTGTGCGGGGTCGGCCATGCGGTACGCGACTTTCGCGCCAAAGTCGCGTTTCAATGACGCGAAAAGCGCCATTTCTCAGCCAATGAAGGTAAACGCAGAGTGTGGGCAGCGTGATGACATAGGTCCTGGTCCCCACCATCTTAGAGAAGGGCATTGCAGTGATTGGCTTGCTGTCTGCGGCGTCACAGGGGCTATAAAGGGGCGTTCCCGCCGACCGCCATGTTACTGCTGCTGATCTGAGCTTAGGGAGAGGTTGCTGCCGCTTCGTCAGAAGCAGGGATAGCGTTAGGCAGGGTCCATTAACCACCAAACCGCTTGTGCTGTAGCGATTTCCACTGCCCAACACCACCTTCGGTGTGCAGGGACAGTGGAAGCTACATTTTTTTTTTTTTCCCTCAGCGCTGTAGCTCATTGGGCTGCCCTAGAAGGCTCCCTGATAGCTGCATTGCTGTGTGTACGCCGCTGTGCAAACCAACTGCTTTTTTCAAAGCACAAATCCTCTTGTTCCTTCCTTTCTGCACAGCTATCTTTTTGGTTTGTACACACTTTTTATTTAATTTGTGCATCAGTCCACTCCTTATTGCTGCCTGCCATACCTGGCTGAGATTACTGCAGGGAGATAGTAATTGAAGGACACTCCCTGTTTTTTTTGTTTTTTTGTGGGAGATTAAGATTGACATTTCTGCTAGAGTGCCATCCCTGTCTGTGTCATCTCTCACTCAGTGGGCCATAGAAAGCCTATTTATTTTTTTGCTTGATTTGGGTTATAAAATCTACCTGAAAAAATCACTACATCAATCAGTGGGAGAAAAATATTGGCCTCAGGGCTTGTGTGCCACTCTTGACTCCTGTGTGCATCATCACTCACTCAGTGGGCCATAGAAAGCCTATTTATTTTTTTGCTTGATTTTGGTTCTAAAATCTACCTGAAAAAATCACTACATCAATCAGTGGGAGAAAAATATTGGCCTCAGGGCTTGTGTGCCACTCCTGACTCCTGTGTACATCATCACTCACTCAGTGGGCCATAAAAAGCCCATTTTTTTTTTTTTTGCTTTATTTGGGTTCTAAATTCTACCTGAAAAAATCAATAAATCAATCAGTGGGAGATTAATATTGGCCTTTGGGCTTGTGTGCCAGTCCTAAGCGTGCCATCTCTCTCTCTCAGATAGTGGGCCATAGAAAGCCTATTTATTTATTTTTCTTTTTAATGGGTTTATAAATTTTCCCTGGAAAAAAAAAAAAAAAGTGGGAGATTAATATTGGCCTCTGGGCTTGTGTGCCAGTCCTGAGCGTGCCATCTCTCTCACAAATAGTGGGCCATAGAAAGCCTATTTATTTATTTTTTTTGGTTTTATAAATTCTCCCTTAAAAAAAAAGGGAGATTAATATTGGCCTTTGGGCTTGTGTGCCAGTCCTAAGCGTGCCATCTCTCTCTCTCAGATAGTAGGCCATAGAAAGCCTATTTATTTATTTTTTTTTTTAATGGGTTTATAAATTTTCCCTGGAAAAAAAAAAAAAGTGGGAGATTAATATTGGCCTCTGGGCTTGTGTGCCAGTCCTGAGCGTGCCATCTCTCTCACAAATAGTGGGCCATAGAAAGCCTATTTATTTATTTTTTTTTGGTTTTATAAATTCTCCCTTAAAAAAAAAGGGAGATTAATATTGGCCTTTGGGCTTGTGTGCCAGTCCTAAGCGTGCCATCTCTCTCTGTCTCTCAGATAGTGCGCCATAGAAAGCCTATTTATTATTTTTTTTATCGGGTTTATAAATTTTCCCTGGAACAAAAAAAAAAAAGTGGGAGATAAATATTGGCCTCTGGGCTTGTGTGCCACTCCTGACTCCTGTGTGCGTCATCTCTCACTCAGTGGGCCATAGAAAGCCTTTTTTTGTTTTATTTGTTTTCTAAATTCTCCCTGAAAAAATCATTTTATTTTATTTGGTTTCTAAATTCTTCCTGAAAAAATCATTTTATTCTATTTTTTTTTCCTAAAGTCTCCCTGAAAAAAAACAAAAAAAAAAACAAATCAGTGGGAGATTAATATTGCCCTTTCTGCTTGTGTGCCAGTCTTGACTCCTGGTTGTGCCATCTCTCTCTCTCTCTCTCTCTCCAATTGTGGGCCATAGAAAGCCTATTATTTTTTTAGCTTGATTTGGGTTCCAAAATCTACCTGAAAAAATCACTACATCAATCAGTGGGAGATAAATATTGGCCTCTGGGCTTGTGTGCCACTCCTGACTCCTGTGTGCGTCATCTCTCACTCAGTGGGCCATAGAAAGCCTTTTTTGTTTTATTTCTTTTCTAAATTCTCCCTGAAAAAATCATTTTATTTTCTTTGGTTTCTAAATTCTTCCTGAAAAAATCATTTTATTCTATTTTTTTTTTCCTAAAGTCTCCCTGAAAAAAAACAAAAAAAAACAAATCAGTGGGAGATTAATATTGCCCTTTCTGCTTGTGTGCCAGTCTTGACTCCTGGGTGTGCCATCTCTCTCTCTCTCTCCAATTGTGGGCCATAGAAAGCCTATTATTTTTTTAGCTTGATTTGGGTTCCAAAATCTACCTGAAAAAATCACTACATCAATCAGTGGGAGATAAATATTGGCCTCTGGGCTTGTGTGCCACTCCTGACTCCTGTGTGCGTCATCTCTCACTCAGTGGGCCATAGAAAGCCTTTTTTTGTTTTATTTGTTTTCTAAATTCTCCCTGAAAAAATCATTTTATTTTATTTGGTTTCTAAATTCTTCCTGAAAAAATCATTTTATTCTATTATTTTTTTTTCCTAAAGTCTCCCTTAAAAAAAAAAAAAAATCAAATCAGTGGGAGATTAATATTTACATTTGTGCTTCAGTGACAGTCCTGTGTGTGTGGCATCTCTCTTATTTGTTGCCACCAACAACAGAGTGTGTAACATTGTGCCTGATTTTCGTTGTGGTCTCACTCACCTGTAAAGGGGTAGCTAAATCATACTGAAGTTATAGCTCACCGTGTAATTTGTGTGACAGCAACAAATACCGTTAGTTTGTTTACGTTTTTAAAACAATGAGGAAGTATGGTGGAAGAGGTCGTGGCCGGGGGCGTTCATTGTCAGCTGGTAATGAGGGTAGTGGTAGTGGTGGAGCATCAGCTGGTCGTGGGAAAAAAAATATTGCACCTAAGTCTGGAGCTGTGGAGCCAGGTTCGTCGTCTGGCTACACAAGGCCTCGAACGCTCCCTTTTCTGGGAGTAGGAAAACCGCTTTTAAAGCCGGAGCAGCAAGAGCAAGTTTTGGCTTATCTTGCTGACTCAGCCTCTAGCTCTTTTGCCTCCTCTCGTGAAACTGGTAAATGTCAAAGCAGCGCGTCGTTAGTGGATGTTCACGGTCAGGGACAAGTCGCTTCCTTGTCCTCTTCAGCAAAAACAACAACAGAGAAGAATGCAGCAGGCGACACAACGGGTTACTCCATGGAGCTCTTTACACATACCGTCCCTGGCTTAGAAAGTGAAGCAGTTAACAGTCCATGCCCATTACAAGTTGAATCTGACATGGAGTGCACTGATGCACAGCCACAGCCAGACTACTATGCTGGTCCTTTGACTCAGACCACAACATTGCCCTCGCAGGGTGCTGATCAAGAATCAGACCCTGATGAGACTATGTTGCCCCATCACGAACGCTATACCACCGACCGACACGGTGACACAGACGAAGTTGCACACGAGCTACAAGAAGAGGTAATAGATGACCCAGTTCTTGACCCCGATTGGCAGCCATTGGGGGAACAGGGTGCAGGCGGCAGCAGTTCTGAAGCGGAGGAGGAGGGGCCGCAGCAGGCATCAACATCGCAACAGGTTCCATCTGCCGGGCCCGTATCTTGCCCAAAACGCGTGGCAAAGCCAAAACCTGTTGGAGGACAGCGTGGCCATCCAGTTAAAGCTCAGTCTGCAATGCCTGAAAAGGTATCCGATGCTAGAAAGAGTGCAGTCTGGCATTTTTTTAAACAACATCCAATTGATCAGCGCAAAGTCATCTGTCAAAAATGTTCAACTACCTTAAGCAGAGGACAGAATCTGAAAAGTCTCAATACAAGTTGCATGCATAGACATTTAACCACCATGCATTTGCAAGCCTGGACTAACTACCAAACGTCCCTTAAGGTTGTAGCACCCTCGGCCAATGAAGCTAGTCAGCAACGCAACATCCCTTCCGGCAGTGTAGGGCCACCATTTTCCGCACCACCTGCAGTATCTGTGCAGGTTTCTTTGCCAGGCCAAAGCAGTCAGGGTCAGGGAATCACCAGTTTCGTAGTAGGAAACACTGCATCTAGGGCACCGGTGGCAACAATACCATCTCCCACCGTCTCTCAGTCTGCCATGTCCACCGGCACCCCCGCTAGTTCCACGATCTCCAGCTCTCCAGTCCAGCTCACCCTACATGAGACTATGGTTAGAAAAAGGAAGTACTTAGCCTCGCATCCGCGTACACAGGGTTTGAACGCACGCATAGCTAGACTAATCTCGTTAGAGATGATGCCCTACCGGTTAGTTGAAAGCGAAGCTTTCAAAGCCCTGATGGACTACGCTGTACCACGCTACGAGCTACCCAGTCGACACTTTTTTTCCAGAAAAGCCATCCCAGCCCTCCACCAGCATGTTAAAGAGAGCATCGTCCATGCACTCAGGCAATCTGTGAGCACAAAGGTGCACCTGACAACAGATGCATGGACCAGTAGGCATGGCCAGAGACGTTACGTGTCCATCACGGCACACTGGGTAAATGTGGTGGATGCAGGGTCCACAGGGGACAGCAAGTTTGGGACAGTTCTGCCTGGCCCACGGTCTAGGAAACAATTGGCTGTAGCCGTTCGCACCCCCTCCTCCTCCTCTTCGTCCTCCTGCAGAAGCGAGAGCTCGTCCACAGCCTGCAGTCGCACAACCACTCCATCCGCAGCTGCCACTGTTGCACACCAGGTCTCCCATTATGGGGCAGCTACTGGCAAACGTCAGCAGGCTGTATTGGCTATGAAGTGTTTGGGCAACAACAGACACACCGCGGAAGTTCTGTCCGAGTTCTTGCAGAAAGAAACGCAGTCGTGGCTGGGCACTGTAGATCTTGAGGCAGGCAAGGTAGTGAGTGATAACGGAAGGAATTTCATGGCTGCCATCTCCCTTTCCCAACTGAAACACATTCCTTGCCTGGCTCACACCTTAAACCTGGTGGTGCAGTGGTTCCTGAAAAGTTATCCGGGGTTATCCGACCTGCTCCTCAAAGTGCGTGGACTTTGCTCACATATCCGCCGTTCGCCCGTACACTCCAGCCGTATGCAGACCTATCAGCGTTCTTTGAACCTTCCCCAGCATCGCCTAATCATAGACGTTGCAACAAGGTGGAACTCAACACTGCACATGCTTCAGAGACTGTGTGAACAGAGGCGGGCTGTTATGTTTTTGTGGGAGGATACACATACACGGGCAGGCAGTAGGATGGCAGACATGGAGTTGTCAGGTGTGCAGTGGTCGAAGATTCAAGACATGTGCCAAGTCCTTCAGTGTTTTGAGGAATGCACACGGCTGGTTAGTGCAGACAACGCCATAATAAGCATGAGCATCCCCCTAATGCGTCTGCTGATGCAAAGTTTGACGCACATAAAGGATCAGGCGTCTGCAGCTGAGGAAGAGGAAAGCCTTGATGACAGTCAGCCATTGTCTGGCCAGGGCAGTGTACAGGACGAGGTAGCGGGCGAAGAAGAGGAGGAGGACGAGGAGGATGATGGGGATGATTATATTTTTAATGAGGAAGCTTTTCCGGGGCCACTAGAAATTGGTGGCGTGGCAAGGCCGGGTTCTGGTTTTTTGAGGGACACAAGTGACGTGGATTTGCCTGAAACTGCCCCTCAACCAAGCACAACCGCAGATTTGAGAACTGGAACTTTGGCCCACATGGCGGATTATGCCTTACGTATCCTCAAAAGGGACACAAGCATAACTAAAATGATGAATGATGACGATTACTGGTTGGCCTGCCTCCTTGATCCTCGCTATAAAGGCAAATTGCAAAATATAATGCCACATGAGAACTTGGAACTAATATTAGCAACCAAACAATCAACTCTTGTTGACCGTTTGCTTCTGGCATTCCCTGCACACAGCGCCCGTGATCGTTCTCACACGAGCTGCAGGGGCCAGCAGACCAGAGGAGTTAGAGGGGCAGAAATCAGAAGTGGCGTTGGCCAGAGGGGTTTTCTGACCAGGTTGTGGAGTGATTTTGCTATGACCGCAGACAGGACAGGTACTGCAGCATCAATTCAAAGTGACAGGAGACAACATTTGTCCAGTATGGTTACAAAAAATTTTTCATCCCTTATCGATGTTCTCCCTCAACCGTCATTCCCATTTGATTACTGGGCATCAAAATTAGACACCTGGCCAGAATTGGCAGAATATGCATTGCAGGAGCTTGCTTGCCCGGCAGCTAGTGTCCTATCAGAAAGAGTATTCAGTGCTGCAGGTTCAATACTAACAGAAAAAAGGACTCGTCTGGCTACCCAAAATCTAGATGATCTAACCTTCATTAAAATGAACCACAACTGGATTTCGAAATCTTTTGCCCCACCTTGCCCGGCTGACACCTAGCTTTCCTATGAAAAGGTCTTGCCTGTGGACTATTCTGAATGCCTTTTCCAATCTCGTAATTTTCTGCACCTGATTGTCCAGCATACGACATGTTTACACCTCACTAAATGGCCGAACTCCCCACACGGGGCCGTGGTATCGACACTTGGCGACAGCACCCGTGAGAGTGCAGTTTGTCTGAAGAGGTGGGTGAGCCCGCTTTTGGTCGACGGCACTGCCACTGGGTCCCTCCTAGTACAATAAAGTGTCTCTGGCGGTGGTGGTGCGCACCCAACGTCAGACACACCGTTGTAATATGAGGGGCCCTGGGCCTGTACCGCCGGCCACAAGACAGTTTCCCCCCACCCCAGCTCAAACAGTGCTCTACCACTTGCAAAATTATCTCACAGCTCCACCAATGTTTAGTCTATGCGCTGACATCCTTCAATGCCTGCCACTGACAATACCATTGTATTGACATTTTTGTTATGTTAGGCCTTCGATGCCTGTCTGTGGTCACTCCTTCCACTAGGCCTCCACTGACCACACCACTGCTGCCCGTGTACCCCTGGAACCAATTTAAAATTGCCTACAGCCATGTGTTATTATTTTAGGCCTTCGATGCCTGTCTGCGGTCACTCCTTCCACTAGGCCTCCACTGACCACACCACTGCTGCCCGTGTACCCCTGTAACCAATTTAAAATTGCCTACAGCCATGTGTTATTATTTTAGGCCTTCGATGCCTGTCTGCGGTCACTCCTTCCACTAGGCCTCCACTGACCACACCACTGCTGCCCGTGTACCCCTGGAACCAATTTAAAATTGCCTACAGCCATGTGTTATTATTTTAGGCCTTCGATGCCTGTCTGCGGTGACTCCTTCCACTAGGCCTCCACTGACCACACCACTGCTGCCCGTGTACCCCTGTAACCAATTTAAAATTGCCTACAGCCATGTGTTATTATTTTAGGCCTTCGATGCCTGTCTGCGGTGACTCCTTCCACTAGGCCTCCACTGACCACACCACTGCTGCCCGTGTACCCCTGGACCCAATTTAAAATTGCCTACAGCCATGTGTTATTATTTTAGGCCTTCGATGCCTGTCTGCGGTCACTCCTTCCACTAGGCCTCCACTGACCACACCACTGCTGCCCGTGTACCCCTGTAACCAATTTAAAATTGCCTACAGCCATGTGTTATTATTTTAGGCCTTCGATGCCTGTCTGCGGTGACTCCTTCCACTAGGCCTCCACTGACCACACCACTGCTGCCCGTGTACCCCTGGAACCAATTTAAAATTGCCTACAGCCATGTGTTATTATTTTAGGCCTTCGATGCCTGTCTGCGGTGACTCCTTCCACTAGGCCTCCACTGACCACACCACTGCTGCCCGTGTACCCCTGGAACCAATTTAAAATTGCCTACAGCCATGTGTTATTATTTTAGGCCTTCGATGCCTGTCTGCGGTGACTCCTTCCACGAGGCCTCCACTGACCACACCACTGCTGCCCGTGTACCCCTGGAACCAATTTAAAATTGCCTACAGCCATGTGTTATTATTTTAGGCCTTCGATGCCTGTCTGCGGTCACTCCTTCCACTAGGCCTCCACTGACCACACCACTGCTGCCCGTGTACCCCTGGAACCAATTTAAAATTGCCTACAGCCATGTGTTATTATTTTAGGCCTTCGATGCCTGTCTGCGGTGACTCCTTCCACTAGGCCTCCACTGACCACACCACTGCTGCCCGTGTACCCCTGGAACCAATTTAAAATTGCCTACAGCCATGTGTTATTATTTTAGGCCTTCGATGCCTGTCTGCGGTGACTCCTTCCACTAGGCCTCCACTGACCACACCACTGCTGCCCGTGTACCCCTGGAACCAATTTAAAATTGCCTACAGCCATGTGTTATTATTTTAGGCCTTCGATGCCTGTCTGCGGTGACTCCTTCCACTAGGCCTCCACTGACCACACCACTGCTGCCCGTGTACCCCTGGAACCAACATCAGAAAATATAAAAATAAGTATTTTGCTTATAAAAAAGAAAATACTGGAGAGATATCAAATGCAGACATTTTAACATTAAAAACAAACACATACAACAAAAATCTGGTACAGTACTAAAAATGGCCACCAGCTACAATAACTTTCTCCTGCAAGTAGTTAACTGAAAGGTTTTTTCAATTTTAAACACAGATATGGCATCCACCGAGTGTTGTCCTGTCGCGTCTTCTTTATATTATTGCCAAGAAGATGCAAAACAATGAAAATAATAAAATCATTATTTACCAAAAAAATAGAGTAAGTCAAAACCACATTGCAAATAAACATTCATTACAAATAAAGAAGCAGGGCGCGTCCGATGGTGAGTATATACCTAATAAGAATATAATCACCCTCGGACGCGCCCTGCTTCTTTCCGACAGCCTTCCTTCCTAAGAATCAGCCCTTCCGTGGTGTAGAGAGAGGGTTTGTTACACTCCAAGGTGTTCCCCAGGTTGCCTTTCCTGAGCTTCGATCTTCCGGCTCTCGTTTAGTAGTTGTTGGAAACTACGCTGCATTAGGCCTACAAATTGGGTATGGGGTGTAGAGAGATGGTGTGTTACACTCCAAGGTGTTCCCCAGGTTTCCTCTCCATTGCTTCGATCTGCCGGCTCTCGTTTAGTAGTTGTTGGAAACTACGCTGCATTAGGCCTACAAATTGGGTATGGGGTGTAGAGAGATGGTGTGTTACACTCCAAGGTGTTCCCCAGGTTTCCTCTCCATTGCTTCGATCTTCCGGCTCTCGTTTAGTAGTTGTTGGAAACTACGCTGCATTGGGCCTACAAATTGGGTATGGGGTGTAGAGAGATGGTGTGTTCCACTCCAAGGTGTTCTCCAGGTTGCCTTTCCTGAGCTTCGATCTTCCGGCTCTCGTTTAGTAGTTGTTGGAAACTACGCTGCATTAGGCCTACAAATTGGGTATGGGGTGTAGAGAGATGGTGTGTTCCACTGTAGAGAGATGGTGTGTTCCACTCCAAGGTGTTCCCCAGGTTTCCTCGCCAATGCTTCGATCATCATGCTCTCATTTAGTAGTTGTTGGAAACTACGCTGCATTAGGCCTACAAATTGGGTATGGGGTGTAGAGAGATGGTGTGTTACACTCCAAGGTGTTCCCCAGGTTTCCTCTCCATTGCTTCGATCTTTCGGCTCTCGTTTAGTAGTTGTTGGAAACTACGCTGCATTAGGCCTACAAATTGGGTATGGGGTGTAGAGAGATGGTGTGTTCCACTGTAGAGAGATGGTGTGTTCCACTCCAAGGTGTTCCCCAGGTTTCCTCGCCAATGCTTCGATCATCATGCTCTCGTTTAGTAGTTGTTGGAAACTACGCTGCATTAGACCTACAAATTGGGTATGGGGTGTAGAGAGATGGTGTGTTCCACTCCAAGGTGTTCTCCAGGTTGCCTTTCCTAAACTTCTATCTTCAGGCTCTCATTAAATTGTGGTTAAACGGAACAACTACATTTGGCGTACTAGTTGGTTTGGGGCCTACTATCGGTGTCTGCCGCTCCTTGCTCTTCTCCTGGTTTCCTGTCCTGAAATTCCGTTTTCAGGCGCTCGTTAAGTAGTTGTTAATGTTAGACTGCATTTGGCCTACTAGTTGGGTTGGGGCCTACTATCGGTGTCTGCCACTCCTTGCTGTTCTCCTCCACTGAACAAAGCTGTGCCGCCTGTTTACTACTGTTGCCAATTTTGAACTGCATTTCGACTACTTACTGATTTGGGCCTACTCTCTGTGTCAGCCTCTCATTCCAGTTGTCCTCCACTGCAATGCCCCCTGATTAGTCCTGTGTTACCAATTTTGAACTGCATTTAGCCCACTTTATTCTTTGGGCCTATATCTGTGTTTCCTCCTCATCCTGCCCATTGCCCAGCCAGTGATAGATGAGTCTGCTGGTACATTGACCCATAACGCAACATTTCCCGTGCACGCTACACTGCAAGATTGTGACCCTGCTGAAAGTCAGGTCCCCCTTCCCGCATACCATACCACCTTACACGGGGACAAACAGGAAGGTGCAGATGAAAGTGCAGGTTCCTTCATCAGGTGGGGGGAGGAATACTAGTTGGCGACGTCACTGACACAGGGCCTCTCATGGTACGCAAAAGTGTTGCTGCCGGTGGGAGGCGCCCCCGCCGTGCAAACACACCGCTGTACTTTGAGGGGCCCTGTGCCAGTGCCAATGCCAACGAGTGGGCCCCCCCTGCTTGCTCAGGTTCACAGCACTTGCAAAGTTGAAATACTTACCTCTCCCTGCTCCACTGCCGTGACGTGGTCCAGATTTCCTGGGCCCACTAATTACTTGAACCAGCCCTACCCACCACATCTTTAGCCAAATGACCCCCAATTTCAAATGCCTTCCAATTATTATAAGGTAAATTACGCTTGACAAGCTTCATTAAGAAGAATGGATGGTTTTGACATTAAAATGGGCACTCTAGGTGTTTTCCTGGCCCCCACTCACTGCCGACTATGCTGCCCCATTGACTTGCATTGGGTTTCGTGTTTCGGTCGATCCCGACTTTACGTCATAATCGGCCGATTTCACTCGACCCGACTTTTGAGATAGTCGGGTTTCGCGAAACCCGGCTCGACTCTAAAAAGGTCAAGGTCGCTCAACTCTAATCCCAACCAGTAGCACCCCAATTTTGGTGAGCATTTTTCAGTTAATGAGATTCTCATGCTTTAGGGCAGGCCTGTTGGCGGGACTTTACGTGGTGCTCTGCTTATATATGCATCTTTAAGCAAGTATGATAGATCACTGATCCTTCAGTGATGTTCCTCTTATTTTACATAAAGCAAATCCTATTGTATGGTTGGGAAAACAAACATTAAGCAAAATGGTGGCGGCGGCACCTGTGCAATAGCATGTATCGCACATGAATTGCATATGGTAGGGTACAAAAAAATGTAACTTCATAAAAATGGCATTGGTGGTGCATGTTCAGTAGTATCGATAGTAGAGTTGAGCGACTTTTACTTTTTTAGGATCGAGTCGGTGAAATCGGCCGATTATTGCGAAAAGTCGGGGGCCGACCGAAACACGAAACCCAATGCAAGTCAATGGGGAATCAAAGTCGGTAGTGAGGGGAGGACAGGAAAACACCTACAGTGCCCATTTTAATGCCAAAAACATCAATTCTTATTTCTTAAGCTTGTTAATCTTAATTTACTTTATAATAATAGTTAGGCATTGAAAACAGGGGGTCATTTGGTTAAAGTTGTGGGGGGTAGGGCTGGCTCAAGATTTTCGTGGGCCCAGGAAATGCGGAATACGTCATAGCGGTGGAGCAGGGAGAGGTAAGTATTTCAACTTTGCAAGTGCTGTGATCCTGAGCAAGCAGGGGTCCCACTCGTTGGCACTTGGCACTGGCACAGGGCCCCTCATAGTACGGCGGTGTGTTTGACGGTGGGTGGCGCCTCCCACTGCCAGAGACACTTTTGCGCACTATGAGGGGCCCTGTGCCAGTGACGTCGCCAATGAGTATGCCCCCCTACCTGATGAAGGAACCTGCACTTTCATCTGCACCTTCCTCTTTGTCCCCGTGCAAGGAGGTATAGTATGCGGGAAGGAGAACCTGACTTTTAGCAGGGTCAGATTCAGGCTGTGTAGAGTGCAAGGGGAATGTAGTGGTCTGGGTCAATGTACCATGCAGACTCATCTAGCAGTGGCTGGGCAATGGGCAGGATGAGGAGGAAACACAGATATAGGCCCAAATAATAAAGTAGGTTAAAAGCAGTTCAAAAGTGGAAAAATGACTAAACAGGCGGCATAGCTTTGTTCAGTGGAAGACAACTGTAATGAGTGGCGCAGACACAGTTAGTAGGCCCAAAATAAAAAGTAAGCTAAAAGCAGTTCAAAAATGGTAACAGGACTAAACAGGCGGCATTGCTTTGTTCAGTGAAGGACAACTGTAATGAGTGGCTCAGACACAGTTAGTAGGCCCAAAATAAAAATGTAGGCTAAAAGCAATTCAAAATTGGTAACAGGACTAAACAGGAGGCATTGCTTTGTTCAGTGGAGGACAACTGTAATGAGTGGCGCAGACACAGTTAGTAGGCCCAAAATAAAAAAGTTGGCTAAATGCAGTTCAAAATTGGTAACAGGACTAAACAGGCGGTCTAACTTTGTTCCGTGGCGGACAACTGTAATGAGTTGGGCAGACACGGTTAGTAGGCCCAAATACTAAAATAGGCTAAAAGCAGTTCAAAATTGGTAACAGGACTAAACAGGCGGCATAGCTTTGTTCAGTGGAGGACAACTGTAATGAGTGGCGCAGACACAGTTAGTAGGCCCAAAATAAAGAAGTAGGCTAAATGCAGTTCAAAATTGGTAACAGGACTAAACAGGCGGCATTGCTTTCTTCAGTGGAGGACAACTGTAATGAGTGGCTCAGACACAGTTAGTAGGCCCAAAATAAAAATGTAGGCTAAAAGCAATTCAAAATTGGTAACAGGACTAAACAGGCGGTCTAACTTTGTTCAGTGGAGGACAACTGTAATGAGTGGTGCAGACACAGTTAGTAGGCCAAAAATAAAAAAGTAGGCTCAATGCAGTTCAAAATTGGTAACAGGACTAAACAGGCGGCATTGCTTTCTTCAGTGGAGGACAACTGTACTGAGTGGCGCAGACACAGTTTGTAGGCCCAGAATAAAAAAGTAGTCTAATTGCTGTTCTAAATTGGTAACACAACTAAACAGGCGGCATTGCTTTGTTTAGTGGATGACAACTGTAATGAGTGGCGCAGACACGGTTAGTAGGCCCAAATACTAAAGTAGGCTAAAATTGGTAACAGGACTAAACAGGCGGCATAGCTTTGTTCAGTGGAGGACAACTGTAATGAGTGGCACAGACACAGAACAGGCGGCATTGCTTTGTTCAGTAGAACGAATAAAATATAAGCCTTTTTTAGATATATATAAAAACACAAAATAATCATACAAATGGACAGGTATGTGAGGCAAAAAAGGGGGGAAAAAAAAATTGAGACCAACTGTATCATAAATGCCCAAATACACACAGGGCTACAAAGTACCCCCCACTAAATCGGCACAACAGGAAGTATGGTGGTGGAAATCACACAATGTGAATGGAAATATGGGCAATAAATAAGAATAAGAATGAAAATACAAACAATACACATTGCCAATGCAGGAAAGAGATTAACTCAATAGACCATAACCAGCCATATATCCAACAATGTGTGCATATTAACTGCCACATATATTCCACAGTATGTGTATCAACAGGTGTGTATCAACAGTGGGGGATCCTGATCCTGAGCCATTCTTTTTTCCCCCCTTTTTTGCCTCACATACCTGTCCATTTGTATGATTATTTTGTGTTTTTATATATATCTAATAAAGGCTTATATTTTATTCGGTTTTGGACTTTGACTGTAGTTTCTTTGTGGTGCATTAGGATTTCTGTCTAACAGTTGTCCCTGGTATTTTTGTCCGTACATATACACATGGTACATTATGTGCTATTTTTTTCATTAATTAGCCTTAATTTTCTGTGTGCTCCATGTGTGTACTATGTATGCTGCAATTATATTATTTGTTCAGTAGAAGACAACTGTAATGAGTGGCGCAGTTAGGTGTCGAGTCCCCACCTCTGCACAGGGGGAATCTCAAACCATCACTGCTGCGGTCTCCCATTCTTCTCCAGCCGCAGTGGAGTCTGCTCAGCGGAGACGTTGTTCCCAGCGTCTTGCTCAGTCTCACTCTGTGCATAGGATTACTGATGCTTTGCCTGCCTCTGCCATTGAAGCCAGTGCTGGGAGCGGCGAGCTGACGCTTTTGGGACCTAAGTCCTGCTTTTTCCCTTCTGAGCATGCCCAGGGTGAGATCTCCCATTGGAGATCGAGGGTCACATGCTCAGATGCTGCAGCGGTTCCCATTGGTCCTTTATTGGTCTTGAACGTGCTGCGGCTATATAAGCTGCGCATGACCGCACGGCCATGCGCTAGTGTACATTTGTTAACGTGTGTGTGTTGTGAGTGAAAGTCGTTCATTAAAATCCCCTCCCTATTGGATGACTGTTCGCGGAAGGTGGGTGTTTGCTATCTAGCGCTCGACTTAGCTACCAGCACGTTACACACCATACAGCGTCTAATTGCTGTGACCGCCAGTGCGGCGCCTTGCGCTTTCACAGCGCTTTCCTGACCCAAGCCTGGGTGGTTAGTGGCGTCTGCCAGTGTGGCACCGCATGCACTCTCGTGCATCTTTTATTATTACTTTGGTTACGCTGACACCCCATTAGCGGTGTCGAGCGCAAGTAGTCTAGTCAGACTCGGATCCTAAGTCTTAGGACCGAGCTTTGTGACTCCTTGCTTGCGCTCTTGTGTGCGGTACCGCAGCCCTGTGACTTAACAGGGTTCACTTCCTTCACACAGGGTGAAGTTAACCCGTGTGTGTTTTCACATTGTACCGCCATATAGCCCGTCATTACTTGGCAGCAGGTTCCATCTCTGCACGGTGGACCCCAGGCTGCGAACGCACCTTAATGTATCTTATTATTTGGTGCGTTCCACTAGCCCTAACAGGCGCAAGCACAGTTTGTAGGCCCACAATAAAAACGTAGGCTAAATGCAGTTCAAAATTGGTAACAGGACTAAACAGGCGGCATAGCTTTGTTCAGTGGAGGACAACTCTAATAAGTGGCAGCCAGACACAGTTAGTAGGCCCAAATGTCTGCCAAAAAATTGTTCATAAATAAACAGGTGGCATAGCTAGGTACAGGGGTGGGCTCCTCTGCTGAGTAGCAGACAGTGGTAGTAGGCACAAAGTATTGACTGGTCTAAATGGAGGCCAGGGCCCCTGTATATTTTAACTATCATCTATCATTTCAACTAATTAGTTTTGGCAGTGCCATTGAAGGATTTAACAGCAGAGACTACACAGTGGTGGAGTAGGGGGAGGTAAGTATTGCAAGTGGTAGAGCACTGTTCGAGCTGGGGGGGGTAACACTCTCTCGTGGGCGGCGGTACTGGCACAGGGCCCCTCATATTACGACAGTGTGTCTGACGTTGGTTGTGCACCACCACCGTCAGAGACACTTCATTGTACTATGAGGGACACTGTGCCAGTGCCGTCGCCCAAGAGTGGGCCCACCCACCTGTCCAGGCAAACGGCACTCGCACGGGTGCTTGCGCCAGGTGGTGACCACGGCCCTGTGGTGGGAATCAGCCCATTTAGGGAGGTATAAAAATGGCCTATGGTGGACATTCAGCCGCTGCAAATGAAGGAATTAGAGACGTCAGTAAGAGGAGGCCAAAAGCAAGACATTTTTCAGGCAAGCTACGTGTCAGCAGGGGAAGGTGGGGCAAAATAATTTGAAATCCATGATTGGTTCATTTTAATGACGGTTAGATCATCAACATTCTGGGTAGTCAGACGTGTCCTTTTTTCAGTCAGTATTGAACCAGCAGCACTGAAGACTCTTTCTGATAGCACACTAGCAGCAGGGCAAGCAAGTTCCTGTAATGCATATTCTGCCAATTCAGGCCAGGTGTCTATTTTTGATGCCCAGTAATCAAAGGGGAATGATCTGTGAGGGAGAACATCGATAAGGGAGGAAAAGTAGTTCGTAACCGTACTGGACAAATGCTGTCTCCTGTCACTTTGAATCGATGCAGCAGTAACTGTCGTGTCAGCGGTCATTGCGAAATCACTCCACAAACTGGTCATAAAATCCCTCTGTCCAGCGACACTGTGGATTTGTGCACCTCTAACACCTCTGCCATGTTGTCCCCTATGGCTCGTGTGAGAACCATCACCGCCGCTGTGTGCTGGGAATGCCTGAACCAAATGGTCTGCATGAGTTTCTTGTTTGGTAGCCAATATTTGCTCAAGGTTCTCATGTGGCATGGTATTTTGTAATTTTCCTATATATCGTGGACCCAGGAGGCAGGTTAACCAGTAATCGTTCATCATTTTGATAATGCGATGGTCCCTTTTTAGTATATGCAAGGCATACTCAGCCATGTGGGACAATGTTCCAGGTGTCAATTCACTGCTTGTACTGGGTTGAGGAGCACTTTCTTGCAAATCAACATCAGTTGTGTCCTGCAAAAACCCTGTACCTGCCCTTGCAACGCCACCAGTTTCTATTGCCCCCTGAGAAGCATCCTTCTCCCATAAATATTCATCCCCATCATCCTCCTCCTCCTTTTCGTCATTCACCTCATCCAGGAGAGTTCCCTGAGCAGACAATGGCTGACTGTCATCAAGGCTTCCCTCCTCCTTGGCTACAGATGCCTGCTCCTTAATGTGCATCAAACTTTGCATCAGCAGACGCATTAGTGGGATGCTCATGTTTAGATGGCGTCATCTGCACTTACCAGCCGTGTGCATTCCTCAAAACACTGAAGGACTTGACAGAGGTCTTGCAGCTTCGACCATTGCACACCAGACAACTCCATGTCTGCCATCCAAGTGCCTGCCCGGGTATGTGTATCCTCCCACAAATTAATTACGGCACGCCTCTGTTCGCACAGCCTCTGAGCCATGTGCAGTGTTGAGATCCACCTTGTTGCAACGTCGATTATTAGGCGGTGCTGGGGGAGATTCAGCGATCGCTAATGGTTCAGCATATGGCTGGATTGCACGGGCGACCGGCAGATGTGCGAGCAATGTCTTCACACCTTCAGGAGCAGGGCTGGTAACTTCAGATAATTTTTTAAAAAGCACTCCACCACCAGGTTCAAAGTGTGAGCCAGGCAAGGTATGTGTTTCAGTTCTGAAAGGGCTATGGCAGCCATAAAATTCCTTCCGTTATCACTGACTACCTTGCCTGCCTCGAGATGTACACTGCCCAGCCATGACTGAGTTTGCTGCAATTTCTCTGCCAGTACTTCCACTGTGTGTCTGTTGTCGCCCAAACACTTCATTTGAAACACAGCCTGCTGACGCTTACCACTAGCTGTTCGATAGTGGGACACCTCGTGTGCAACACTGGCAGCTGCGGATGAAGTGGTCATGTGACTGCGCTCTGTGGATGAGCTTTCGCTTCTGAAGGAGGAGGAGGAGGGGTGGCAAACGCCTACAGCCTACTGTTTCCTAGACCGTGGGCTAGGCAGAACTGTCCCACTATGGCTGTCCCCTGTGGACCGTGCATCCACCACATTAACCCAGTGCACCGTGATGGACACGTAACGTCCCTGGCCATGCCTACTGGTCCATGCATCTGTTGTGAGGTGCAACTTTCCACTGACTGATTGCCTCAGTGATGGACAATGCGGTCTATGACATGCCGACTGGGTAGGTCATAGAGTGGTACTGCGCAGGCCATCAGGTCTTTGAAAGCTTCGCTTTTAACCAACCGGTAGGGCATCATCTCTAACAAGATTAGTATAGCAATGTGGGCCTTAAAACCCTGTGTACGGGGATGAGCGGATGAGTAATTTCTTTTCTTAACGATAGTTTCTTGAAGGGTGAGCTGGACTGGAGAGCAGCATATGGTGGAACTAGCAGTGTTGGTGGTGGACATGGTGGATTGAGAGAGGGTTGGTGATGGTATTCTTGATGCTGGCCTACATACAGTGTTTCCTACCAAAAACCTTGTGATTCCCTGACTGCTTTGGCCTTGCGACGATACCTCCACATTTGCTGCTGTTGGTGTCCTAACCGGTGGGCTTACAGTGAGGGAAGCAATGTAGCGTTGCTGACTACCTTCATTCTGAGCAGGTGCACCAACGGTACGGGACGTTTAGTAGTTAGTCCAGGCTTGCAAATGCATGCTGGTTAAATGTGTAAGCATGCACGTTGTATTTAAATTTTGAAGATTCTTCCCTCTGCTAAAGGTCTTTGAGCATTTCTTACAGATAATCTAGATCCGAATGATCAGTCAATAGTTAAAAAATTGCCACACTACACTCTTCCTACCATGGAATACCTTTTCAGGCATTGTACGCTGTGCTACTTTCGCCAGATGGCCACGCTGTCCTAAAAATGTTTTTGTTTTTGACAAACGTTTTTGGCCTGATACGGGCCTGCCAGATGACAGCTGTTGCGATGTAGATGGCTGCTGCGGATCATCCTCCTCCGCTTCTGAGCTACTGGCAGCGACACCCTCTTTCCCCAATGGCTGCCAATCTGGGTCAACAACTGGGTTATCTATCACCTCCTCTTTAATGTCATGTGCACATTCCTCTGTGTCACCGTGTAAGGTGCTATAGCGTTCGGGACGGGGCACCATAGTCTCATCAGGGTAAGATTCTGGCTCAGTACACTGCGAGGGCAATGTAGTTATCTGAGTTCATGGAACAGCATAATAATCTAGCTGTGGCTGTGCATCAGTGCACTCTATGTCTGATTCATCTTGTAATGGGCTTTTAACAATTTCCCTTTCTAACCCAGGCACGTTATATGTAAAGAGCTCCACGGAGTAACCTGTAGTGTCACCTGACGCATCCTTCACTTTTGGTTTGGGTGAAGGACACAAGGAAACGTCTTGTTCCTGACCGGGAGCATCCACTGACGACTCGCTGCTTTTATACTTGGAACTTTCTGAAGAGGAGGCGAAAGAGCTAGAGGCTGAGTCATCAAGGAAACCCAAAACTTTTTCCTGCTGCTCCGGCTTTAAAAGCTGTTTTCCTACTCCCAGATAAGGGAGCCTTCGAGGCCTTGTGTAGCCAGATGATGACGCAGGCTCAACACATCCAGCTATTGTGCTTCTGCCACTACCACCAGATGCACCACCACCACCATCAGTACCAGCTGGCAACCACCACCCACAGGCTTTTCCACCAGACTTCCCCATTTTTTGGAAAATCTAACCAAAATAACAAACATTATATGGTACTGTAAAACAAGGTAGAAGGTGTATATAAACTTGTTGAGAATTTAAATCTCCCTTTTTTTGGAGAGACTGAACCAAAACTCAGGCCCAGTGTGTTGTGAATTCTGCTTTTGGGCTCCCTCCGGTGGTTGTAGAGGGTAATGCAGTTGTCTCTGGGCTGCAATCTTGGACAGGTGTATCCGCTAATTGCAATTCTGACTGGGCTATTTAGCTTTGCAGGACTCTTTAGTCCTGGCCAGTTGTCAATGTTTCTTTGGAAGTGTTGGATCTCTGCCTGGCCTCTACTGCTTATCTGCCAGTTCTGCAAAGATAAGTGTTTGTTTCTTTTTCTGAAGTACACTTGCTGTGTGCTTATTTTCAGTGCTGATCTTTTGTTTCTATTTGTCCAGCTTAGACTGTGTCAGTTGTTTTTCCCAGTCTGGTTGGATTCTCTGGAGTTGCAGATATACTCTCCACATCTTTAGTTAGGTGGTGGAGTTTTGTATTTTCTGCTGTGGATATTTTTGTAGTATTTTTATGCTGACCGCTTAGTATCCTTTCCTGTCCTTTTCTATTTAGCTAGAAGTGGCCTCCTTTGCTAAGCCTGTTTTCTGCCTGCGTGTGTCTTTTTCTCTCCAACTCACAGTCATTATTTGTCGGGGGCTGCCTATCCTTTGGGGGTCTACTCTGAGGCAAGATAGTTTTCCTATTTCCATCTTTAGGGGAATTTAGTCCTCCGGCTGTGTCGAGGTGTCTAGGTTTTGTTAGGCACACCCAACGGCTACTTCTAGTTGCATTGATAAGATCAGGGTTTGCGGCCAGTATGGTTACCACCTACTCCAGTGAAGGTTTTCATGCTGCTCCAAGGCCACCTGATCATAACACCAGTGTATATAACAACACAATTTAAAGGGGTTGTCCACTACTTTCATGTAACCCCCCAATGTATCCCCCCAGGGCCCCTAATGAATTGTGTAAATACTTTCTGTTACCGTTTTCGCCTGTGAGCGGCGCTATGGCTGCGGCTGGGTACGGGTCACATGACCCCCGGGCTGCATCCGCCGCTTATTTCCGCCAACGTCACGTCAATTTCCAGACTCTCGAAATTGACGTGACGTCAGCAGCAGGCGTGACCAGCCCCCACAGTCAGCAGTCACTCAGCAAGAGTGACTGGGCTGTGGGCTGGGCTGGGGGCTGCCTGCAGGGCTGTGCTGGGGGCGGGCGGGGCTGTGCTGGGATGATTGTGTGGACGCTCGGCGCCGAGGTCTGTGCCCGCATGTGCGGCTCGGCGCCGGGGTCTGTGCCCACATGTGCCGCTCGGCGCCGGGGTCTGTGCCCGCATGTGCCGCTCGGCGCCGGGGTCTGTGCCCGCATGTGCCGCTCGGCGCCGGGGTCTGTGCCCGCATGTGCCGCTCGGCGCCGGGGTCTGTGCCCGCATGTGCCGCTCGGCACTGGGGTCTGTGCCCGCATGTGCCGCTCGACACCGGGGTCTGTGTGCCGCTCGGCGCCGGGGTCTGTGTGCCGCTCGGCGCCAGGGTCTGCTGCGGGGGAGGGGGGGTTGTCGTGTGTGTGTATGGTCATGTGTGTGTGTGGTCGTGTGTGTGTGGTCATGTGTGTGTGTTGTCGTGTGTGTGTGTGCAGGTATCGTCCGATGGGACTACAAGTCCCATCGGGCTCTGCTACACTGACAGTGAGTGACACATTAGCCAATGATGGGACAGTAGTAGTCCCATCATCCGGCTAATGTGTTGAATGAAAAAAAACAAACAGCACATACATGCACCATGCGACAACATGCGGCGGCATGCACCATGCGCGGCATGCACCATGCGACGGCATGCACCATGCGACGGCATGCACCATGCGACGACATGCACCATGCGACGGCATGCGGCATGCACCATGCGACGACATGCACCATGCGACGGCATGCACCATGCGCCGGCATGCACCATGCGACGACATGCGGCATGCACCATGCGACGACATGCACCATGCGACGGCATGCATCATGTGCCGGCATGCACCGTGCGACGACATGCACCATGCGACGACATGCACCATGCGACGACATGCGGCATGCACCATGCGGCAGCATGCACCGTGCGGCGGCATGCACCATGCGGCGGCATGCACCATGCGACGGCATGCACCATGCGGCGGCATGTGACGGCATGCGACAACATGCACCATGCGACAGCATGCAACATGCGACGGCATGCACCATGCGACGGCATGCGGCATGCACCATGCGGCGGCATGCACCATGCGATGACATGCACCATGCGGCGGCATGTGACGGCATGCGACAACATGCACCATGCGGCGACATGCTACATGCACCATGTGGCGACATGCACCATGCGACGACATGCACCATGTGGCGGCATGTGACGGCATGCGACAACATGCACCATGCGACGACATGCAGCATGCGACGACATGCGGAATGCACCATGCGACGGCATGCACCATGCGACGGCATGCGGCATGCAGCATGCGACGACATGCAGCATGCGACGACATGCGGCATGCACCATGCGACGACATGCACTATGCGACGACATGCGGCATGCACCATGCGACGACATGCACCATGCGACGACATGCACCATGCGACGACATGCGGCATGCACCATGCGACGACATGCACTATGCGACGACATGCGGCATGCACCATGCGACGACATGCACCATGCGACGACATGCTACATGCACCATGTGGCGACATGCACCATGCGGCGACATGCACCATGCGACAACATGCTACATGCACCATGCGACGACATGCACCATGCGACGACATGCACCATGCGACGACATGCACCATGCGACGACATGCACCATGCGACAACATGCACCATGCAACGACATGCACCATGCAACGACATGTGACATACAGTACATACATGCATACTACATACATACAGTACATATAACATAGAGTACATACTCACCATCACTTGTCACTTTGTTCCCCGAAGCCAGTGTCACCTGTAAAAAATATTAAAATAATAAACAAACAATATACTCCCTGTCCGCAGAAATCCAATTAAAACGAGTGTCCCAAGACGATCTCCCGTGGAGAGCAGGAGCATCAGCTGATGCGACCACTCTCCAGGGGCTCCAGGAACACAATGATGGAAGGTATCCTTCCATCATGTATTCCTTACAAGGTATTCCTACGCCCCTGTGAGAAAATAGTCCCTAGTCTCACTATTGGCATTGCTGGGTGAGACATTTTCCCACGCAGCAATTGCCATAAAGTGAGACTTTGAACTATAGTAACCTCAGTGATGCACTGCAGGAACCATTGTCTCCTGTCAGTGTGTCACTGAGGGTCCTATTGAACAGTGACATCACCCGATGTCACTGTTCTATAGGGGAGATCGTCGTGGGACACTCGTTATTAATTGGACTACGGCGGACAGGTAGTATACGGTTTATTATTTTACTTTTTTTTGCAGGCGCTGAAGTATGGTAAGTATGGTTAAATGAAGAATATTAAAATACTTTTTTCTAAATGTGTGTGTATTTTATTAACCCTTTCTTACTATTGGATTAATAATGGATAGGTGTCTTATGGACGCCTCTCCGTTATTAACCCGGCTTAATGTCACCTTACAATAGCAAGGTGACATTAACCCCTTATTACCCCATATCCTACCGCTACTCTGGGGCGGCTGCGGACTGGTATTTGTAGCCGGGGGGGGGCAATATCCATGGCCCCTCTCTAGGCTATGAATATCAGCCTGCAGCTGTCTGCGTAGCCTTTCTGGCTATAAAATATAGGGGAACCCCACGTCATTTTTTTTTGGGGGGGGTCCCCCTATTTTAATAGCCAGTAAAGGCTACGCAGACAGCTGCGGGCTGGTATTCGTAGCAGGCTACAGATATTAGCCCCGGCCGTCGGCTTTCTCCCTCTGGCGCAGAAAATTGCACGGGAGCCCACGCCGTTTTTTTCCGCTTTTTTTTTTTTTTTAAATCAATGCTCATTAAGGCCTCTTTCACTCTTGCGTAGGTACGGGTCCATCGCTATGCGTCGGGCCGACGTACCGACGCACGTTGTGAAATTTGTGCACGGCGTTCTTCAGAATGGGCAGCGGATGCAGTTTTTCAACGCATCTGCTGCCCATTCTGAAGTGCGGGGAGGAGGGGCGGAGTTTCTGCCGTGCATGCGTGGTAGAAAATGGCGGGCGCGACGGCCAAAAAAACTTTCACTTGAATGTTTTTTCGTGCCGACGGTCCGCCAAAACACGACAGATCCGTAGCTAATACAAGTCTATGGGTAAAACGCATCCTGCGAGCACATTTGCAGGATCTGTTTTTTTGCACCGGATCGTTTTTTTCCACCAGATCCTTTTTTTTTCAACCGGATCCGTTTTTTTCCGCCGGATCCATTTTTTTCCACCGGATGGTTTTTTTCCCGCCAGATCTGTTGTTTCTCAGAGTTGTATTAGCGCCGGATTGCGAAAGCTGTTTCCGCCGGACGGAAAACACATACAGAGGAACGGTTTTTCGGTACGTCGAAAAAATGCAAAGCGACGGATCTAGCAAAAAACGGATGAAACATGTGGCCATCAGACTCACTCCGGTGCTAATACAACTCTATGAGAAAAAAACGGATCTGGTGGAAAAAAACGATCAGGTGGAAAAAAACGGATACGGCGAAAAAAAAAAAAAGATCCAGCGAAAAAAAATGGATCCTGCAAATGTGCTCGCAGGATGCGTTTTGTACCCATAGACTTGTATTAGCAACAGATCCGTCGTGTTTTGGCGGACGCGACGCACAAAAAAAGTTCAATGTAACTTTTTTTGTGCAACGTGTCTGCCATTTCCGACCGAGCATGCGTGGCTGGAACTCCGCCCCCTCCTCCACGCTCATCACAATGGGCAGCGGATGCGTTGTAAAACTGTATCAGCTGCCCACGTTGTGCTAAATTTAGCATAACGTCCGTCGGTACGTCTGGCCGAAGGTTTGCGACGGCCCCGTACCAATGCAAGTGTGAAAGTAGCCTTACATCTGAATTTGCTGAGTATAATGCAGCCACCCCAGAGTATAATATAACCCCCCAAATAATATAATGCAGCCCCCCATAGAGTATTATGCAATCACCCCTCATAGAAAATAAATATAATACAGCCCCCCATAGAATATAATGTAGCCCCGAATAGAATAGAATGCAGCCCACCTCCCCATAGAATATAATGCAGCCCCATCAGAGTATGATGCAATCATCCCTCATAAAATCTAATACAGCCCCCTATAGAATATAATGCAGCCCACCTCCCCATAATATATAATGTAGCCCCCATTGAAAATAATGTAGCCCCCATAGAATATAATGCAGCCCCCCATAGTATATAAGACAGCCTCCCCCATAGAATGTAATATACCCCCCATAGTATATAAGACAACCTCCCACATAGAATAGAATATACCCCCGCAATAGTATATAACACAGCCACATAGTATATAACACGGCCTCCCCCATAGAATATAATATACCTCCCATAGTATATATCAAAGCCCGCATATAATATAGCACAACTTGCATAGTATATAGCACTGCCTGCATAATATAGGACAGCCCGCGTAGTAGTATACAGCACAGCCCGCGTAGTAGTATACAGCACAGCCCGTGTAGTAGTATATACAGCACAGCCCGCATAGTAGTATATACAGCACAGCCCGCATAGTAGTATACACAGCACAGCCCGCGTAGTAGTATACACAGCACAGCCCACACAGTGGTATATACACAGCACAGCCCACACAGTGATATATACACAGCACAGCCCACACAGTGGTATATACACAGCACAGCCCGCGTAGTAGTATACACAGCACAGCCCACACAGTGGTATATACACAGCACAGCCCACACAGTGGTATATACACAGCACAGCCCACACAGTGGTATATACACAGCACAGCCCACACAGTGGTATATACAGCACAATCCACATCTCATCCCCCCGATAATGGCTCCACAGTCCAGTAAAAAAAAAAACACTCTCCTCACCTTTCCTCTTGCCTGCGCTGCTCCTGTCTCGGCGGCGGCAGTCTGCCCGGGACACAGCAGGTGTGCGATGATATGACGTCATCGCGCACAGTGTCAGAAGCAGAGCGGGGGATGATGGGAGAGGGAGCGACAGCGGACGCTCTCTCCTCCATCATTGCATTGAACTATACCGGCGTCATAGACGCCAGTATAGTTGAATGCGGCGGCGGCACTGGCGGGAGTAGGGGGAAAGAGTGCAGTGGCCCACTACTGGCACCGGCCCTTCTGGCATTTACCAGAAGTGCCCGATGGCCAGTCCGGCCCTGGTCACCGCCCACACGCTTCCCTCCTCCTGAACTGCAGCGTTTCTCGGACCCACATCCGCAGCAAAACTGCAGATTTTTTTTACATCTCAATGAAAGTCTAAGGCCGGAGTCACACTACAGCGAGATATGGCCGAGTCTCGCAGGTTAAATACAAGCTCTGGCACCGGCACTCCGGAGCGGAGCGTGCAGCTCCATGTATTGCTGTTCGGCCGCACGCTCTGCTCTGGAGTGCTGGTGCCAGAGCTTGGTTTTAACCTGCGAGACTCGGCCGTATCTCGCTGTAGTGTGATCCCGGCGTAAGGGTGCAGAAACGCTGCAGTTCGGCACAAAAGAAGTGACATGCTGCGGAGAAAAAAAAGCTGCGTTTCGGTGCGGCCTTTTCCGCAGCATGTGCACAAGAAGTCTGCGGCTCCCATAGACTTACATTGGTTGTGCACAACACTGCGGATTTGATGCAATTCCGTACGGCAAAAAACGCTGTGGATCTGCAATCAAATCCGCAACTTGTGCACACAGCCTTAGCATTTAGTGAACCTAGCAAAAAACAAGTGTGGGATTGCACTTTTTTTGCAATTTCATCATACTTTGAATTTTTTTCACATTTTCTGTTACACGACATGGTAAAACCAATGGTGTCGTTCAAAAGTAGAACTTGTCCCGCAAAAGATAAGCCCTCACATGGCCATATTGACGGAAACATTATGGCTCTGGAAAGAAGGGGAGCGATAAACGAAAAAAGCTCCAGGGGTGAAGGGGTTTAGAAACATGGATATGGACATATCTATGGAAATAGACATAGATATATCTGTATGTATCTATCTATCCCACATCTATCTATCTATCTATCCCATATCTATCTATCTATCCCACATCTATCTATCTATCTATCTATCTATTTATCTATCTAATATCTATCTATCGATCCATCTATCCCATATCTATCTATTTATCTATCTAGTATCTATCTAGTATCTATCTATCTATCTATCTATCTATCTATCTATCTATCTATCTATCTAATATCTATCTATCTATCTATCTAATATCTATCTATGTAATATCTATCTATGCAATATCTATCTATGTAATACCTATCTATCTAATATATCTATCTATCTATCTAATATCTATCTATCTATCTATCTATCTATCTATCTATCTAATATCTATCTATCTAATATCTATCTATCTATCTATCTATCTAATATCTATCTATCTAATATCTATCTATCTATCTATCTAATATCTATCTATCTATCTATCTATCTATCTATCTATCTATCTATCTATCTATCTAATATCTATCTATCTAATATCTATCTATCTAATATCTATCTATCTATCTATCTATCTAATATCTATCTATCTATCTAATATCTATCTATCTATCTATCTAATATCTATCTATCTATCTATCTAATATCTATCTATCTAATATCTATCTATCTAATATCTATCTATCTATCTAATATCTATCTATCTATCTATCTATCTAATATCTATCTATCTATCTATCTATCTATCTATCTATCTATCTATCTAATATCTATCTATCTAATATCTATCTATCTATCTATCTATCTATCTATCTATCTAATATCTATCTATCTATCTATCTATCTATCTATCTAATATCTATCTATCTAATATCTATCTATCTATCTATCTATCTAATATCTATCTATCTATCTATCTATCTATCTATCTATCTATCTATCTATCTATCTCTGTGTGTAATGGTGTGTGGGTTGGACAAATGTAAAAGAGGAGTTGGACAGAAATGACACCACAAATCTTTTTGAAGAGAGGAGGGAGAGGAGGGAGGGGTTTGGGTGTGTTTTTGGAGTGGGTGTGCTAGGTTCGGGCTTAGTGGCAGTGCAAAGCATCATGGAACTTGTAGTATTAGGGCACAATAAGGAAGTTGTCGATTGACCCCATGAGAGCTGAATCCAGCACTGAAGATGTGCTGCTACAGCATGATAACAGCTAATATTGCTAAAATAAACACAGTAGATGTTTTCAGTGGCACATAATAGCAAGATTTATGAAAAAAAAACAAAAACTTTATAGTAGTGGACAACTTCTTTAACCCCTTCATGACCCAGCCTATTTTGACCTTAAAGACCTTGCCGTTTTTTGCAATTCTGACCAGTGTCCCTTTATGAGGTAATAACTCAGGAACGCTTCAATGGATCTTAGCGGTTCTGAGAATGTTTTTTCGTGACATATTGGGCTTCATGTTAGTGGTAAATTTAGGTCAATAAATTCTGTGTTTATTTGTGATAAAAACGGAAATTTGGCGAAAATTTTGAAAATTTTGCAATTTTCACATTTTGAATTTTTATTCTGTTAAACCAGACATTAAACATTTCCCACACGTCTACTTTACATCAGCACAATTTTGGAAACAAAATTTTTTTTTGCTAGGAAGTTATAAGGGTTAAAATTTGACCAGTGATTTCTCATTTTTACAACGAAATTTACAAAACTATTTTTTTTAGGGACCACCTCACATTTGAAGTCAGTTTGAGGGGTCTATATGGCTGAAAATACCCAAAAGTGACACCATTCTAAAAACTGCACCCCTCAAGGTGCACAAAACCACATTCAAGAAGTTTATTAACCCTTCAGGTGCTTCACAGCAGCAGAAGCAACATGGAAGGAAAAAATGAACATTTAACTTTTTAGTCACAAAAATGATTTTTCAGCAACAATTTTCTTATTTTCCCAATGGTTAAAGGAGAAATTGAACAACAAAAGTTGTTGTCCAATTTGTCCTGAGTACGCTGATACCTCATATGTGGGGGTAAACCACTGTTTGGGCGCACGGCAGGGCTTGGAAGGGAAGGAGCGCCATTTGACTTTTTGAATGAAAAATTGGCTGCACTCTTTAGCGGACACCATGTCATGTTTGGAGAGCCCCCGTGTGCCTAAAAATTGGAGCTCCCCCACAAGTGACCCCATTTTGGAAACTAGACGCCCCAAGGAACTTGTCTAGATGCATAGTGAGCCCTTTAAACCCCCAGGTGCTTCACAAATTGATCCATAAAAATGAAAAAGTACTTTTTTTTCACAAAAAAATTCTTTTAGCCTCAATTTTTTCATTTTCACATGGACAACAGGATAAAATGGATCGTAAAATTTGTTGGGCAATTTCTCCTGAGTACACCGATACCTCACATGTGGGGGTAAATCACTGTTTGGGCACATGGTAAGGCTCGGAAGGGAAGGAGCGCCATTTGACTTTTTGAATGAAAAATTATCTCCATCGTTAGCGGACACCATGTCGTGTTTGGAGAGCCCCTGTGTGCCTAAACATTGGAGCTCCCCCACAAGTGACCCTATTTTGGAAACTGGACCCCCCAAGGAACTTATCTAGATGCCTAGTGAGCACTTTAAACCCTCAGGTGCTTCACAAATTGATCCGTAAAAATTAAATAGTACTTTTTTTTTCACAAAAAAATTTTTTCGCCTCAATTTTTTCATTTTCACATGGGCAATAGGATAAAATGGATCCTAAAATTTGTTGAGCAATTTCTCCCGAGTACGCCGATATCTCATATGTGGGGGTAAACCACTGTTTGGGCACACGGCAGGGCTCGGAAGGGAAGGCGCGCCTTTTGACTTTTTGAATGGAAAATTAGCTCCAATTGTTAGCGGACACCATGTCGCGTTTGGAGAGCCCCTGTGTGCCTATGCATTGGAGCTCCCCCACAAGTGACCCCATTTTGGAAACTAGACCCCCCAAGGAACTTATCTAGATGCATACTGAGCACTTTAAACCCCCAGGTGCTTCACAGAAGTTTATAATGCAGAGCCATGAAAATAAAAAATTTTTTTTCTTTTCTCAAAAATGATATTTTAGCCTGGAATTTCCTATTTTGCCAATGGTAATAGGAGAAATTGGACCACAAATGTTGTTGTCCAGTTTGTCCTGAGTACGCTGATACCCCATATGTGGGGGTAAACCACTGTTTGGGCGCACGGCAGGGCTCAGAAGGGAAGGCACGCCATTTGGCCTTTTAAATGGAAAATTAGCTCCAATCATTAGCGGACACCATGTCGCCTTTGGAGAGCCCCTGTGTGCCTAAACATTGGAGATCTCCCACAAATGACCCCATTTTGGAAACTAGACCCCCAAAGGAACTAATCTAGATGTGTGGTGAGCACTTTGAACCCTCAAGTGCTTCACAGAAGTTTATAACGCAGAGCCATGAAAATAAAAAAAAAAAATTATTTTCTCAAAAATGATTTTTTAGCCCGCAATTTTTTATTTTCCCAAGGGTAACATTAGAAATTTGACCCCAAAATTTGTTGTCCAGTTTCTCCTGAGTACGCTGATACCCCATATGTGGGGGCAAACCACTGTTTAGGCACATGCTGGTGCTCGGAAGTGAAGTAGTGACGTTTTGAAATGCAGACTTTGATGGAATGCTCTGCGGGCGTCACGTTGCGTTTGCAGAGCCCCTGATGTGACTAAACAGTAGAAACCCCCCACAAGTGACCCCATTTCGGAAACTAGACCCCGAAATGAAACTATCTAGATATGTGGTGAGCACTTTCAACCCCCAAGTGCTTCACAGAAGTTTATAATGAAGAGCCGTGAAAATAATAAATACGTTTTCTTTCCTCAAAAATAATTTTTTAGCCCAGAATTTTTTATTTTTCCAAGGGTTACAGGAGAAATTGGACCACAAAAGTTGTTGTCCAGTTTCTCCTGAGTAAGCTGATACCCAATGTGTGGGGGGTAAACCACTGTTTGGGCACACGTCGGGGCTCAGAAGGGAAGTAGTGACTTTTGAAATGCAGACTTTGATGGAATGGTCTGCGGGCGTCACGTTGCATTTGCAGAGCCCCTGGTGTGCCTAAACAGTAGAAACCCCCCACAAGTGACCCCATTTTGGAAACTAGACCCCCAAAGGAACTTATCTAGATATGTGGTGAGCACTTTCAACCCCCAAGTGCTTTACAGAAGTTTATAACGCAGAGCCGTGAAAATAATAAATACGTTTTCTTTCCTCAAAAATAATTTTTTAGCCCAGAATTTTTTATTTTCCCAAGGGTTACAGGAGAAATTGGACCCCAAAAGTTGTTGTCCAGTTTCTCCTGAGTACGCTGATACCCCATGTGTGGGGGTAAACCACTGTTTGGGCACACGTCGGGGCTCAGAAGGGAAGTAGTGACTTTTGAAATGCAGACTTTGATGGAATGGTCTGCGGATGTCACGTTGCGTTTGCAGAGCCCCTGGTGTGCCTAAACAGTAGAAACCCCCCACAAGTGAGCCCATTTTGGAAACTAGACCCCCCAAGGAACTTATCTAGATATGTGGTGAGCACTTTGAACCCCCAAGTGCTTCACAGACGTTTACAACGCAGAGCAGTGAAAATAAAAAATCATTTTTCTTTCCTCAAAAATGATGTTTTAGCAAGCAATTTTTTATTTTCTCAAGGGTAACAGGAGAAATTGGACCCCAGTAATTGTTGCGCAGTTTGTCCTGAGTACGCTGGTACCCCATATGTGGGGGTAAACCACTGTTTGGGCACACTTCGGGGCTCAGAAGTGAGGGAGCACCATTTGACTTTTTGAATACAAGATTGGCTGGAATCAATGGTGGCGCCATGTTGCGTTTGGAGACCCCCTGATGTGCCTAAACAGTGGAAACCCCTCAATTCTAACTCCAACACACCCCTAACCCTTATCCCAACTGTAGAGGTAACCCTAATCACACCCCTAACCCCAACACACCCCTAACCACAACCCTAACCCCAACACACCCCTAACCCTGACCACAACCCTAATTCCAACCCAACCCTAACCCTAAGGCTATGTGCCCACGTTGCGGATTCGAATGAGATTTTTCAGCACCATTTTTGAAAAATCCGCGGGTAAAAGGCACTGCGTTTTACCTGCGGATTTACCGCGGATTGCCAGTGTTTTTTGTGCGGATTTCACCTACGGATTCCTATTGAGGAACAGGTGTAAAACGCTGTGGAATCCGCACAAAAAATTGACATGCTGCGGAAAATACAACGCAGCGTTTCCGTGTGGTATTTTCCATATGTTTACATGGTACTGTAAACCTGATGGAACTCTGCTGCGGATCCGCAGCCAAATCCGCACCGTGTGCACATAGCCTAATTCTAAAGGTATGTGCACACGCTGCGGAAAACGCTGCGGATCCGCAGCAGTTTCCCATGAGTTTACAGTTCAATGTAAACCTATGAGAAACAAAAACCGCTGTACACATGCTGTGGAAAAACTGCACGGAAACGCAGCGGTTTACATTCCGCAGCATGTCACTTCTTTCTGCGGATTCCGCAGCGGTTTTACAACTGCTCCAATAGAAAATCGCAGTTGTAAAACCGCAGTGAAATGCACAGAAAAACCGCGGAAAATCCACAGCGGTTTAGCACTGCGGATTTATCAAATCCTCTGTGGAAAAATCCGCAGAGGACCAGAATACGTGTGCACATCCCGAACCCTAACCCTACCCCTAACCCTACCCCTAACCCTACCCCTAATCCTACCCCTAACCCTACCCCTAACCCTACCCCTAACCCTACCCCTACCCCTAACCCTAACCCTACCCCTAACCCTAGTTCTTACCCCAACCTTAGTGGAAATTTTTTTTTTTTTTTTTTTTTTTTTTTTTATTGTCCCTACCTATGGGGGTGACAAAGGGGGGGGGGGTCATTTACTATTTTTTTTATTTTGATCACTGAGATAGGTTATATCTCAGTGATCAAAATTCACTCTGGAACGAATCTGCCGGCCGGCAGATTCGGCGGGCGCACTGCACATGCGCCCGCCATTTTGGAAGATGGCGGCGCCCAGGAAAGAAGACGGACGGACCCCGGGAGGCTAGGTAAGTATAAGGGGGGGGAGATCAGGGCACGGGGGGGCGTCGGAGCATGGGGGGGTGGATCGGAGCATGGGGGGGTGGATCGGAACACGGGGGGGTGGATTGGAGCATGGGGTGGGGGATCGCTGTGCGGGGGGGTGGATCGGAGCACGGGGGGGATCGCTGTGCGGGGGGGTGATCGGAGTGCGGGGGGGTTTGATTGGAGCACGGGGGGTGTGATTGGAGCACGGGGGGAGCGGACAGGAGGACGGGGGAGCGGAGCACAGGACGGAGTGGAGCGGAGCACAGATCGGGGAGCTGGGGGGGCGATCGGTGGGGTGGGGTGGGGGCACATAAGTGTTTCCAGCCATGGCCGATGATATTGCAGCATCGGCCATGGCTGGATTGTAATATTTCACCAGTTTTTTAGGTGAAATATTACAAATCGCTCTGATTGGCAGTTTCACTTTCAACAGCCAATCAGAGCGATCGTAGCCACGGGGGGGTGAAGCCACCCCCCCCTGGGCTAAACTACCACTCCCCCTGTCCCTGCAGATCGGGTGAAATGGGAGTTAACCCTTTCACCCGATCTGCAGGGACGCGATCTTGCCATGACGCCACATAGGCGTCATGGGTCGGATTGGCACCGACTTTCATGACGCCTACGTGGCGTCATGGGTCGGGAAGGAGTTAAGTGGCAGAAAGTGGCTGGTTGACATACGACAATCTAACAGGACTGAAGTATATCCACTTTGTGACAATTTGAATCTCACTTTTTTGGGGGGAGACTGAACCAAAAATCAGGCCCTGTGCATAAAACAACACAATGTAAGTGGCAGAAAGTGGCTGGTTGACATACGACAATCTAACAGGACTGAAGTATATCCACTTTGTGACAATTTGAATCTCACTTTTTTGGGGGGAGACTGAACCAAAAATCAGGCCCTGTGCATAAAACAACACAATGTAAGTGGCAGAAAGTGGCTGGCTGATATACCACAAACTAAAGGCCCCTTCACATTAAGCGACGCTGCAGCGATACCGACAACGATCCGGATCGCTGCAGCGTCGCTGTTTGGTCACTGGAGAGCTGTCACACAGACTGCTCTCCAGCGACCAACGATCCCGAAGTCCCCGGGTAACCAGGGTAAACATCGGGTAACTAAGCGCAGGGCCGCGCTTAGTAACCCGATGTTTACCCTGGTTACCAGCCTAAAAGTAAAAAAAAACAAACACTATATACTTACCTACCGCTGTCTGTCCCCGGCGCTCAGCTTCTCTGCACTCCTCCTGTACTGGCTGTGAGCACAGCGGCCGGAAAGCAGAGCGGTGACATCACACTAAGACCGCTCTGCTTTCCGGCCGCTGTGCTCACAGCCAGTGCAGGAGGAGTGCAGAGCACAGCGCCGGGGACAGACAGCGGTAGGTAAGTATGTAGTGTTTTTTTTTTTTACTTTTACGCTGGTAACCAGGGTAAACATCGGGTTACTAAGTGCGGCCCTGCGCTTAGTTACCCGATGTTTACCCTGGTTACCAGTGAAGACATCGCTGGATCGGTGTCACACACGCCGATCCAGCGATGTCCACGGGAGATCCAGCGACGAAATAAAGTTCTGGACTTTGTTCAGCGACCAACGATCTCCCAGCAGGGGCCTGATCGTTGGTCGCTGTCACACAGAACGATATCCTTAACGATATCGTTGCTACGTCACAAAAAGCAACGATATCGTTAACGATATCGTTATGTGTGAAGGCACCTTAACAGGACTGAAATATATCCACTTTGTGATAATTTGAATCTCACTTTTTTTTGGGGGGGAGACTAAACCAAACCTCAGGCCCTGTGCATAAAACAACACAATGTAAGTGGCAGTAAGTGGCTGGCTCATTTACCACAAACTAGCAGGACTGAAATATATCCACTTTGTGATAATTTGAATCTCACTTTTTTTTTTTGGGGGGGAGACTAAACCAAACCTCAGGCCCTGTGCATAAAACAACACAATGTAAGTGGCAGAAAGTGGCTGGTTGACATACGACAATCTAACAGGACTGAAGTATATCCACTTTGTGACAATTTGAATCTCACTTTTTTGGGGGGAGACTGAACCAAAAATCAGGCCCTGTGCATAAAACAACACAATGTAAGTGGCAGAAAGTGGCTGGCTGATATACCACAAACTAAAGGCCCCTTCACATTAAGCGACGCTGCAGCGATACCGACAACGATCCGGATCGCTGCAGCGTCGCTGTTTGGTCGCTGGAGAGCTGTCACACAGACTGCTCTCCAGTGACCAACGATCCCGAAGTCCCCGGGTAACCAGGGTAAACATCGGGTAACTAAGCGCAGGGCCGCGCTTAGTAACCCGATGTTTACCCTGGTTACCAGCCTAAAAGTAAAAAAAAACAAACACTATATACTTACCTACCGCTGTCTGTCCCCGGCGCTCAGCTTCTCTGCACTCCTCCTGTACTGGCTGTGAGCACAGCGGCCGGAAAGCAGAGCGGTGACATCACACTAAGACCGCCCTGCTTTCCGGCCGCTGTGCTCACAGCCAGTGCAGGAGGAGTGCAGAGCACAGCGCCGGGGACAGACAGCGGTAGGTAAGTATATAGTGTTTTTTTTTTTTTACTTTTACGCTGGTAACCAGGGTAAACATCGGGTTACTAAGTGCGGCCCTGCGCTTAGTTACCCGATGTTTACCCTGGTTACCAGTGAAGACATCGCTGGATCGGTGTCACACACGCCGATCCAGCGATGTCCACGGGAGATCCAGCGACGAAATAAAGTTCTGGACTTTGTTCAGCGACCAACGATCTCCCAGCAGGGGCCTGATCGTTGGTCGCTGTCACACAGAACGATATCCTTAACGATATCGTTGCTACGTCACAAAAAGCAACGATATCGTTAACGATATCGTTATGTGTGAAGGTACCTTAACAGGACTGAAATATATCCACTTTGTGATAATTTGAATCTCACTTTTTTTTGGGGGGGAGACTAAACCAAACCTCAGGCCCTGTGCATAAAACAACACAATGTAAGTGGCAGTAAGTGGCTGGCTCATTTACCACAAACTAGCAGGACTGAAATATATCCACTTTGTGATAATTTGAATCTCACTTTTTTTTTTTTGGGGGGGGGACTAAACCAAACCTCAGGCCCTGTGCATAAAACAACACAATGTAAGTGGCAGAAAGTGGCTGGCTGATATACCACAAACTAGCAGGACTGAAATATATCCACTTTGTGATAATTTGAATCTCACTTTTTTTTTGGGGGGGGGGGAGACTAAACCAAACCTCAGGCCCTGTGCATAAAACAACACAATGTAAGTGGCAGAAAGTGGCTGGAAGATATATGAAAATTACAAGGACTGTAGTACAATTTCAATCTCCCTACAATAATCTCAGGACAAGTATGGCAGCAATAAAAAGGACTGCTGCATACAAAAGTGTGGACAAATAAACAAGATAACTGTGCAGAAAGTAGCAACAGGATTTTTGCTTTTAAAAAAGCAGTTGGATTGCACAGCAGCGTGCAAACAGCAATGCAGCGATCAGGGACCCTTATAAGGCAGCCTAATAAGCTACAGAGCTGATGCACAAAAATATAGCCTCCACTGTGCCTGCAAAAAAAAGGTGGTGTTGGACAGTGGAAATTGCTACAGCACAAGCAGTTTGGGGGTTAATCTTCCCTCCCAAACTATATCCCTTCTTCTGATGAAGCTGCAGCAACCTCTCCCTATGCTAAGATCGGCAGAAGTAAGATGGCGTTCGGCGTGCACACCCCTTTATAGCCCCTGTGACGCCACAGAAAGCTAGCTAATCACTGTCATGCCCTTCTCTAGGATGGTGGGGACCGAGACCTATGTCATCACACTGCCCACACTCTGCGTCCTCCTTCATTGGCTGAAAAATGGCGCTGAACGCGTCTTACGAAACTCGACTTTGGTGCAAAGATCGCCGACCTCATGGCCGATCCCACACTAGGATCGGGTCAGGTTTCATGAAACCCGACTTTGCCGAAAGTTGCCGATTTTTGAATTTGTCCGATCCGTTTCGCTCAACCCTAATCTATAGTGCTCCGAAAGATGATACCTGCCAAGCGTTGTAACTGGTGCCATTTTACATATTTTTCTCCAGCAAAATAGCAGTGGTACATGAGCAGAAGCATGTATTAATGTTTTCACATTGTGATTAGCATAATCGGCCCAATTCTCTTGGATGAGAGAAAATATGGTGGAGTGACCCTCGCCTAACTCAGAGTCGGCCCAAGATTCTAGAGTAATTTCATGGAATTCTCATATTTCTGTGGAAAAGAGCATAGGAAATTTAAGTAACAGATTGTTATGTATTCATCAAGTTAACTGGGCTTCTATGAATAGTCTTGGACCACTTCACTTAACAGGCTCAAGGGTTCCTTGCTGTTCTCTCCTTCACTTCTGAAACAAGATATGGCTTTTGCTGCAGATATTTTTGGGTTGTACCCTTGGAGTAGCTGCAAGACAGGTCAGAATGAGAGATTTAGGAACAATAAGAGAATTGGGTTCCAAAGGCTTAAATCTAGGGGTTAAATCCAGAAGGGCATCAAAGGTGTAAATGAACAGAGTATTCATGAAATAAAAGCCGTACATCTAATATCAGTGAATGATAAAGAGCAACTGACAGAATGAACTGTGGGGATTTAAATAGGGCACCATGTGCTTCTTCTGGGCACTGTTGCCATCCTGTCTTTTGTCTGCTGCCTGGACCCAGCAATTGGTGGATCAGCAAGATCTTTATACAGTGGGAGAAATAAGTATTTGATCCCATGCTGATTTTATAAGTTTGCCTACTTACAAAATAATGAACAGTTTATAATCTTAGGAGTAGGTTAATTTAACATTGAGACATTGAAGGTCAAAAATAAAATCCAGAAAATCACATTCTATAAATTCTATAAATTTATTTGCATTTTGCAGTAAGAAATAAGTATTTGATCCCTCTGAAAAGTAAAACTTAATACTTGGTGGCAAAACCATTGTTTGCAAGCACAGCAGTCAGACTTTTTTGTAGTTGATGATGAGGCTTGCGTACATGTCAGGAGGAATTTTGGTCCACTCCTCTTTGCAGATCATCTCTAAATCATTAAGTTTCTGAAACTGTCACTTGGCAACTCAGAGCTTCAACTTCCTCCATAAGTTTTCTATGGGATTAAGGTCTGGAGACTGGCTAGGCCACTCTATGACCTTAATGTGCTTCTTTTTGAGCCACTCCTTTGTTGCCTTTTCTGTATGTTTTTGGTCATCGTCTTCCTGGAAGACCCAGCCACAGCTCATTTTAAATGTTCTGATGGAAGGAAGGAGGTTGTCACTCAGGATTTTACCGTACATGGCTCAAATCATTCTCCCATTGATGCGGTGAAGTAGTCCTGTGCCCTTAGCAGAGAAACACTCACAAAACATAGTGTTTCCCACTCCATGCTTTCAGTGGGGATGGTGTTCTTGGGTCATAGGCAGTATTTCTCTTCCTCTAAACATGGCGAGTTGAGTTAATGCCAAATACCACAATTTTTGTCTCACCTGACCACAGCACATTATCCCAATCACTCAAAGAATGGTCCATGTGTTCATTGACAAGCTTCAGATGGGCCAGCACATGTGCCTTCTTGAGCAGGGGGACATTGTGTGCAATGGAGGACTTTAAACCTTTACGGCGTAATGTATTAGCAATGATTTTCTTGGTGACTGTGGTCCCAGCTTCCTTGAGATCATAAACAAATTCCCCTTGTGTAGCTTTAGGCTGATTTCTCTCCTTCCTCATGATCAAAGATACCCGACGAGGTGAGATTTTGCATGGTGGACCAGATGTCAATTGACAGTCATTTTGTATTTCTTCCATTTTCTTACTATTGCTCCAACAGTTGTCTCCTTCTCACCCAGTGTCTTAATTATAGTTTTGCAGCCCATTCTAGATTTATGCAGGTCTATGATCTTGTCCCTGACATCCTTAGAAAGTTCTTTGGTCTTGCCCATGTTGTAGAGGTTAGAGTTTGACTGATTAATCAAGTCTGTGAACAGGAGTCTTTTATAAAGGTGACTATGTAACACAGCTGTCTTTAATGCAGGTAATGAGTTAATTAGGAACGTCTAACTGGCCTGTAGGAACAGGAACTCTTAATGGTTGGTAGTGGACAAAATACTTATTTCTCATTGCAAAATGCAAATAAATTTATATGATTTATACCATGTGATTTTCTGGATTTTATTTTTGATATTCTATCTCTCAATGTTAAAATTAACCTACCCTTAAAATTATAGACTGTTCATGTCTTTGTCAGTGGGCAAACTTAAAAAATCAGCAAGGGATCAAATACTTGTTTCCCCCACTGTAAGCAAGTTTCCCTACATTATTATTGATAGAAGAGGGGAATATGTACACCAAACAGATAACGAGTCAGCGGAGCATGCTGGGTGGCACTGGAGCGCTGAAATCATCATCACCTTTTGGACTGCCAGCGCAGTCCACAGGAACAGAGCAGTGGTGTCTGATAGCAGAAGAAGGCGATGCAGGAGTGTAGATGGTTAAACATATTGCACCCTCAAAAACTGATATGGTGTCTGTAACCACAGAGACACATACATTATGATAGGAATTCTATAAATTCAACTTTTTTTAATCTAAAAAAAACTTTTTCAAAGTTTGCTCCTTTCTTTTCTTTAGATATTTTTGCTGTTTGCTGCAATAGTGAAGTTATCAGCTGCTAAGTTAATTGCATGAAAATAATGGTGCTGAAGCAGACATATTTTATTATTATTGTGCACTTGGTATATTGGTATTGTTTTAGTACTGTATCATGTGCTATATTACAATGTACTTTAACATTTATTGACTCAGCAACAGTTTAATTGCTTGGGGCTTGATTAGCTTTGTAGACAAATGTATTTTGCCAGCAATATTATATATCAAAATCAATGCTAAGGAATATCATTCCAGTTCTCATTACATTAACCCTTGAACTTGTAACTCTTTTATTGAGAGAGATAGGTTGCACAAAGTCATTTATTTTGTGTCTGTAAAAGCCCTGATTCAGGATTCAAAGCATTTCATCTTGACTTTACATTTTAATATACAGTTTTCTTGTGCAGTGATCCTTCAAATAAGAAATTCTGTAACTCATTGAAATGGTATACCCAGGAATAAAGCCTTAGTACATGTGCAGTGTTTACACAGTATGACATACAGTCTAAGTAGCGCAAGTTGCCCATCATGAATGAGCAGAGAAAAGGCTGCAAAACTGAAACTTTAAAATTCTGGAATGCTAACAAAACCGATATGACATATTTATAAAAATGTGCTTACACAGTTAAATCTTGCCAAGGGCAACATTATGGCTGTATATGTTGTGTTAAAGCTGTGCCGCATATTTATTTCATTTTGGTAACATTTGAATTAATGTGTGATCTCACTAAATGGTGAAAAAATTATGGCATCAGAAATACTAAGTTGCATTTAGAAGCAAAAGGGGATTAAAAGTTGATATATCTTACAAGGATTTGCTTAAATGCTATCCTTCTCCCCTAAGCACTAGGCCCATGGGCATAAGATACACAGCTCTTATCAAGGCTAACACTATAAATATCCTGCTAAACTGCTTCTCTTTTCTCATGCAGAAGATAGAAGATATTTGGTTCCAATGGGATGTAAACAGAAACTGCAACAGAAGTTAAGGTGCTTTAAAGTAATATATTTAATATCACAATTGAGCACAAAGATTCATAGGCCCCTGGTGGTGCGGCCATGTTGGCAGCCTGCATCCGATGGCAAGCCTCCTACTACCAGTCAGCTTCCCCAATGCCTTTTCTAATTCATAAACCCAGGGTGACATCATTTGCATGTTCAGCCGAAACATGATGATGTTCATATAGTCAAATTCACAGCATTTCAGTCTTGTATCAGTTTTGTATCACATTTATCTTGTACAATTCTGTCAAAGGTCCAGATTGGGACAGAAACGTTATATTGTTTTGAATTGCCAATAAAAAACTTTTGTTCACTTTACTGCAAAAAGTGCCAAGTTTTTCTTACTTTTATATTGATTAGACCCCTATTTGAGCACCATATTCTCCTTTAAATGGAGTACCAAATATATTTACAACCTATTATTTCACATCGGAATGTACTCCGCCTGCTCTGACAAGTTTGATACATTTTACTTTGTGAATAACTCGCAATTTGAGTTGAGCGACTTTTACTTTTTTAGGATCGAGTCGGGTTTCGCGAAACCCGACTATCTCAAAAGTCGGGTCGGGTGAAATCGGCCGATTATTGCGAAAAGTCGGGGGTCGGCCGAAACACGAAACCAAATGCAAGTCAATGGGGAATCAAAGTCGGCAGTGAGTGGAGGACAGGAAAACTCCTACAGTTACCCTACTATTTTAATGCCAAATACATAAATTCTTATTTCTTAAGCTTGTCAATCTTAATTTACTTTATAATAATAGTTAGGCATTGAAAACAGGGGCTCATTTGGCTAAAGTTGTGGGGGGTAGGGCTGGCTCAAGATTTTCGAGGGCCCAGGAAATGCGGAATATGTCACGGCGGTGGAGCAGGGAAAGGTAAGTATTTCAACTTTGCAAGTTCTGCGATCCTGAGCAAGCAGGGGGGGGCACTAGTTGGCACTGGCACAGGGCCCCTCATAGTACGGCAGTGTGTTTGACAGCGAGCGGCGCCTCCCACTGCCAGAGACACTTTTGCGTACTATGAGGGGCCCTGTGCCAGTGCCAACGAGTATGCCCCCCACCTGATGAAGGAACCTGCACTTTCATTTGCACCTTCCTCTTTGTCCCCGTGTAAGGTGGTATAGTATTCGGGAAGGGGAACCTGACTTTCAGCAGGGTCAGATTCTGGCTGTGTAGAGTGCAATGGGAATGTAGTGGTCTGGGTCAATGTGCCAGCAGACTCATCTAGCAGTGGCTGGCCAATGGGCAGGATGTGGAGGAAACACAGATATAGGCCCAAATAATAAGAAAGTAGGCTAAATGCAGTTCAAAATTGTTAACAGGAGTACACAGGCGGCATAGCTTTGTTCAGCTGAGGAGGACAACTGTTATGAGAGGCTCACACAGTTACTAGGCCCAAGTAAGTAATTAGGCTAAATGCAGTTCAAAATTGGTTAGAGGAGTACACAGGCGGCATAGCTTTTTTCAGTGGAGGAGGACAACTGTTATGAGAGGCTCACACAGACTTAGTAGTTCTAAAATAAAAAAGTAGGCTAAATGCAATTCAAATGTGGTAACAGGAGTACACAGGTGGCATTGCTTTGTTCAGTGGAGGACAACTATAATAAGTGGCTCAGACAGACTGAGTAGGCCTAAAATAAAAAAGTTGGCTAAATGCAGTACAGAATTGGTAACAGGAGTACACAGGCGACATTGCTTTATTCAGTGGAGGACAACTGTAATAAGTAGCTCAGACAGACTTAGTAGGCCTAAAATAAAACAGTAGGCTAAATGCAGTTCAGAATGGGTAAGAGGCGTACACAGGTGGCATAGCTTTTTTCAGCGGAGGAGGACAACTGTTATGAGAGGCTCACACAGTTCCTGGGCCCAAGTAAGTACGTAGGCTAAATGCAGTTCAAAATTGGTAATAAGAGCACACAGGCGGCATTGCTTTTTTCAGCGGAGGAGGACAACTGTTATGAGAGGCTCACACAGTTACTAGGCCCAAGTAAGTAAGTAGGCTAAATGCAGTTCAAAATTGGTAACAGGAGTACACAGGCGGCATTGCTTTGTTCAGTGGAGGACAACTGTAATAAGTGGCTCAGACAGACCTAGTAGGCCTAAAATAAAAAGTAGGCTAAATGCAGTTCAGAATTGGTAAGAGGAGTGCACAGGCAGCATAGCTTTTTTCAGCGGAGGGGGAAAAACTAATATGAGAGGCTCACACAGTTACTAGGCCCAAGTAAGTAATTAGGCTAAATGCAGTTCAAGATTGGTAACAGGAGTACACAGGCGGCATTGCTTTGTTCAGTGGAGGACAACTGTAATAAGTGGCTCAGACAGACTTAGTAGGCCTAAAATAAAAAGGTAGGCTCAATGCAGTTCACAATTGGTAACAGGAGTACACAGGCGGCATTGCTTTGTTCAGTGGTCAGTGATGAGGAATTCATAAAGAATTGGGAGGAAACGTGTAATACCGCCTCAAAACAATTAATGGAACTATTGATCAAATATAATTCTAATAATATTGAAATTATTGATAAATCTCTGGACGAAATGTATGGAAGGGCCAAAGCATGTCTTTCCACTGAACAATTGATGTCTATGGACAGTTTATTAGAAAAACAAATGGATCAGTGGATAAAGGGTATTCAAACGACTCAAAAAAACAATTTGGCAAGAGATCAGGATGATTTTTCTAGAGGAAGGATCTATAAGTGGCGAAAGCACAACCAGAATGAGAATGTACGTGACCGGATGGATTCAGGCTCATCCAATCAAGCAATGGTGGATGTCTCTGGTGCCTCCTCCTCCACCTCTGTGTCTACTTTGGCCTCAATTGTATCTACTCCAAAGCGTAAAAGGGAACCACGTTATGCACCAGCTAAACGTAACTTCAGACATTCACCGGAGAACCCACGAAATAATTTAAAGGTGATTAATTTAAGTACTCATGTCTTGTCTGAGGTTGAGATTAATGTTTTACAAAAGGGCCTTACATTTTGCCCTACGGCACAATTTGACAAATTTGTAGCTATAAAGGACTTACACTTATTTGCTAGGAAGCTACATTTTAAAAAACATTTTCACAATGAGGAAGTGTTACAATTATTTCCCACAAAGGCGGAGCATGAGGCACTAGGTATCCTTGATGAGCTGGTGCGGGAGCACAATGAGCCCTTGGGAGGTAAGATCCCGACATCCATTCTTCCTAAGTCGCGTAGGTTTCCCCCCTTGTTAGCCTGTCCCATCATCGATACTTTTGTCAAGACAGTAAGTAATTTGATAGAATTCCACGATTTCCATCTAGTGATAACTTTGGTAGAGATGAAAAAATGGCCCTAAAAAAATTGGAGAGTTTATCTGATGTGGTTATTAATCCGGCTGACAAGGGGGGTAACGTCGTGATTTGGCCTATAAAAATGTACGAACATGAGGTGTTTCGACAGTTGAGGGATAATGTTTTTTTATAAAAAATTGACTTTTAATCCCCTAAATAAATTTCGAGCCGAACTCTTTTTGAATTTAAATAAAGCCCCTGATACTGAAGTTATTAGTAGAGATTTATTTTTAGCACTTCAGGTATCTGAACCGACGGTGGCAACATTTTATTTGTTACCGAAGGTTCATAAGAACCAAATAACTCCACCTGGCAGACCTATTGTTTCCGGTTGCGGGAACTATTTGGTAAATATAAACAAATTTCTTGATTCTAGGTTACAAACCTTGGTTGAAAATCTACCGTCCTTTATTAAGGACACTAATGATTTTCTAAAGAAAATTGATGGTCTATATGTAGGTGATGACACACTTTTGGTATCGTGCGATGTCGAAAGTCTATACATGAATATTCGCCATCAAGATGGTGTACAGGCGGCTAGTTATTTTTTAGAGACATCAATTATGCCCACATCTATGAGGAAGTTTGTGATACAACTCCTCGAGTTTGCTCTGATGAAGAATTTTTTTCTTTTTAAGGGGTCCCACTACCTACAGCTCCAGCGTACAGCAACGGGTGCTTCTTTTGCGCCTGCTTATGCAAATCTTTTCCTGGAGCTGTGGGAGAGGGACCTCTTTCACACTGAGCCAGTGTCGTCGATGGACCGCATCACTATTCGGGTGCGGTTCATCGATGACATATTTTTTATCTGGCAAGGGTCTGTGGGATCTCTCCATGAGTTTATGGAACAGTTGAACTCTAATTCCCTTAACATACACTTGACGTATAAGTGTGACACAAACTTTATGGAATTTTTAGATGTGGGTGTACATAAAGACGAGAATGGCTGCCTGTACACCAATATTTTTCGTAAATCTACGGCCGTCAACTCCCTCCTTCATGCTTCCTCTTCACACCCGCCAGCAATGATTAGATCTATTCTGATAGGCCAATTTCTACGTCTACGTAGGATATGCGTGAATGAAGTAGACTTTTAGAAACAAGCCTTGGACATGAAGGAGAGGTTCCTAGAACGTGGTTATAGTAGGCGTTCCATTAAGAAAGGGTACAATCGGGCTAAATATATAACACGACACCAAGCCCTATATGAAAATAAGCCATCCAAATCTAACCAGGTGACCAGGTATATTACCCAGTACCATGGTCAAACCGAGATGATGAGGTCGTATCTAACAAAATCTTGGGCTATTTTAAAATCTGACCCGGTCCTAGCACAATATATAGGGGAGAGACCCAACATCACATATCGTAGATCCAAAAATCTAAAAGATCAACTGGTTAAGAGCCACTATACTTATAACTCAGTGATCCCTACCTTTCTTACAAACACAAGAGTTGCTGTAGGATGCAAACCTTGTGGCCAATGCGTCGCTTGTCCAAATATTCAGAGAACAGACTCATTTGAGAATCATGATGGTACGGTTGTGTATAAAATCAAACATGCCATAACCTGTTCGTCTAAAGCGGTGATTTATCACGCTACATGCCCTTGTTCCCTGGTGTATGTGGGCATGACAACGAGACAACTAAAGGTTCGTGCCAGGGAACTTATCTCGGGTATTTTGGCTGCCAAGGAAGTGAGTGATGCATCACTATTGAAGACAATTCCTAAGCATTTCAAATTACATCATGATCGTGATGCATCACTATTGAAGGTAACTGGCATAGATATGGTAAGGGTGAATGAGAGAGGTGGTAAAATAAGTGTATTATTAGCCAAAAAAGAGACTAAGTGGATTTGGACACTTGATACCGTTTCACCAAAGGGATTAAACGAAAACCTAAGTTTTGCACCTTTTTTGTAACAACCATCTGTTTTAGTTTTTTAATAGTGTTTTTTATAGTCTTTTATAGTGTTTTTTATATTTTTTTAAATGAAAGATCTCTATATGAGTAAGATTTTTTATTCTTTTATTGTTTTAAACATTTTATGTGTCATTGGCTTTTCATGTGGTAATATCCATATTTTATGAGTGTGGTTAATTTATTTTATTATGCATTGTAGTACTTACCTTGCGTGGATTGTGGGCCTGTTCAGTCTGTCGATCGGTTGACTTTTGGTGAAGCCTTGATTGGAGACCTTGGATGAGGCGCTCCGAGCCTGAAGAGAAAAGAACATGAACATTTATAGAAAAAAGTCCCCAATTGGATATAAAAGCTTGGTCAACTGCCATCATATATTTCATCTTCTCATTATGTACTTCCGTATTATTATTTTTTCATTATTGTTTTTCCCCTTTCCCTTCCCTTTTTCCTCCCCTTTTTCCCCCTTTTTCCCCCTTTTCCACTCCCCCCCCTTTTTATTTTCAGTGACCACTTGTATACAGAATCTGTTTATTTTCCTATTTGCATATTATTCTGGGAGACATATACAATTCGTATAATTTCATAGAACTCCTTTATTATTATATTGTATTATTTTTAATTTTTATTTTTTCCTTTTTTCTTGTTTTACTTAATAACTTAGTATTATGGTGTATATGCGGTGTTTGGTACTATAATTATAATGAGTAACCTATACATGCCCATACTGATTTATTATGCTGTATATATCTTTCAATTACACTCTTTCTTTATTGTACCTCTACTAGCTGAAGAGCCCGGCGTTGCCTGGGCATAATAAATATCTGTGGTTAGTTATAGCACGTCACTTCTCTTATTTTCCCATCACGCCTCTCATTTTCCCAATCACATCTTTAATTTTCCCCCTCACATCTCTCATTTTCTCCCTCACACCTCTCATTTTCTCCCTCACTCCTCTCATTCCCCACTAACACTTGTCATTTCGACCTCACATCTGTCATTTTCCGATCACTCCACTATATTCCCCACTCCTCTCATTCTGCACTCACACCTCTCATTTTCACCTCAGTATATACATGTTTGTCATCTCCCTTATATATAGTATACACCTGTATGTCATCTCCTGTATATAGTATATACCTGTATGTAATCTCCCCTGTATATAGTATATACCTGCTGTGTGTCATCTCGCCTGTATATAGTATATACCTGTATGTCATCTCCTCCTATATATAGTATATACCTGTATGTCATCTCCTCCTATATATAGTATATACCTGTATGTCATCTTCTTCTATATATAGTATATACCTGTATGTCATCTCCTCCTGTATATAGTATATACCTGTGTGTCATCTCCCCTGTATATAGTATATATCTGTGTGTCATCTCCTCCTGTATATAGTATATACCTGTAGGTAATCTGCTCCTGTATATAGTATATACCTGTGTGTCATCTCCTCCTGTATATAGTATATACCTGTATGTCATCTCCTGTATATAGTATGTACCTGTATGTCATCTCCTCCTCTATATAGTATATACCTGTGTGTCATCTCTCCTGTATATAGTATATATCTGTGTGTCATCTCCCCTGTATATAGTATATACCTGTGTGATCTCCTGTATTAGACCTCATTCACACGTTATTTGCTCAGTATTTTTACCTCAGTATTTGTAAGATAAATTGGCAGCCTGATAAATCCCCAGCCAACAGGAAGCCCTCCCCGTGGCAGTATATATTAGCTCACACATATACATAATAGACAGGTCATGTGACTGACAGCTGCCGTATTTCCTATATGGTACATTTGTTGCTCTTGTAGTTTGTCTGCTTATTAATCAGATTTTTATTTTTGAAGGATAATACCAGACTTGTGTGTGTTTTAGGGCGAGCTTCGTTTGTCAAGTTGTGTGTGTTGAGTTGTGTGTGGCGACATGCATGTAGCGACTTTTGTGAGATGAGTTTTGTGTGGCAACATGCGTGTAGCAACTTTTTGTGTGTCGAGTTGCATTTGACAGGTTAGTGTAGCAAGTTATGTGCAGCAAGTTTTGCGCATGGCGAGTTTTGCGCGTGGCGAGTTTCATGTGTGGTGCCTTTTGAGTATGTGCAAGTTTTGTGTGAGGCAACTTTTGCATGTGTTGCAAATTTTGTGCATGTGGCAATTTTTCCGCGTGTGCAAGTTTTGCGTGTGGCGAGTTTTCCATGAGGTGAGTTTTGCACTTGTGGCGAGTTTTGCGTGAGCCTAGTTTTTGCATGTGGCGAGTTTTGCGCGTGGCGAGTTTTGAGCAGCGACTTTTGTGTTTCGACTTTTATGTGGCGAGGTTGGTGTATGTGTGGTGAAATGTGTGCTGAGGGTGGTATATGTGTTCAAGCACGTGGTAGTGTTTGGAGCATTTTGTGTGTGTGTTCATATCCCCGTGTGTGGTGAGTATCCCATGTCGGGGCCCCACCTTAGCAACTGTACGGTATATACTCTTTGGTGCCATCGCTCCCACTCTTTAAGTCCCCCTTGTTCACATCTGGCAGCTGTCAATTTGCTTCCAACACTTTTCCTTTCACTTTTCCCCATTATGTAGATAGGGGAAAAATAGTTTGGTGAATTGGAAAGCGCGGAGTTAAAATTTCACCTCACAACATAGCCTATGACGCTCTCAGGGTCCAGACGTGTGACTGTGCAAAATTTTGTGGCTGTAGCTGCGACGCCTCCAACACTTTTCATTTCACTTTTTCCCCATTATGTAGATAGGGGCAAAATTGTTTGGTGAATTGGAAAGCGCGGGGTTAAAATTTCACCTCACAACGTAGCCTATGACGCTCTCAGGGTCCAGACATGTGACTGTGCAAAATTTTGTTGCTGTAGCTGCGACGCCTCGAACACTTTTCCTTTCACTTTTTTCCCCATTATGTAGATAGGGGCAAAATTGTTTGGTGAATTGGAACGCGCGGGGTTAAAATTTCGCCTCACAATATAGCCTATGACGCTCTCGGGGTCCAGACATGTGACTTTGCAAAATTTTGTGGCTGTAGCTGCGACGGTGCAGATGCCAATCCCGGACATACACACATACACACACACACACACACACACATTCAGCTTTATATAGTAGACTAGCTGAAGAGCCCGGCATTGCCTTGGCATAGTAAATATCTGTGGTTAGTAGTGTTGAGCATTCCGATACCGCAAGTATCGGGTATCGGCCGATACTTGCGGTATCGGAATTCCGATACCGAATTCCGATACTTCCCGCGTATCGGATACCGGAATCGGAAGTTCCCGAAATTCAAACAGCACGCAGCAGCCAATGAGGAATGAATTGAAGTGTGGGCATATCCTGTTTAGCATGGTGGGCATGTAACTACTGGCAAGGCTGTGATTGGATGCTGAAATGATGTCACTCAGCACTATAAAAAAATGCTGCCGCCATTTTGCGCTCACTCTGCTGTGATTTCAGTTAGGGACAGGATGCTGTGTTCTAACTGAGGGCTAGTTGAGATAGCTGATTGCTTTATTTTCCTTTCCAAAGGCTAATTTAGCAAAACGCTGTGTGTTCTTCACTGTTCACCTTGCTCTTGCCTTGCAGCGCTGTTTTAACAGCGTTCTGCAAGGTCTCTGTGTGTGTGTGTGTGCAGCTCACTCTGTAGTCTGTGTGCAGCCATATACCCGGTTGTATTCAGCTCAGGGGGGTTCACACTGCCTCACACAGTTGTCCTTTTTTGCTCATAGTGCAGCCTGCTGCACATTTTTTCTCAAATTTCCTATTAGTGTTTTTCCACCCGTCTCCAGCTAAATTGTGGAAAAACACTACATAGGATAACCTAGAGGAGGGTTTTTGGGCCTTGCAGCGCTGTTTACGGCTGTCTGCATGGTCTCGGTGTGAGCGCAGCTCGCCCTGTAGTCTGTGTGCAGCCATAGCCGGTTGGATTCAGCTCAGGGTTCGTTACTGCCTCATACCTTGAAAAAAATTTTCCTTTTTTTCAAATAGAGCAGCCTGTTTAAAATTTTAAAAAAAATTTCCTATTAGTGTTTTTCCACCCGTCTCCAGCTAAATAGTGGAAAAACACTACATAGGATAACCTAGAGGAGGGTTTTTGGGCCTTGCAGCGCTGTTTACGGCTGTCTGCACGGTCTCGGTGTGAGCGCAGCTCGCCCTGTAGTCTGTGTGCAGCCATAGCCGGTTGGATTCAGCTCAGGGTTCGTTACTGCCTCATATCTTGAAAAAAAATTTCCTTTTTTTCAAATAGAGCAGCCTGTTTAAAATTTAAAAAAAAATTTCCTATTAGTGTTTTTCCACCCGTCTCCAGCTAAATAGTGGAAAAACACTACATAGGATAACCTAGAGGAGGGTTTTTGGGCCTTGCAGCGCCATTTACGGCTGTCTGCACGGTCTCGGTGTGAGCGCAGCTCGCCCTGTAGTCTGTGTGCAGCCATAGCCGGTTGGATTCAGCTCAGGGTTCGTTACTGCCTCATATCTTGAAAAAAATTTTCCTTTTTTTCAAATAGAGCAGCCTGTTTAAAATTTAAAAAAAAATTTCCTATTAGTGTTTTTCCACCCGTCTCCAGCTAAATAGTGGAAAAACACTACATAGGATAACCTAGAGGAGGGTTTTTGGGCCTTGCAGCGCCGTTTACGGCTGTCTGCACGGTCCCCGTGTGAGTTAAACTTGCTCTGTAGTCCGATTTGCAGAAAAAAAAAAAAGTAAAGTTCACCAAACACCACTTAACACTTGTGTAGGCCACATTTGAAAAATAATAAAGTTTAGTCCACACTTTACAACATTAGTGTTTCTTACACCTGTTAGGAGGAGCATTTCAGGAATAAGCACACTAAGGCCTTAGTACTTTTCTGCTTATCTTTATCTGTCAACCAAGATGAAGAGGGCAGGGAGTAAGGCACGTGGGCATGGGCGTGGGCGCGGAGCAGAGAGAGGACGTGGTGATTCTGTGCCTGCTGCGGCCACCGGTGACTCGTCGTCACTCAGTTTCAGCAGGGAACAGTCCTTCATGCGCAGCTTTGTCGGAGAGCGCCGTGCACCGCTGCTGCGTGAAGATCAAATTGAAGCCGTTGTCGGGTGGATGGCAGCTAACGCCTCGGCATCGACTTCAGTTAGTGCCACATCCTCTCAGGCACAGAGCACTGGAGAGCAGCCATCTGTCTCTTCACCACCTGCCAAATTGGCCAGGCAGTCAGAGAGCCCAGGACAGGAGCCGTCTCTACTTGTGTTCTCTGAATCTCTTGGCTTGGAAACAGGGGGCCAGCCAAGCAGCATTGGAGAAATGGAAGAAGAGGCAGTGTGCAGTGATGCCCAACAGCTTTGTCTCTCTGACTCTGAAGAGGCTGGTGGGCCAGTGCCTGCGGTGACCACAGCGCAGTACGCATCTGATGATGAAACTCAGGTGCCGCTTTCTGGTGCGTACTGTGCTGCCGAGACTACCCAGGAGGAGCAGTTGGTGGCAGAGGGTAGTGGAGATGATGAGGTCCTTGACCCATCGTGGCGTGAGGAACAGGAAGGTGGTGGGAGCAGCTCAGAGGAAGAGATTCCCCTTACGGGCCAAAGAGGGAGAGGGAGGGGGAAGACTGCGGAGCCTGTAGCCTCCATTTTTGCACCCGTTAGGAGCCTGTCTCTTTCCAAAGCCAAAAAGGGCGCTCCCAAGACTTGCAGTGCCTGGTCCTTTTTTGACACAGTTGCAGATGACATTTGTTTTGTCAAATGCAAGCTGTGTCATCAGAAAGTCAAAAGAGGTAAAAGTGTCAGCAACCTCAATACCACAAATATGTGGAAACATGTGCGGACCAGGCACGCGGTGGAGTTACAGAAACACAGTGAAGACGTAGGCCAACCAACCGCGGCAGCTACCACCTCTTCATCTCGTGTTGCCTCTTCCTCCACTGTTGTCCAGAGACCTAGTGTAATTCCACCCACAGCACCACCTTCCCAGTCATCCTCACACTCCCAGTCTACTCTACAGCCATCGGTAGTACAGGCATGGGAGAAAAGGCGGGCATTCTCGGCCAACCACCCCCGAGCACAGGCTCTGAATGCAGGCATTGCCAAACTGTTGTCCCTGGAAATGCTCTCATTCAGGCTGGTGGAGACTGACAGCTTCCGTGACTTGATGGCACAGTACAAGGTGCCCAGCCGCTTTTACTTCAGCAGGCAAGCTGTCCCTGCCCTGCACAGGCATATTGAGGGAAACATAAAACATGCGCTACTGAACGCCGTCAGTAGCAAGGTCCACCTCACCACCGATGCGTGGACCAGTCAGCATGGACAGGGGCGATACGTTTCCCTCACTGCCCATTGGGTTAATGTTGTTGAGCCAGGTACAGATCGTGCGAGTGGCGCAGGACGTGTCCTGCCCACTCCAAGGATTGCAGGAATCCAGTCTGTACGCATTGACTCCTCCTCATACACAAGTTCCTCAGAATCATCTCTGCAGGAGCCGTCACAGTCCACCTCCCGTGAACGTTTACCTATGACCGACATGAGCACAGCCGTGGCCAAACGTCAGCAGGCCGTCTTGAAACTAGTTTCATTGGGGAATCGAAGCCACACAGCGCAGGAGCTCTGGAATGCCATCAAGCAGGAGAGCGATGTGTGGTTACTGCCAGCGAATCTCCAGCCAGGCATGGTAGTGCGTGACAATGGCCGAAATCTGGTCCTTGGCAACCTCACTCACATCCCATGTCTGGCACATGTGCTCAATTTGGTTGTGCAGAGTTTTCTGAGGGACTATCCAGATCTTGATGCACTGCTGCATAAGGTCCGTCTAGACTGTGCTCACTTGCGGCGTTCCAGCTTGGCAAGATCCCGCATTGCTGCTCTGCAGCGCCGATTCCGCCTTCCGGAACACCGCATCATATGTGACCTACCTACCAGGTGGAATTCCACGTTACATATGTTGGAGCGGTTGTGTGAGCAGCAGCAAGCAGTTATGGAGTACCAGTTGCATCAGGCGCAAAGAAGTCGCAGTCAGCGCCGATCAGAGTTCACAACCACAGAGTGGGCCACTATGAAGGACGTCTGCCTGGTTTTGCATCCTTTTGATTATTCCACGCGGATGGCAAGTGCAGATGATGCACTAGTCAGCATGACTGTCCCCCTTATCTGCCTGCTTCAGCAAACTTTGCAAGGGTTAAGGGATGATGTGGTGGAAGAGGTGGAGGATGAGGAGTCACCTTTTCCATCAGCTTCTGGAGAGTCAGCGCCACGTGGTTCCTCACAAAGGGGTACGCAGGGGCCACTTTGTGAGGAGGATGAGGAGGAGTCAATGGAGGAGGAAGAGCTCCGTCCAGAGGAGGGAGCGACACAATTGTCCAGTGGTCAGTGTGTACAGCGAGGGTGGGGTGATGACGAGCGGGCAGAGATCATGTCTCAAGCAGGGGACAGCGTTTCTGGGCCAGTTGGCAGTCTGCAGCACATGGTGGATTTCATGCTGCAGTGCCTGAGAAACGACCGCCGCATCGACCACATTCTCAACATGCCTGATTATTGGGTGTTCACCCTCCTCGATCCTCGCTACCGGGACAACGTCCAAAACCTCATCCCAGCGTTGACCCGGGAGCGTAAAATGCGGGAGTACCACGACACACTGGTGAATTCCATCATCTTCTCCAGTCCAACTGAGAGGAGTGCTGCTAGTGCTTTACAAAGCAGCTCAGTGCGTCGAGGCAGTGGGGGAGGCTCTGCCCAAAGAGGGAGCAGAAGCAGTGCCTCTGCCCAAGGCAAGCCCAGTATGGCACAACTGTGGCACACTTTTGTGTGCCCGCCCCAAATGTCTACACCATCACCGGCGGCTCCAGTCAGCAGGAGGCAACGGTTCCGTCAGATGGTGACAGACTACATGGCTTGCCCTCTTACTGTACTCCCAGACGGCTCTTCCCCGTTCAAATTTTGGGTCCCTAAGCTGGATACATGGCCAGAGCTAAGCCAGTATGCATTGGAGGTGCTGGCTTGCCCTGCGGCTAGTGTCTTATCGGAACGTGTCTTTAGTGCCGCAGGTGGTGTACTAACAGACCGTCGCATGCGAATATCCTCCGATAACGTTGACCGGCTTACTTTCCTGAAAATGAACCAGGCCTGGATCTCGCAGGAATTTGCCACTCCTCTGCCTGATTAAGTAATTGGGTGTCATCCAGGTCTCCTGCTGTGTTCATCTTTCTACCACCTGAACTGCTATTCCTGGGCTCCAACACCGCCAGTTGCGGCTCAGAAGTGTAGGCTGCACAGTAAAAACATACGACCCAGTGTTATTGGGTTTCAGTAACGTCAGCTGATCCCCAGCTGTGTAGCCGGCAATGTGTCCTGCGACCGCCACGCTGGCACAACATCCTAAATGGAAGGGAACCTGTCCCCCCCCCCCGTCGTTTGTTACTGAAAGAGCCATCTTGTGCAGCAGTAATGCTGCACAAGGAAAAGGTAGCTCTTTTAGTTTAGCTCCTTGCACACGCAGAACTTAACACTTATAAAATGTGTTCGCTGATACTGTTATACTGTCCCGGAGCTGGGACTTTCCTTCGTAATGTGACGCAGCACAGCCGTCATTCCTACCCCCTTGCTGCCATGCGCTGCCTCCTCAGCGTTGTTTTAAGCTGTCACGGAGCCTGCGCTGTTCTGTTATCCCTTGGCCATGCCCTATTTGCGCTGCCTGTCTTCTGACATAATTTGGTGTCAGGCTGGCTGTGCCTGTGCGGCCGCGCTGCCCGAGATCCCGCCTCGCAGTGTCTTCTGATTGAATCACACTGCGGGCCTGGGATCCATGGGCATGCGCAGTGCATATCTTCCCCTCGGGCTCTCGCTCATCTCCCTCCGCCTTCTTTAGACTGTGCGCCGTCAGCTGATCCCTAATAGCATGCCACGGCCGTGACACCGCACAGTCTGAAGAAGAGGGAAAGAGGGGAGTGAGAGTCGAGGATATGCACTGTGCATGCCCATGGATCCAAGGCCCGCAGTGGGATTACGTTAGATGATACTGCGAGGTGGGATCTGGAGCAGCGTGGACGCACAGGCACTGACAGCCTGACACCAAATTATGTCAGAAGACAGGCAGCGCTAATTGGGCATGTCCAAGGGATAACAGAACAGCGCAGGCTCCGTGACAGCTTAAAACAACGCTGAGGAGGCAGCGCACGGCACCAAGGGGATAGGAATGGCAGCTGTGCTGCGCCCCATTACGAAGGAAATTCGCACCTCCGGAACGGTTTAACGGTATAAGGGGACACATTTTTAGTGTTTACTTCTGTGTTTGCAAGGAGCATAATTAAAAGAGCAACCTTTTCCTTTTGCATCTTGCTGCACAAGATGGCTCTTTCAGCTACAAACGTCTTGGGGGGGGGGGGTTAAAGGTTCCCTTTCAACTTGCTCCAATCAGGCTTCGGCCTACACTCTGTTCCTCTGCTCCTCCTACTGTCCCTGGGCTCTAACACCGCCAGTTGGTGCCTGGAAGTGCTGTCTGCACAGTCAACAGTCGCTCCTCTGTTATTGGGGTTCAGTAACGTCAGCTGATCCCCAGCTGTGTGTACAGCAATTCCTCCAATCTGCTCCTCCTGCTCTCCCTGGGCTCTAACACCGCCAGTTGGTGCCTGGAAGTGCTGTCTGCACAGTCAACAGTCCCTCCTCTGTTATTGGGGTTCAGTAACGTCAGCTGATCCCCAGCTGTGTGTGCGGCAATTCCTCCAATCTGCTCCTCCTGCTCTCCCTGGGCTCTAACACTGCCAGTTGGTGCCTGGAAGTGCTGTCTGCACAGTCAACAGTCCCTCCTCTGTTATTGGGGTTCAGTAACGTCAGCTGATCCCCAGCTGTGTGTGCGGCAATTCCTCCAATCTGCTCCTCCTGCTCTCCCTGGGCTCTAACACCGCCAGTTGGTGCCTGGAAGTGCTGTCTGCACAGTCAACAGTCCCTCCTCTGTTATTGGGGTTCAGTAACATCAGCTGATCCCCAGCTGTGTGTGCGGCAATACCTCCAATCTGCTCCTCCTGCTCTCCCTGGGCTCTAACACCGCCAGTTGGTGCCTGGAAGTGCTGTCTGCACAGTCAACAGTCGCTCCTCTGTTATTGGGGTTCAGTAACGTCAGCTGATCCCCAGCTGTGTATCCGGCAACGTGTCATGCGACCGCCACGCTGGCACAACTAAAATGTAAGGGGACCTGTCCCCCCCCCCAGGCGTTTGTTACTGAAAGAGCCACCTTGTGCAGCACTAATACTGCACAAGGAAAAGGTCGCTCTTGAAAGTATGCTCCTTGCAAACGCTGAAGTACACACTCATGTAATGTGTCCCCTCACACCGTCCAACCGTCCTGGAGGTGGGACTTTCCTTTGTAATGTGACGCAGCACAGCCGTCATTGCTACCCCCTTGGCACCGTGCGCTGGCTCCTTAGCGTTGTTTGATTCCGTCATGGACCCTGCGCTGTTATGTTATCCCTTGGCCATGCACAGTTTGCGCTGCCCGTCCTCTGACATCATTTGTTGTCGTCCTGGCTGCGCCTGTGCGTCCACGCTGCCCGAAATCCCACCTCGCAGTGTTGTCTAATGTGATCCCACAGTGGGCCTGGTATCCATGGCCATGCGCAGTGCATATACTAGCCTCTCACTCCCCTTCTTCACGCTTCTTCAGACTAGGTGGCGTCAGCTGATCCCTTATAGCATGCCACGGCCGTGACGCCGCACAGTCTGAAGAAGCAGGAAGGAGGTGAGTGAGAGGCGATGATATGCACTGCGCATGCCCATGGATCCCTGGCCCGCAGTGGGATTACATTAGATGACAGTGCAAGGTTGGATCTCGGGCAGCTTGGACGCACAGGCACTGCCAGCCTGACACCTAAATGATGTCAGAAGACGGGCACCGCTAACTGTGCATGGCCAAGGGATAACATTACAGCGTGGGCTCCGTGACAGAACCAAACAACGTTGAGGAGGTGGCGCACGGCACCAAGGGGGTTGGAATGACGGCTGTGCTGTGTCACATTACAAAGGAAAGTCCCACTTCCGGGACGGTTTGACGGTATGAGGGGACACATTATATGAGTGTGTACTTCAGCGTTTGCAAGGAGCATAATTTTAGGAGCCACCATTTTCCATGTGCAGTATTACTGCTGTACAAGATGGCTCTTTCAGCAACAAATGCCTGGGGGGGGGGTTAAAGGTTCCCTTTCAACTTGCTCCACTGCAGGCTTCGGCCTACACTCTGCTCCTCTTTGATTCCCTGGGTTTCAACACTGTCAGTTGCCACCTGGAAGTGTTGTCTACACAGAAAAAAAACACTAGCTGATGTGTCAGTGGGGTTCAGCACCGCCAGCTGTTCCCCTGCTGTGTAGTCGGCAACGTGTCCAGCACAAGCCACGCTGGCACAACAGACCAAAAGCTGCCACCAGTGCAGGCTTCGGCCTACACTCTGCTCCTCTCCTCCTCCTGCTGACCCTGGGCTATAACACCGCCAGTTGTAGCCTGGAAGTGCTAGCTGCACAGAGAAAAACACCCGCCAATGTGTCAGTGGGGTTCAGCACCGCCAGCTGTTCCCCTGCTGTGTAGCCGGCAATGTGACCTGCAAACGCCACGCAGGCACATGAACTGAAATTGAAGGAAGCCTGCCCCCCACCCCCAGGTGTTTCTATGTATAACAGCCACCTTGTACAGCAGTAATGCTGCATTTGTACAAGGTGGCTGACTTTTTCTCCTTGCCCACGTGGAACTCAACACGTACAAAATGTGTCTCAGTAGAGACCATTACATTGTCCCTGAGGTGTGACTTTCCTTTTCAATGACACGCAGCACCCCCCTTGGTAGCGCTGCCCGTCTTCTGACATCATTGGTTGGCTGGCTGTGCCTGTGTGTCCGCCCTGGCCAACACAACGCCCCTCGTTGTCTCATTTATTTTGACAGCGAGGGTGTGCTTGATGGGCACAAGCAGTGCATATATTCGCCTGTCTTCACTCCCCTCCTTCCGCCTTCTTCAGACTATGCGGCCTCATGGCCGCGGCATGCGATAAGGGATCAGCTGAGGCCGCACAGTCTGAAGCAGGTGTAAGGACATGAGTGAGCGGCGAACATATTTACTGCACAAGGCCAGAAATTCCAGACCCGCAGTGTGAATTTTAGAAATCACACTGTGGGTGTGGGATTCATGGCCATCGCTAACCGCACCGCCCAACATGAAATGAGGTCAGAAGACGGGCAGCGCTCACAGGGCATTGCCAAGGGATAACACAAGAGCGCAGACTCCTGTACAGCAAATAACAACGCTCAGGAAGCAGCGCCCAGCACAAAGGCGTTATTTTTCGACACCTGTGCTGTGTGTCATTAAAAAGACAAGTCACGCCTCCACTACAGTTCTACTGTACACTGGGCTAAATTGGGTACGTGTTTTATTCAGCGTGTGCAATGAGAAAAATTCATAGAGCAACCATTGACTTGTGCAGCATTAATGCTGTACAAGATGTGGCTCTTGTACTTTGTAACACCTTAGGGGGGGTAAAGGTGACCTTTGAAATTGGTTCTACTAGGCTTCGGCCTTTACTCTGCTCCTCCTGCTCACCCTGGGCTCTAACACCGCCAGTTTGAGCCCGGACATGCTAGCTGCACAGAGAAAAACACCAGCCAATGTGTTAGTGGGGTTCAGCAGCGTCAGCTGTTCCCCTGCTGTGTAGCCGGCATCGTGTCCAGCACAAGTCACGCTGGCACAACAGACCAAAAGCTGCCACCAGTGCAGGCTTCGGCCTACACTCTGCTCCTCTCCTCCTCCTGCTGACCCTGGGCTCTAACACCGCCAGTTTTTGCCCGGACATGCTAGCTGCACAGAGAAAAACACCAGCCAATGTGTTAGTGGGGTTCAGCAGCGTCAGCTGTTCCCCTGTTATGTAGCCGGCATCGTGTCCAGCACAAGCCACGCTGGCACAATAGACCAAAAGCTGCCACCAGTGCAGGCTTCGGCCTACACTCTGCTCCTCTCCTTCTCCTGCTGACCCTGGGCTCTAACACCGCCAGTTTTTGCCCGGACATGCTAGCTGCACAGAGAAAAACACCAGCCAATGTGTTAGTGGGGTTCAGCAACGCCAGCTGTTCCCCTGCTGTGTAGCCGGCAACGTGACCTGCAAACGCCACGCAGGCACATGAACTGAAATTGAAGGAAGCCTGCCCCCCACCCCCTGGTGTTTCTATGTATAACAGCCACCTTGTACAGCAGTAATGCTGCATTTGTACAAGGTGGCTGACTTTTTCTCCTTGCCCACGTGGAACTCAACACGTACAAAATGTGTCTCAGTAGAGACCATTACATTGTCCCTGAGGTGTGACTTTCCTTTTCAATGACACGCAGCACCCCTTGGTAGCGCTGCCCGTCTTCTGACATCATTGGTTGGCTGGCTGTGCCTGTGCGTCCGCCCTGTCCAACACAACGCCCCTCGTTGTCTCATTTATTTTGACACCGAGGGTGTGCTTGATGGGCACAAGCAGTGCATATATTCGCCTGTCTTCACTCCCCTCCTTCCGCCTTCTTCAGACTATGCGGCCTCATGGCAGCGGCATGCGATAAGGGATCAGCTGAGGCCGCACAGTCTGAAGCAGGTGTAAGGACATGAGTGAGCGGCGAACATATTTACTGCACAAGGCCAGGAATTCCAGACCCGCAGTGTGAATTTTAGAAATCACACTGTGGGTGTGGGATTCATGGCCATCGCTAACCGCACCGCCCAACATGAAATGAGGTCAGAAGATTGGCAGCGCTCACAGTCACAGGGCGTTGCCAAGGGATAACACAAGAGCGCAGACTCCTGTACAGCAAATAACAACGCTCAGGAAGCAGCGCCCAGCACAAAGGCGTTATTTTTCGACACCTGTGCTGCGTGTCATTAAAAAGACAAGTCACGCCTACAATACAGTTCTACTGTACAATGGGCAAAATAGTGTACGTCTTTCATTCTGCGTGTGCAATGAGCAAAATGTAAAGAGCAACCTTTCACTTGTGTAGCATTACTGTTGCACAAGATGTGGCTCTTCTAAATTTAAACACCTGAGGGTGGGTTAAAGGTGACCTTTGAAATTGGTTCAATTAGGCTGCGGCCTACACTCTGCTCCTCTCCTTCTCCTGCTGACCCTGGGCTCTAACACCGCCAATTGGGGCCCGGACGTGCTAGCTGCACAGAGAAAAACACCAGCCAATGTGTCAGTGGGGTTCAGCTACGCCAGCTGTTCCCCCGCTGTGTAGCCAGCAACGTGTCCTGCAAACGCAACGCAGACACAAAGCTGCCTCCAGTGCAGGCTTCGGCCTAC